>NW_004955416.1:14302319-14312468 GCF_000276665.1 Chinchilla lanigera | reverse complement strand
TGCTGGGATTACAGGTGTGTGCCACCGTGCCCGGCTCCTCCTTGTGAAAGAAAGTTAGACTTTAGTTTATCAAAATAGACACATCATTTGAGGCTTCAAATTATACTCAACTTCTACCTGGGACTGGTGGTGCACGTCTGTAATCCCAGCGCTCAGGAGGCTGAGGCAGGAGGATTGCCATGGGTTTGAGGCCAGTCTGGGCTACACAGCGAGTTCAAGGCCAGTCTGCATTACATAGCAAGACCCTGTCTCAAAACAAAACAAAACCCACAGAAGAGTAAAAAATATGTGCAAATTATATCCAACTTCTATATTTATCAAAAAGACCAGTTTGTCTCTTGGCGTATACTCTTCTCCACAGTGCTGAGTAATGCAGCAAAGCTTCCAACTTGTGAGCCTTGGGTGTTAAATGTTCTCTATTGTCTTCCTGTTACTGTAGAGTAGGAATTAAGTCTTTTAGACCATCATTTTCTCTGTCTCTTCATTTTCTTCTCCACACAGTTACACAATAATTTTTGCATAAGTCAACATTTATTGTTTGCTTTATTACACCTATATGATATTTATAATTGAATAGTATGGTATGTAATTGTTATACTATAGTATTATGTTACACTACAATAGTACTGTATATGATTATGTATAGTATATATTTGTATATCTGTATATCCAAATGTGTGTATATATAGCATGCTACACTATAATTATACTATATATGATGATATTTTTTCTTTTTGAACTCAGGACCTTCATACTGAGCTATATCTCTAGGCTTTTTCTGAATTTTTTTTTTATTTTGATACAGGGTCTTATTATTCAAGCCCAGATTGGGCTTGAATTTGTAATGCTCTTACCTCACCCCCCTAGCTAGCTGGGATTACATTGTAGCAGTACATCCAGCCCCAATAACCTCTTTTTGTAAAGTTTTTAGTTTTTTGAGACTGGGTCTTGCTATGTAGCCCATCCTGGCCCAAAGTCACCATCCTCTTGCCTCAGCCTCCCAAGTGCTGGGATGACAGGTGTGTGCTTCCACGTCCGGCCGCTTCCTGGGCTCTATCTCCCTCCTTGATTTCTTCTCTTGCTCATTTGAAGTGCTGTCTCCAGTAGTTTCATCAGGTTCCAAAGGTGGTACAGCAAGCGGAGGGCATTCTATGCAGGCTCTGGACCTGGCTCCCGTGGAGTCCTTCTGCTCTAGTGTGGTGCGTGCACACTTGTCCTGTCTCTTACCCTCTCTCTTGCGAGACATTTCCTGCTTCTAGCACTCTACATGTTCTCTTTCTTGATTTATATTCCTGTTTTGGTAACTTCCTGGAAAGAGTGCATGGGAAATAAATGTCAGACTCATTGTGTCTGAAAATGGTGCTTTCACCACTCTACTCCTAGTGGAAAGTTGGGCTGGGTATAGAATTCTAAGTTAAAAATAACTTTCCGTCAAAAGTTTACAGGCCTTGCACTACTGTCTTTTTCCTTCCATTGTTGCTGGTTAGAGCAGGGAGGCAGTTTGAGCCTAATTCTTTGTAGGTGACCATTTTTCTCTCTAGAAGCTTGGAAGAGCATCGTGTTATCCTGTAACAGTGCCCTTTGATCTGGGTCTTCGTTCTAGGGCATACTCTGGTATTTCAGTTGGGAACTGAGACTCAGCCTTTGGTTCTAGGAAATTTGATATTTTAATATTGATTTCCTGTTCCTGTTTTCCTCTGTTCTTCCTTCCTGCATGCCGCTTTGGATGTCTCTTCCCATGAACTTGTTCTCCTATTTTCTCATCTTTCCCTCTCCTTTTTTTTTTTTTTTTGCCTTTTTGAGACAGGGTCTCACTATGCAGCTCAGGCTGGCCTTGGGCTCACTTTGTAGCCCAGGCTGGCCTTGAACTCATAGCTATCTTCCTCCTTCAGCCTCCTGAGTGCTGAGATTACAGGGGTGTGCCTCTTCTGTCTTTTGACTCCACCTTCTAAGTCTGGGAGCATTTTGTTCCCAGTGTCATCATGGGAATAAGCTCTTCCCCCACTTCAAGTCTAACCCACTGGAGTAAACTTTCTCCCTGCATCTCGTGATTGCCAGCCAGAAGGGACCTTTCCTGCCAAGGTCTGCAGTGTCAACAGGGCTGACCCATTTCCACACCTCATCCTCTGTGGTACCTTTCCTTACTCATCTCTGATTGAATGCAACATATTAGGAAAGATTAGCATAGTGTGTCCCATAAACATGCCCTTTCCAGCCACCAGGAAGAAAAGGTAGATCATAGGAAAGGGGAAGAGGGAGACGACAAGATGCAGAAGGTTCTAGGAACTAAGGAAACAGAAATCAGGTCTCCCAGCCTGGAGAGGTGGCTGGTGGTGACCAGCTGTGGCCTTCCTGTGACACTGTCATGCTGCCCCAGCTCATCCGGTGGAGACAGTGGCCACGGGTACCCATCTCCTCCTTTGTCCAGCAGTATCCCCTAAACAGGCCAGGACAGGCAGCTGCCAAGGGCCCGCCAGACACAGGCGACCAGCACTTTCCTGGGGGTTAGGGTCTGGTCTAGGCAAGGAGAGCACCTGCTCCTGGCCCTGCCGGTTGAGGGGTGGGATGCACTTGGGGGCCTGCAGGAGGGACGAGGCTCCGGGAATCTTCCCTTGAGGCTGGGCTTGACGGGCCTCAGAGGGCTTCTGTCCTGAGACAGCATCTCTGTCCACGGTGGCTGCCTCCGCCACTGTCCTCTGCCCCGCTGCGCATTCCCTGCAGGGCTGTGCCCAAGGGTGGAAGCAGGAGCATCAGCAGGAGGCAGATGGGAGCAAGACGCTGAGTTTTTAGAAAGAATCAAGTTTCCAAAGAAATTCTTTTCAGGGAAATAAGACTAATGTGATGACAGCTGGTAGAAAAGACTCATATATTAATATCAGAATCCTCATTGGAGAGAGCACTGGAAAAAGGAAAAGGAAACCTGGGGCTGTGGCACATGCCAGCTGTGTAACCCCAGGCAAGTTATTTAGCTCCTCTGGGCCTCGTTTTCCTGTTGTATAAACTGGGGTTTAAAAATCTGCCATTTTGCCAGGCATGGTGGTGCATGCCTATAATCCTAGCACTCCAGAGGCTGAGGCAGGAGGATTGTTGCAAATTCAAGACCACCCTGGGCTACAAAGTGAGCTCAAGGCCAGCCTGAACTGCATAGTGAGACCCTGTCTCAAAAAGACAAGAAAAAAAAAAAAAAAGAAAAAAAAAAGAAAAGAAAAGGAATTACTCAGAGCACAAGACAGAAACCAAAAGCAGTTTTACAAAAAAGAAACAAGCAGATAAAAATTTGCCATTTTGTAGCAGAGAGGGACTTGAATGCTGGCTGCTCCGCTTCTTCCCTAGATGACTTTGGGAGGGAGCCTTCACTTCACCAGCCTGTTTTCCTCTTCCTTCAGTGGAGGGTTAGGACCAGGTGCTCCTTCTGGAGTTTCTCTGAGGAGTAGATGGGGTAATACACAAAGAGAGTTCAGCTCAGTCTCTGGTCCTCAGTGATGCTGGCAGAGACCATCAGCAGCTGTTTGCACAGGGTTGTTCTGAGGGCCAAATAAAGTTCTGTATTTGGAAGTTTTTTTGAAAACCTACATTTCCGACTCTTCTCCTCCTGAATCTGAGCTCCTGTAAACGGGGGCCGGTTGGGAAGAGGCTCTGAGTTAAATGTCTGCATTGACACTGGGCTGTGATAGGGGGTCACAGGCTGTGAGGACGGAGGGCTCAAGTTCTGCTGTGTGCACGTGTGTGTGCAGGTACCCCTGCTGTGAGCACACGCACGTGTGCATGTCTGCCTGCACCACCGGGCTGTGTTTTAGGGTAGCTCATGCAGCCCAGGGGACAGGCACTGAACTCTGCACATCGCTCCATGACCAAGGCTCCCTGTTGCTGGGAAGCCCTCAGCTGCCGATGGCCCCGCTGGCCGCCCTGCCCCCCACCTGCCAGGTGTCCCAGCAGCTGGGGCTGTGCTGCCCGGTCGTGGGGTGGGTGGCTCTGTCTGGACCTGGTGGGATGAGGTCATCCTACTGGGTGGTGGGGACACCTGCGCTGGCAGGGGCCACATGCGCAGTGATGTAACCAGGGCTTTTAGCTCACAATGGAAACTCGGGGCTCGCTTTACAGCCAGCACTGCTCAGTGTTCCAGCAGGAAGCTGGCTGCTGGCATGAGACTGGGCTGCCAAGTGGCCAGGGTGGCAGTGGGGACCTTGGTGAAACCCAAGTGGGAAAAGATGGTGGTGACTGGCTCCTGGAGCTCTTCCCAAGGGAGGGCCAATAGGATGGCTGGACCAAGAGGTTGTGCGAGGAAGAACAGACAGAGGGCGGTCACCACGCCACAGCTGGCTCACGCTGTTAGGAGGTTGGCGCATGTCCTGAGGCCTGCGGGGCAGATGGGGAGAGGAGCTAAGGAGGTGGCGCACGGCCTGTGAGAGTGTCAAGTGTGCACACAGCTGCGGGGCAGGGGTCAGAGGTGGGTGGGCAGGGAGAGGCTGGGCTAGATGTGGAGAGCAGAGGTCATGCGTGCACAGACCTTCAAAAGCCAGGGCGGGATTTGGTCCCTGGGTTGTCAGTGGCGTCAAGCCCTGAGCCCCGGGCTGGTCTAGGTGGTGAGGGAGGACCATGAAAGAGACCAGAATGGGGGGCCCTGGAGTTGGGGGCACAGCTGAAAGGAGAAAGAGCCTCTTGGAAGTGGCCCCATGGAATGGATGAGATGTAAGACCTGCCTTTGGCACTGGCCAGGTACAATTCTTGGGTGTCCTTGACAGGAGCAATTCTGGGGCAGTGTTGGGTACAGAGGCCTGGCTGGAGGAAAGGGAGTGATGACAGCAAGTACAGGGAACTCATTATTAATTATTATTATTATTATTATAGATGGTGTCTTTGTTTGTTGCCTAAGTGTGATCCTCCCACCTCAGCCTCCTGAATAGCTGAGTTTATAGGATGGTAGCACCTCGCCTAATCTCAAAGCAATTTTTTTTTGTATTGGGGTTCAAAATCCAGGGGGGTTCTACTACTGAGCTACACCCTCTGTTCTTTTTAGTTTTTATTTTGTGGCAGCATGTCATTAAGTTACACAGACTGGCCTCGAACTTGCAATTCTTCCACCTCAGCCTCCCAGAGTGCTGGGACTATAGCTGTGCACCACCAACCTGGCTTCAAACGGCTCTTTTAAAGAACTATTCTGACACCCCTCTGCTTTCTTAGACAAGCGGCATTGATAAAGCATACTTCCCTGGATCCCAGTTCAGTAGAGGGACAAACTATTCTTACAGATAAGTTTATTACTCAGTCAGCCCCAAATAGAAAAAAGCTACAAAAAATGGCTTTTGCCCCAGATAGCTCACTTGAGATGTTAGTAAGAATTGCCTCCTCAGTATTTTATAGCTGTGAGGAGGAGGAGGCCAAGGAGAGAAAACAGAGACTGAAAAAAAGCAGCTGCCTTTGCTGCATCACTAAGAGAAACAGACCCTAAGACTGATTCTTGGGGCCCCAAGAAAAACTCGATGACTACATTCATCTGTTATCACTGTCGAAAGCCAGGCTACCTCAAGAGGGACTGCCCTACGAAGCCCCCTGGACCATGCCCTGACTGTAAAGGTGACCACTAGAGGTTGGACTGCCGTCTAAAGAGAAGGCTTCAGAGCTCAGACCCCTCCTACCAGCTGGTCCAACAGGAATGAAGGGGCCCAGGGCATACTCTGCCTTCTCCCTCTGGCCAGACTGTTATCTTCAAGAGGAGCCCTGCATAATCATGACTATAGAGGGAAAAGTAAACAGCCTATTGCTGGACACCTGTGCTAATCTCTTGGTCCTTCTTTTCAATCCTGGCCTTCCTTCCAGCTGTCACACCTCAGTGAAAAGAGTCACTGATGAGGAGGTAATCCGCTATTTTTCACATCCTTTAGGCTGTAATTATTTGTTAGATCTTTCTTGCGTATCTCTGTCTTCCTGAGAAACCACTGTGAAGATACCAACATGTATTACAGCAGCCATTGATAATTTCCTACCAATCTGTCCATAACTCTGTAATGTTTCTATTGTTCCTGTGCTATTTTTGGATGTATGTTTATTACTATCATTGAGAATAGTCAATGATTGTTTAATTGATCACTCATGTACAGCTCTATTTGTTTTCCCTAGAAACCACTTTGAAGAAACCAAAGTATAGTACCACAACCATTGCTAATTTCCTACCATTTTTGTCTGTAGCTCACTATTATTTGTCTATTTGTTTTCCTGAGAAACCATCTTGAAGATACCAATAGGTAAAATAACAAACATTGATAATGTCCTACCACTTTGTCTGTAATTCGGTGAATCCCCCTATTGCTATGTTGTCCTTCTTTTGCTCTTTTAAATTAAAAAAAAAAAAAAAGAACTAGTCTGTAAAAGAGAGAGATGGCAGGATCTAAAGGAGGATATAGAGACAAATGCAGTTCTTTTAAGGAAGGGCGATGGTGCCGGGAATGGTACGGTAAACAGGTAGAGTGCAGGAAGCAGACGGAGCAAGAATGAGGGCCGGAGAGGTGGCCTCGATGCGGAGGGGAGTGTGGTTCATCCGCCGGCCATAGGCAGGTGGAGTGTGTAGATGCCAGGCACCTTGCGTGTGGCTCTCCTGCCAAGCGCCGGTCTTATCTTTTCTACGGTGCAGTCGTTCCTGAGAGCAGAGGCTGGGCCTTCACGCTTGCATATGTTGGAATGAGGGTCTACCAAGTAAAGCTGGTCAGTTGGCGCCCGAGTCAGAAAAGAAGAAGAACTCCCTGGCTAGAGGAGGAGCTTCTTGGGCTGGACCTGGGGGGTGCGGCTCCGTTCATCATGACTGGAATCCAGATTTGGAAGCTGCTGGGGTTCTCTGCCTCCTACCCCTTGTTCTATCCTGAACATCAATTTCATTTTTCTCTCTCACTGCAAATCAGCTTTATGTGTTTTGTAGCTGTCTGACCCCTTCAAAGTTATATCCAGACACAGGGGTAGGCTGTCTCTTGGTGCTCGCTCCCGAATGCTAGGTCAAAGCCTGGATGAGACTACCTGCTTCGGGGTCCGCGGAAGGGAACTCACCTTCCCTGGCCACTCAGCTGTGGCCAGGGAGGCAAGACGTGTGTTTGTGACAGTGAGGGGCTCTTCCTCATGGGTGGCTGGGAGACCCCAGAGAAGAGGGGCTGGGAAGACCCCTCAGCGGGTCTCACTACAGTGAATTTGTAGGTATGGATGGGTGGGTAGAAGGATGAAATATGAATGAAAGGGCAGGGGGTAAATGGCTGGTTTAGCTGCATTGTTAATCTAGCTCAGGAACTGGGGGCAAAAGTAGGAGGGCTCTGGGCAGTGATGGCCCTGGAGGGAGAGGACAGAGCCTTCGCTGTAATTGGGGTTGTGGGATTACTGTAGAGAGGAAACAGATTACCACCAGTGAAGGATTTCTGGAAATTCCACACTTCTCTTCCAAGCAGGGGGCGAGGCAATTTCTCCTGTACGTTTTATTCCAGGGCTCAGCTGTGACAGGCCGTAGTTACTAAAATGTTGGCTGAGCTGTACAGGGAGCCTGTGGGTCCAGCAGGTCCAGGGCGGATGGTCTGGGGGCAACCGGGCCTTTCATTCTCTCCTCCCACTGTTTTGGACCTTACCTTACTGCAGCTCAGTATCCTGTTTCCTCCTCAGGGTACCCAGAGCCAGAGGTGACCTGGTACAAGGATGACACAGAACTGGACCGCTACTGTGGCTTGCCTAAGTACGAGATCACACACCAGGGCAACCGCCACACCCTGCAGCTGTACAGGTGAGGGGAAGGGTGTGACGTACTCTCTGCCCCCACCCTGGGGCACAGTGTCCCCAGTGGAGATGGCCAGACACCCTCTGGAGGAGAAGAGAGGGTCCTGCACCCGGCTGGGCCACCTGGTGAGCTATGTTTGCCTTCCAAGGCCTGGGATCTCCTGAGGCCAGGGAGGGAGTATCTCTGACAGCCACAGAGCTGAGAGCAACCCCAGTGAAACATTTTCCATGAAGTCAGCAGCCAAAAAAAGCAACTGAGTCACCATTACTTCACAAGGGGCCGTGCTGGTCACCTGCTCCTGAAGAGAGCTCTCTTGAGCTCGGAGTCTAATCCCTCCAGGGACAGCATGACCTTGGGCAGGTGCCATCCTCTTTTGGCCTCCGTTTCCTCCCCCAGAATGGAGGGTGTGGTAGGAGGTGATGTCTAAGGTGGGCTGTGGTACTCACCTCATGTTCCTGCCTTTAGGTGTCGAGAAGAAGATGCTGCCATCTACCAGGCCTCTGCCCGGAACAGCAAGGGCATTGTGTCCTGTTCGGGGGTCCTGGAGGTAGGGACCATGACGGAGTACAAGATCCACCAGCGCTGGTTCGCCAAGCTGAAGCGCAAGGCCGCAGCCAAGATGCGGGAGTTGGAACAGAGCTGGCGGCAGGGGAAGGAGGCGCCTGGGGAGGCCGAGGCACTGCGCAAGCTCAGCCCCGACCGCTTCCAGCGCAAGAGGCGCCTGAGTGGACCCGGGGTGCCTGTCCCCTCGGCCCCGTTCCCACCCAGGGAGGCTAAGGATGAGGCCCTGGAAGCGTGGCAGGAGGGCGAGACCGAGTCTGCTCAGCACCGCAGCTTGGGTCTGATGAACAGCTTTGCTCCCGGTGAGGCTCCCACCAACGGGGAGCCTGTGCCAGAGAATGGTGAGGACGGGGAGCACGGCTTGCTGACCTACATCTGCGAGGCCATGGAGCGGGGGCCGCCAAGAGCCCCCCAGAAGGAGTCCAGGGCTAAGAAGAAAAGGAAAGACGAGGAAGCCAAGCCGGGGCTAAAAACACCAGAGTCGGAGAAGGCAGCCCGAAGCCGCCACTCTGCAGAAAGCTGTGTCCCTTCAGACCAGCCTGCTCCCAGTGGGACACAGGGGCCCGTGGGCATGGGGCAGGTCCAGGCCCCGCGCAGGGGCCGGGCAGCCTGGGCAGCTGGGTCCCCCGGGACGGATAGTGTCAGGAAGTCAGCCCCGGCTGTGGGCACTCACGACGGGGCCCACAGTGCCCCTGCCCAAAGCCCTGCCCAGGCCCCAGCCACCACCCCAGCCCCGGGCCCAGGCCAGGAGGGGTATTTCTCCCTGAAGGACATGTATATGGAGAGCACCCTGGCGTCCAAGCCTCAGGGGCAGGGGGAGCCCCGGCCCCCTAGTGTCAGGGCACCTGCAGAGGGTACTCCTGGGAAGGCACCCATCAGGTCCAGAGGTGCTGAGATGCCCACCAGTCTTGGCCAGCACACCCCCTCCTTGGCCCTCCAGCCTGCTCGGCCTTTCAACAGGAAGAGATTTGCCCCTCCAAAGCCCAAAGGGGAGCCCTGCGCCGACAGCCAGCCCCCCGCTTCCTTAAATGGAGCCCCGGCTTGTGGGACCCAGAGCTCCGGGCAGGTCCCACCTCAAGCCTCTGCCCAGGTGCCCACACCTCCTGCCCGCCGGAAGCATAGTTCGAGGGACAGCCCTGTGCAGGGGCGAGCCGGCCACAGGCCTCCGCCAGAGGTGAGTGCGGTGGGGGCTGGGAGCCCCTCTGGGAAGCTGACCTCATGGAAACTCTTGCTGTAACAGCCTGGCAGCCCGCAGCGGGGTGGGGGTGGGGGTTATTTATAGTAGGGGTGGGGAGGGGGGAGTGCCAGCCAGGAGCAGGGACCACAGGCATGGCTCCACTTGGCCAGCTCCAGATGCCAGGCATGCAGGCAGCACAGCCTATGTGGCTCTCTCTTCTCAAGTATGAGTGTTCATGGCCACGGCGACTGTGTTGGGGGTAGCGGGGGTGCTGGGGAGTTTTCCAGTTGGGCTGAGACTGCGGTTTTGTGGGGGGACAGAGCAGCAGGAGTGAGCTGGAGTGTGTGGCGTATCTCAACAGGGATGCTTATTAGAAGACTTTAAAAAATATTTTGTGTCCAGCAAATGCTCTTTAATCTGGATTTACATAAGTTTTCAAGTCAGGTATACCTATGCAGTGCAATCGAGACATATATTGAATGTTTACAATTTTAAAAAGAGATCTATTACAGTAAAAGACACACTGCTATGAGTCCCCCTCAAAAACTCCCCACTGCTTCAAACACACTTATCCCCTCATTCTGACCATTTCTTTCTTTCTTTCTTTCTTTCTTTCTTTCTTTCTTTCTTTCTTTCTTTCTTTCTTTCTTTCTTTCTTTCTTTCTTT
>NW_004955416.1:14300072-14302219 GCF_000276665.1 Chinchilla lanigera | reverse complement strand
TTTCTTTCTTTCTTTTTTTGTCTTTTTGAGACAGTGTCTCACCATGCAGTTCAGGCTGGCCTTGAGCTCACTTTGTAGCCCAGGCTGGTCTCAAATTTGCAATGATCCTCCTGCCTCAGCCTCCCAAGTGCTGGGATTACAGGCGTGTGCCACCATGCCCAGCTTCTACCACTTTCTGCAGCAGCTCTGGAAGTCCTCTTTTGAGAGTGTCTTTAGTTGTGCTGTTGCAGCTGCCTTAGTGTCCTGAATCTATTTAAAGTGTTTACCTGTCATGGTCATTTTGACTTGGATGAAGAGCCAGGAGTTGCATAGTACCAAATCTGATGAATAAGGTGCATGGGGACACACAGTAATGGTTTTATTGGACAGAAATTGCTGTAGATGTTTTGAATCCATTCAGGACATCAAGGTAGCCACTTGGACACTCAGGAAAGAGGACTTCCAGAACTGCTTCAGAAAGTAGCAAGAATGATGGGATAAGTGTGTTTGAAGCAAGAGGAATATTTTGAGGGAGATTAATGGCAATGGGTCCTTCACTGTAATTTAAAAAAAATATTTAAATATATATTTTTGTAGGTACATTTAAATATATACACATCTTATGTGTACACATCTTGTGCTCACACCTTATCTATGCATATTTGATTGCTCTAACAAGGTGTGATGTTGGGCTCCTCTAAAATCAGACTGATAGTACTACTCCATAATGTACTGTAGAAACTGGCTGCTTAGCACAGGGCCTAGCCCACATTAAGAACTAAATGAACAGACACTGGTGTAAAGTATTCCCGTGGTGGAACACAGAGGCAAACCTTTCCTTGGGAACCAGAGTGCTGGCATTTTCTGGGGAGCAGGAGGCCAACAGGGAAAAGATGATGTTCAGTGTGGAGGTAGGGTAGTGGGGTGTCTGCTTGTCAGAGAGGTGTCAGCATTAAGGAGTTGGGAGAGCCGAAGTGAAAGGACCACAGCAGGGTCAGCGTTTCATGCTCTAGGGATGGAGACAGGACAAGATTCCCAGGGGTTTAAGGAGACAGTGATTTAAAGGGTGACAGAGAAAGTACAGGATTTCCAATGAATTGCAGGAGTGGAGGTGAGGTACATAAAATAGATGAGATTTGTTTGTTTGTCTTTTTGAGACAGGGCCTTGCTATGCAGTTCAGGCTGGCTTTGAGCTCACTTTGTAGCCCAGGCTGGTCTTGAACTTGTAACGATCCTCCTGCCTCAGCCTCCTGAGGGCTGGGGTCATAGGTATGTGCTACCACATCCGGAATGATGGGACATAGTTATACTAAGAAATATGCTTGATAGTTAATGTGGAATCCCAGTTTAACCAGGAGAGGTCTTATATTTCTTTTTTGTTAAACCTGGTGACCCCAGGTAGGGACAGACTCTGATTATGGCAGGAACTAAGCTATGGCAGTTTCCAAGTGTGGGAGCCCCAGGTCCCAAGGTGGAGGCTTTTTGGAGAAAGCACAGATCCACAGCAGGGTGGCCTGTTATGGGTGGCCAAGGATGGGTGGCCCGGGATGGGTGGTCTTGGGACAGTGGAGGGAGGCACATGGGCAGCTCCATGGAGAACAGAGGGGCTTCTCCAGGGGAAGACTTCAGTGGGGGAGGGCAGACGTCTCAGAGTGTGCGAGGACAGATGGTAGCCTGTAGTTCAGAGGGTTAGGAGTAGGGCAGCCCAAGGCCCTCAGGCCTAACTCTGGACGTTGCTGCTGATACTCGGAGCACTTTGCTGGCCCCAGGCTGTGCTGGACCTGGTGGGAAAAGTTTGCAGCAGCCTGGGAAGCTCCATGGGCAGCGCCACGTGCCAGCAGCCCCCAGCTGGACTACAGGGCCTTTCCACAGAGATGGCCCTTGCAGGCCCTGGGGGCTCATTCAGGAAGGGAGCAGCTGGCTTTCAAGTCTGTGTGCGACTCTGACCTCTGCATGGAGGCTTATTCCTGGCTGGCCTCCCACCCAGGCCCCCCTCAGGTAGGGAGCAGCTCAGATGCTGCAAGTTTGGTTCCCAGTACCACAAAAAAAAAAAAAAAAAAAAAAAAAAGAGAAAAAGAAAAAAAGAAAGCAAGAAAAAAGAAAAAGTGTTGCTTTATAGTGGAGTGTGATTGGATTTTCATATTCAAATCTTTTTTGCTTGTTTGTTT
>NW_004955416.1:14242803-14299946 GCF_000276665.1 Chinchilla lanigera | reverse complement strand
ATGGTCATTTCCCCATGTTTTTTTTTGTTTTGTTTTAATCTTTTGAGACAGGGTCTCACTATGTAATGCAGGTTGGCCTTGAACTCGCAGCAGTCCTCCCGTCTCAGCCTCCTAGTGCTGGGATTATAGGGATATGCCACCACATCTTGCTGTCTTTCTTTCTTGTTTCTTTCTTTCTTGTTTGTTTGTTTGTTTGTTTCTTTGTTGGTACAGGGGATCAAACCCAGGGGTGCTCTACCACTGAGCTGCATCCCCAGCCCTTTCTTTAGACAAGGTCTTGCTAATTGTCCAGGCTGGTGTTGAATTTATGATCCTTTTACCTCAGAGGTAAAAGAGTACTGGGATTACAGGTTGCACCACCATGCCTGGCTTGATTTTTGATGAATAAATGGATAATTTTTTCTAAATCATTTGTGGAATATTTAACCCTCATCTATTATTTTATATTCTTCCTTTATATACTAGTTCTTGTATGCAACAGAGCTCATTTTAGTTTCTACATGTACATTGATCCTAATCTGTTTGTTGATACTTACAAAAGACAGTCTTCAATTTCTTTATTTTTTAATTTAAAAAAATGTAGTGATTCTGGTGTTTGAAGCCAAGGCCTTGTGGATGTTAAGCAAGTGCTCTGCCATCGAGCTGTGTCCTGTGCCATCTTTGATTTTGAGACAGGATCTTGCTCAATTGCCCAGTCTGGCTTTAAACTTATGATTCTCTTCACTTAGCATCCCAAGAGGCTGGAATTAAAAATGTGTGTCATGGCACCTGGTTTTTAATTTTCTTTCAGTACTGGGGATGGAACCTGGGGCCTTCTCACTAAGCTACATCCTCAGACCTTGCTATTTTTTATTTTGAGACAAGGTCTCACTAAGTTACTAAGTTGCTCAGGCTGGGCTTGAACTTGTAATCATCATGCCTCAGCCTCCCGGAGCGCTGGGATCACAGGCCTTCACCGCCATGTCCAGCTCTTATCTCTTCTTAAATTTTGATGTTTTCTTTCTAGCAGGTCTCTTGTTTAGGGTAGGAACTTTAAGAGGAGCCAGTGCTTGCTTCCTCTGTCATGATTTCCCTCCTGAGAATAGGAGGCATCTTTGGAAGGTTGAGTTAAGTCTCCCTCTTAGGAATGGGTGAGGAACTGGTGCTGGAACTGTGGCTACTTGATTATCCCTCCACCCTAGCAGGCGGCGCTTCCCCTGGGCAAAAGCAATCTCACCCAAAGGCACTTGGTGAGTGGAAACTCACCTCCAACATCCTCAACGGCTGCTTTTCAGTACCCTAACCTGAGTGTTTTTCTGAGTCCACCCCAGATCTCTGGAGCTGAGACATGGGAGAGTGGAGACACAGTAAGATGCTTGTGTGCTGGGCATTGTGAGGAGACAGTATAGGTCCAGGAGAGCTTTGCTGAACATCCTGAGACCCAAGAATGCCTCTCTGGGAAACCCTGTAGGTCCTGAGGATGATCCTCTCGCGATGTGGGGCTTCCCCTCCCACAGTGAAGGTGCTTTGGTTGCAGGAAATACATCAGTGTAAGTATTTTTGGAGAGCTGTTGAATAGAGGGGTTTGAGGAGGGATGTGACCCTCGCCTTGAGGAATTATCTCTGGGATTGAACGGACAAAACTCACACCAGGAAATAGGTGCAAAGAGGATGCAGTGAGTGCTAACTGCACTGGGTTGCAGAGAGGTCTGGGGTCATAGGTAGCATCCTGAGAGAGGCCAGACTGGCTAGTGGCTTGGATAGGAGTTATTATTAGAAAAATATTGAATAGAATTTAAAATAATGTAAGAGAATGCTAATGATATCCCCAGAGAGAAAGAACTTAGACAGGTCAAAGAGAGGAAGGGAGATATTCTAGGAAGGATGAATGGTAGGAAGCAAAGGAAGGGTACCGGGCTAGACGAGAACTGCAAAAGCGACCTGTCCTAATTTTAATGCTCAGTGCACGAGAGGCTTCTCAACCCTTTTTCCCCCCATCTGTGTCTTCCCTTCTGCTCTTTTTGTCTCTCTCTTGCATCAATTATAACATTATTTAGAGCCAGAGGTGGAACATAAAATGGGAAGAACTAACATGTACTGAACATTAGCCTCTGTGAATATTGGCTTAGATAATTGAGGCCAGCTTTACTACTGAGGACATCTAGAGACTCTGGGCAGAATGTGAATGTTTCTGCTTGAATGTGTGGGAGAGCTAACAAAGCAAAGGGTTATTGGGCCAGGATCTGGGAGGAGTTGCAAATCAGGGATGGGGAGCTAGGCCTTTGGCATGACTTCTGTCCTGGGGGTTACTTGCCATGCTGGGTAAGGAGAGTGAGAGACTGAGCAGGATTTTGGACAGTCTCATGGGACCAAGGAGACAAAAATTGGAATTCATGGTCTCAAGAGTGGAGCCCTCAGGGCTTTGGATTGGAACCTTGGAGGTTTGCACTATGAGAATTAGAGGAAGCAGAAGTTAATGAGTCTCACAGGTACAGGGGTATTGGTGAGCCCTGAATCATCTTGGTGACTAAGTAATAGCCCTTTCTTTGAAATTAGATCAAGATGATTTAAGATACCTAGTATCTCCGGGCACCTGGCAGAAACAAATGGAAATCACATCTTCTTGAGCTTCAAATTATTTTTGTTAAAAAGTGTTTCAGTTATAATACTCAGCACCAAACTAAGATACACAGGAAAAGAAAACAATGAAAAAGAACTAGCAAAACCACAAAAAGATAGAAACGGGCCCACATATTTCCAACTTTTGGCATAATTAAACATGAACTGTAAAACTAAAACTCTGCTTCCTATGTTTGGGAGGCTGAAAAGAAAAGTTTGGAAATTCTAACAGAGAATTAGAAACTATAAAATATGGCAAAGACTTTTTAAAAAGCCAACTAGAATGGCAGGGCTGGGAAATACAATAACTAACATTGGTTTGATCACTGTAGCTATGGCTGTTTCAGTTATCACGCCCTACCCTGTATGTCTCATTGAAGGGACGTAATAATGTGGGCAAAGTGCATGGTGCAGTTATTTGCAAATAGTAGCAGATAGGATGGCGAAGGAGAAGCCCAGGATTAACAGTACCACTGCACCAGCAGTGTTTACCTTTTTCTCTCCCCTTCTTGTCTTTCATGCCCTGGTCTCAAAGCAATCTGAAGCCTAGAAGTAAGTGTCACTATGGACAGAAAGGTCTAGAAAAACCCCTGTAGATCAGGCTTGACATACTAGAAAGGATCTCCTGGTAGTGACAGTGGTAGTGGAGAAGCCACAGATAACTAAAACTCGGAGAGTTTTAAAAATAAAACATAATAAAGCATAATAAAAATGTGTATATAACTAACAATATAGCCTCAAAATATACGATGCAAAAACTGAGAACTGAAAGGAGAAAAATAGAAAGACCAACAATTATAGAGAACTAATAGATAATCAGTAATAATATAAAATAATCAACAGCACTATTAACCAACTGGATCTAATAGACACAGAACACTCAATGTAAGAACAAAACACTAATTCTTTTCAAGTGCATGTAAAACATAAACCAAAATAGACTATCTGTTAGATCAGTTAAAAAAACCTTTAAAAATCTAGAATGATTCAGGTAACAGAATACATATTCTTTGACAGAAATGAAGTTATACTAGATGTCAATGGCAGGAAGATAATAAGAAAATCTCCAAACACTTTTAAATTAGAGAAGATAGTTTTGTGGGTCAAATAAGTCTTACAGACATGTGGGAAATATTTTGAATTGAATGAAAATGGAAATATAAAAATTTAGGATGTTCTAATCAGTGCTTTGAGAAAATCTTACACCATTAAAATTATCTATTAGAAAAGAAGGTCTAAAATTAATCATTTAAGCTTCTATGTGAGGAAATTAGAAAAAAGCAAAATAAACCTAAAACAATCAGAAGGAAAGGAATAAAAGACCAGAAAACAATGAAATTGAAAACAAAAATAATGGAGAAAATAAGCTTAACCTGGTTATTTGAAAATATTGGTAATACTGATATAGCTTTAGCAAGACTCTGAAAGAAAAAGAATCCACAAACTATAGTAATAAGTATGTAAGAGGTACATAATGAGCAGTAAAGCTCCCCTTCCACTACCCCTGCCATCCAGTTTCATATCCTCAATCATTTGCCAAAGATGGTCTCTTGGGCATCCTTCCAGAGCTATTTTCTTTGCATTTATACATATGAGTGTGCACCAGTATATTTTCCACACAAAACTTTCATGGTAAGGTTTCTATCCTGTACCTTGCTTTTTTTACTTGGATTTTTTTTTTAATATGGGTATATCATAATCCATTGGATCAGTCCTATCTTGATGGGATTTAGGTAATTTCTAGTCTTGCAATTATAAACTGTGTTTCAATGAATATCCTTGTATATAAATCCATTTATACATCAGAGTTTGCCTGTAAGATAAATTGCTAGGAGTGAAGTTGTTCCATCAAAAAGCACAAGTATTTTTAGTTTGGCCAGGTGTGGTGGTGCACACCTGTAATCCCAGTGCTCAGGAGGCTGAGGAAGATGGATCACCGTGAGTTTGAGGCCAGCTTGGGCTACATAGTGAGTTCAAGGCCACCCTCAACTACACAATGAGACCCTGTCTCAAAAAAAAAAAAAAGAGTATTTTAGTTTTAGTTTGTACTTTTTATTTTATTTTTTGTGATATGCAGGATGAGTGCTCAGAGCATTGTGTATGCTGGGCAAGCACCATACCATAGAGCTATATCTCCACCCCTGTACTTTCCATTTTTTTTTTTTTTTTTTTTTTTTTGGTAGCTGTTGTTATTGACACAGGGCTTCTCTGCGTAGCCCAGTTGGCCTCGAACTCATAATCCTCCTGCCTCAGCCTCCTAAGTGCTGGGATTATAGGTGCACACAACCAAAATCTAGACTGTATTTTCAGTTTATATAGATCATGTCACAATGCCATGGAGGCTGTGCGGATGCCTGGTTTCCCACGCCCTTGCCAACAGAGAATATTATTAACTTTTTGCTCTTTGAGGCTAAAGGCTTTAGGCCTGTAAGTGATGGCAATCCTCGGAGAGGTTTCAGATTCCTCACTTTGGAAAGATCCCTCAGGCGGCAGTGAGGATACGAGTTTAGCAGAGGTAAAGACTAGAATCATGGATACCAATTAGGAGGCTTTGAGGCTGTCCAGGAAAGATGGCAATGCGGGCAGCCTGGGTGAGGTGACTGGCAGAGGACAGAGATGAGACTGGATGTGGAGATAATGAGAAGTGGCTTCAAGGGAGTGGGCAGACTGGGCTGGCAGTGGGGGAGTGAGGGAGCCTCAGTCAGCAGCAGCAGCAGCTGCTGTGTGTGCAAAGATAGCGCTTTCTTTGTAAATGCATCGATCTTATGTCTATATTAATACTGTCTGTATTAACAGCTCCTATGTCTATGATAATATCTATCTGAGAATGGCAGAAGTTCAAAGGTGACCCACACCTTGAGTCCTGGGTACTTGGGAGCAGAGGCAGGAGCATGGCCAGTTTGAGGCCAAGGTGGGGAACTTAGTGAGAACCTGTCTCAAAATAAAATGAAAAGGGCTGGGGATGCAGCTCAGCAGTAGAGCATTTGGCTAGCATGCCGAGGCCTGGGGTTCAATTCCCAGCACTACGGAAAAAAAGGAAAATTTAATACATTGCAAATTACTATTTGTTTCCTTCAAGGTATTTATTTAATTTCCTTTTTTTCACTTTTAATTAATTATGTGTTTCTTCCAGTACATATTTGCAGTACATAATGATTAAATTTATCATGGGGAGTTGGTACACATACATCACACCTCTTAATTCTTTTTTTTTTTGAGACTGGGTCTCACTACATAGTTCAGGCTGGTCTTGGATTCACTATGTAGCCCAGGCTGGCCTGAGCTCATGGTGACCCTCTTGCCTCAGTCTCCTGAGTGCTGGGATTACAGGCATGTGCCACCATGCCCCCAGCTTTAATTCTCTTTTGTTCCTACCTCCAACTCTTGATCCCCTTCCCATTTGGAAAAGCACTATTTTCATTTTCTTTTTCCAATTCTCTTTTTAAAAATCCTTTTTCCCTTCCTTCCCTCACTCCCCTACCTCTTGCTCCCCTTCCCAGTTGAGAAAGATCTCCCCGCTTCCTATTATCTGTCCTTTATTGTGCTCTGTATTTATATTTTGAGTTTCTCATACAAGAGAAACCGTGCAGTTTTTAAACTTGTGTGTCTGATATATTGCATTTAACATTATGGTCCTGAAGTGCAACCATTTACCTACCAATGCCTCAAGGTTGTCCTTTATGGCAGTGTTGTACTCCACTGTGTATAAATGTTACATTTTCTTTAGCCGTTCATTCCAAGGCATTTCTACCTCTTAATATTTTCCTGATTGAAGAGCGTTTTCATTAAAATTCTTCAGCTGGAAAAAAAAAATTCTTCAATTGGACTTGTTCCTAATATTCACCAAACCCTAATTTTTTCCATATTCATAACATTAATTCAAAATTCCATAATTATTTTTAAAATTAAATTCTATACTTAATTTGGGGTATGAATTTTTATAATGTGAATTGTTTATCTGTTTGGTTAATATCTATTCGTATTCTTACAACAAGCAATGACAGGGGCTGGGGATTTAGCTCAGAGGCATAGCACCTGCCTGGCAAGCACAAGGTCGTGAGTTCAATTCCCGGTACCAGAAAAAAATGAAACAAAACAAAACAAAACAAAACAAAAAACAAACAAGCAATGACAAATCATTTTTGCTTCCTCCTCTTCTAGCCAAAAGTCTTATTTTTCAGAGCTTGTCCCTGTCTCATTAAATACCTGTGCTTGGGTTTCCTGCTTTGGGCACTGTCTGTGGTCCCGGCCTCTCGTGAGTGACACCGTCCAGCGTCCACTTGCCACCAACCCCACGTTCCTTGTATGGTCTCCTCTTCGTCAGAGGCTCCTATAACCTTGACGTTCTGATCAGCCGCCCTCAACGCGAATATCTGTGGCTGCGTGTTAATATAAGATGAACATGTTTCGTGCTGCCACCAATTTTTTTGCTGTGACCCCTCGTCCTCTAGTAGTTTCCTCAGGCAGAGCCCATGGGAACGATACTCCTTAGGTCCTTGAGACCAAGCCAGTTTCCTTAGCTTAGCGGTTTTCAGAGGGTTCTTCAGGAGTGTGCACGTCTTTGCTGGTGTTTTCTGAGATCTGCTGCCGCTGGGAGGTTCTGCCCCCTCCCCGTCTCTGTGGGTGCCTTCCCAATGCCTCCTGCAGGACCCTTTCTCTCTGTGACCCCGTGGGTGTGTGGAGCTGATAGACTCAGCACCTCCGGGTGATTCCTTCATCTACAGTGACCGTGTCTTGCAACCTATTCACCTCCTGCAGTGATCATCCATCCTCCCCCAGCAGCTTTGTTCCTCTTTAACTTCCCAGGGCCTACATTTATCTGCTTTTGGTAGCCTTTATGTTTTTGTTTTTTGAGGCTGCAGCTTTCTTTCTTTCTTTCTTTCTTTCTTTCTTTCTTTCTTTCTTTCTTTCTTTCTTTCTTTCTTCCTTCCTTTCTTTCTTTAAGACAGGGTCTCACTATGTAGTTCAGCCTGGCCTTGAACTCACTGTGTGGCCTAGGCTGGCCTCAAATTTGAGGTGATCCTCCTGCCTCAGTGCTGACAACCACACCTGGCAGAGACTGTAGTGTAAAGGTCCTGGGTTCAATCCTCAGTACCAGAACAAAAATCACATTTCATTGATTTCTTGGCATAGGTGCCATTCACAGCCACACTGGCCCTCTGTTTGGGTGGCATCGTGTTAATGCCATGTGCTTGGTGTGACTGGTAGATGCTGCTGTCAGGACACACACTGCAGTCTCACCTCACTCCTAATCCCATCCAGAGCATCTGATGCACCAGAGAGGGACAGATCCATTGCTCTGAGAGCTGTGGGGAGGGGCAGTGAGAATGAGAGTCTTTCCAGAGGGCAGGATTCACTCAGGGAGAGGTTGGAAGGGCCAGAGCTGCCTCCAGAGGCTGGATATTCCCTAGTCGGACTCCTGGGATCAAAGACCGGGGTGGATGGCCATGGAGTCCCTTGGTCTTATGTCTGTGCTTCTTAATGTCCTGCAGGCCTGAGGAGCAGGGGTCAGGTTTCCTGCAGAGCGTTTGGGGTGAAGTTCAAGGAAGTGGGGTTGCCATACCAGAGGGAGCCTAATGCACGTGTAGTTGAGTCTTCCCTCTGTCCCTGTGTTCCCAGGAGCCCCAGGCAACCAAGGCTCCCACCATATCTGCCAGCAGCAGCTGCGGAAGTCAAGGTGTTGTTGAGCCCATGGATACTGAAACCCAGGAGGACAGGAGGAGAAGCACCGACGACCGGAGAACCAGAGGCGGGAAGAGCGCACAGGTGCAGGCGGCAGGGAGGACCGAGGGCGAGGGGGCACACGTGGCCCAGAGGACACAGGTGGACGTTGTGACACAGGAAAGTGAGAGCTCGCAGCCAGACGGGAGTTCACAGAAGGATGTGGTGATGCAGGGAGGAGTGGAAAGCCAGGTAGAAAGGGTACCGGAGGATGAGCGGACGCAGGAAGACAAGAGGACGCGGGAAGGAGAGGGGACGGAGCCAGCTACAGAAGGTCACCCAGAGCAGCAGTCTGCAGCCCACCTCAGCCCACCGCCCAGAGCCGTGGGGCCCCGGCCGTCAGAGGGTCCCGGGTCTCCTGAGATTGCTGAATGTTCAGCGCAGACCCCAGAAGCATCTGCTGCCCCAGAGAAACCCAGTTTTGTGCTCAGATCTGAGGAGACATCAGTAAGCACCTCCAGGGGTCATGAGGACACTGTCCTGGGTCCCCCGCCAGTAAGCTTCATATGCCCAGCACAGCTGCGCCCAGAGGGGAGCCCAGGGCATGGGGCAGGAGAGGGGCTTCCAGAGCCGGAGGAGTCAGGCCCAGCCAAGGCTGAGCAGGAGGAGCCGCCGGGAACCGTGCCATGTGTTGCCCTGGGTGGCTGCCCCCCAGCTGGCCCGAGCCTGGAGGTACCCATCAAGCCCTGCTTTCCTGGGCCCGGCCTGACCAATAGCCCAGAGGAGGGGCTGCCAAGCACCCCGGCCCCTCAGCCCACAGCCACAGCCGGGAAGCAGGACGGGCTCAGTTCTGTCCCCACCTTGCACCTGGGGCCAGAGCACCGCATACAGAGTCCCCTGCCAGAGACTGTGGCCACCAGCAGCGAGGGGGCCTGTGCCAAGGGGCCTGATGCAGAGGGGAGGCTCCCGGGGGCCCGGAGCTGCGACCCCGGCCTCATTGACTCCCTGAAAAACTACCTGCTTCTCCTGCTGAAGCTCTCCAGCACAGAAGCCAGCGGGGCAGTGACCGAGTCCCCAGCAGCGGCTGCTGCAGCGGGCACAGCACTGTCCCCACCTCTGGCGCCCACTGTGGAAGTGGCAGGGCTGAGTCCCCGGACATCTCGGCGCATCCTGGAGCGTGTGGAGAATGACCACCTGGTGCAGAGCGCACAGACCCTGCTGCTGAGCCCCTGCACCTCGAGGCGGCTCACTGGCCTTCTAGACCAAGAGGTGCAGGCTGGTCGCCAGGCTCTGGCCGTTGCCCAGGCTGCCCGGGGCCCCGGGCCCAGCCCTCTTGCGGTTCCTGCCATTGTGGTGGGAGAGGAGGGCCCCGAGGTGGCCTCAGAGGGCTCCCTCGGGGGGCCTGACCTCCAGGGCGGGCAGGCAGCAGAGAGGAGGGCTCACAAGCCCGGCCAGGAGGAGGCAGTCCCAGGGGAGGCTCTGCCGGGGCTCCCCGCAGCTACCCCTGAGGAACTGGCTCTGGGGGCCCGGAGGAAGAGATTTGTTCCTAAGGTCAGAGCAGCGGGAGATGGGGAGGTGGCCAAGTCTGAGGAAAGGGAAAGCCCCTCTGTTTCTCCTAGGGGCTCCAGGAAGAACCTGGCATCAGGGTCCCCTGGGACTCCAGGGAGGGAGAAGCGCTCCCCTACCCAGGGCAGAAAGGCCACACTGGAGGTGCCCCGGGCAGAGGAGGAGCCGGTGGCAGGACAGCTGGGCTCCAGCCCCAAGGCCGGAGGTCCGGACGCAGAGTCTGCCCTGGATGAAGACACGCAGGATACCTCAGCAAAGCCTCGGAAAGCCAAAGACCTGCTCAAAGGTGAGCCCCCTGGTGAGGGGGAAGAGCACTGCTCCCAGCACGAGCACGGGGATAACAGGGCCCTTTGAGGGGCTTGGCTAAGTGTGGTTGCACACGCCTTAGGGAGGCTGAGGCAGGAGGGCCATGAGTTCAAGCTCAGCCTGGGCAACTTAGCAAGACCCTGCTTAAAAATAAAGGGCTTGGGGTAGAGCTCTGTGCAAAGGTCCTGGGTTACATCACCAGCACTGAGGAGAGAGGAACCAAGTACCACCATGGGCCAGGCTTCTGTAGCCCAGCTCCATCACCGTGTCACCCACAGTCCCTCCCACAGACTGTCCCATTACAGTGTGGGGGGCTCAGGGTTCCAATGCAGGCTTCTGGAGCGTGGAGCTCTGTCTCTGCTGTGAGGCCTCCCGTCCTGGCCTGGCTGCGGCGAAGGCCTCTCTAGCTAAGATATAAACTTTGGGGGTCCAACCCGTAGCCTGAGCCCGGGAAGGCAGCCGGGCTATGGAGTGATGGGTCTGTGTGGAGACTTGAACACTGACACCCAAGGCCTGTTCCACCAAGGGCTCAGGAGGTGGTAGACGTGGCTGCGACCTCTCACCCACCCTCTCACAGCCCCTCAGGTGATCCGGAAGATCCGCGTGGAGCAGTTCCCCGATGCCTCCGGTAGCCTGAAGCTCTGGTGCCAGTTCTTCAACATCCTCAGTGACTCAGTCCTGACTTGGGCCAAGGACCAGCGCCCGGTGGGCGAGGTGGGCAGGAGGTAAGTCACAGCATCCCCACCACCACTGCAGGATGCCCTGGCAATGTCCCATGGACAGTCCTTCCGCCTCGAATCCATCACCTCACTCAACCATAGCCCTAGAAGAGGTGCCATTATTCCCATAGTGTAGATGAGAAAAGTGGGGCTCGGAGGCGTTAGGTCACTCCCCTGAAGTCACACAGCTCCCAGAACCTAGGTTCCCACCAGTCTTGAAGAGCAGGGTCAAAGGCCCTGGGGCTAGTGGTGGCTCTCATGAGAAGGGTCTCCACTCTGCAGTGCAGGGGATGAGGGGCCGGCGGCCCTGGCCATCGTGCAGGCGGCCCCCGTGGACTGCGGCGTGTACCGGTGTACCATCCACAATGAGCATGGTTCGGCCTCCACTGACTTCTGCCTCAGCCCTGAGGGTGAGTGGCTGGGCGGTGTCTCCACCAGCGACTGACGCTGTCTGTGATGGGCCCTGGGCCTGGCAGGCAGCCTGAAGCCAGCAGCGTCCTTGTATTTTTCTTCACGCAGTGTTGTCTGGGTTCGTCTCCCGGGAAGAAGGTGAAGGTATGCTGCCCCTCTGTGGTCCTCCTGTCATGGGGAGGGCCTTTGTTAAGAGCTGGAATCTGTCCCCAAGCCACACACTGCTAGCCTCTGCCTCCCAGAGGGCTTGGGAGGAGGGGTGGCAGAGAACTCCGCCCAGTGAGTCCTGGGGGTCCCAGAGCCCACAGACCCTAGAGTTTGACTCACCCTGGAGCCTGCTGCTGTGGCCCCTGAGCCCCATGCCCTGCGCCTGGTGATGGTGACATGACCCCAAGTTTGACAAGCATTGCAGAGCTCAGGTGTCAGGGGAAGGGTCTGCCCTGCGGCAGGACCCCACAAAGGCTGCGTTTACTCCACCCACTCACTCACCCACCCACTGCCTTTTGTTCAGTTACCAATTAAACTATGTTCTCTATCAAATAGAACTTCACACTAAAACCTTAGTAGTAATTCTTAGTAGTAATTCTTTTCAAACATCCAGGCAGATTTCCCATTTGTCTCCATTGCTTTATTTGAGCAGGAACTATTAGTTACTTTGGCTGATACATCTCTTTAAGTCTCTCAATAGCTAATAGCTCCTCTCCCCTGTCTGTTTTCTCTTCTTGTCATTTATTTGTTGATGTCTTTAATGTGCAGAATTTCTTACACTCTGAATTTTGGTAATCATTTACCCTGGACCATCTTCTTCCCACGTGTTCTTCCTAATTACACTGGTAATTAGGTTGAGAGGTTTGGTCAGACTCAGACGTGATTTTTTGGTAGGAATAACTCACAGGTGTGCTATGTATTCCTTTTGTATCCTGCCCAAAGGCAAATAGTGTCAAATTGTTTCACTTTATCTTTTGTTTTGTTTTGTTTTTTGAGACAAGGTCTCACTGTGTAGTCCAGGTGGGCCTCAAACTCATAATGATCATCCTGCCTCATCCTCCTGAGCGCTGGGATTACAGTGCGTGCCACCATGCCTGGCTTGGGTTGTTTCACTTCTGTAATCATGATCATCGGGTTCAGTTAGGTGTTATCTGCATGATCTGTCCTTTTTTACTATGTGATGTGGCTCCCTTTGTTATCTAGGAGGTTTGGCAGTCATCGGTTATCACTGAAATCTATTACTTCATTAGGGAGTTACAACACAGAAGTATTTTTTTTTTTTTTTTGTATCAGAAATTGAACTTGGGACCTTGTTCTTACCAGGCAGGCGCTGTGCCACTGAGCTATATCCTCAGCCCTCAACACAGAAGTATTTTAATTCTATCACTTCACCTTCATTCATTAGCTGAAATTTACCTGTAAAGAAGAAATAATTATTTGGCTACCCTGACACATATGGGTCCAACAGGAAATGAAGGATAAATACTTGCTCACTTTCCTGTTCTTACCAGATTTCAGAACAATGAGCTCATGTTCTAGTAACCAGCAAAGGTGACCAATAAGGTTTATTTCTTTTTGAGGAAAATGTTTTTTGTTTGTTTGTTTGGTCTTCAGTTACCATTATGAACAGGTTGGACTTTCCACATATCTGATATGTGCAGTACATTGCGATGATTATTCTTTGTTGCTAAGATTGAGTTTCACTCTTGGCCAAAGGAGCCTCACCCAGCTGGCTCCTGCGTCCTTTGACAAATCTCCAGTCAAAACCACTCCAGCTGTAAAGGAGTTTTTGATTGCTTCCTTATTTTCTGGTCTCACAAAATATTTCAGGTCCATCCTCTACACTTGTGTGGAGCCTGGATCCTCCCTTTTCTTTTCCTTTCCTTTCCTTTCTTTCCTTTCCTTTCCTTTTTGAATTTATTTTTATCAGTGCACATTTGCAGTACATACTGATTATATTCCTTGTGGGGAGCTGGTACAGGTACATAATGCATCTCAACTCCTTCTTTCTTTTAAATTTTGGGACAAAATCTCACTACATCACTAAGTTTCCTAGACTGTACGTGAACTTGTGATCCTCCTGCCTCAGCCCCGCAGAGTGCTGGGATTACAGGAATGCACTTCCATGCCCAGCTTCAGCCATGTCCTTGCCTTGCTCTAATTCTTTTTAGTGGTGGAACTGTATTTAGCAATCCCAGTTTTCCCAGTTTAAGCAGCAGGAATTCTCAGTGCTTCTGGCCTGCAGACTTTCTGCCTCATCAACCATGCAGGTTGAGAGGGAGTCGTTCATTAGGTTCATCAACAGCCCTAGTTCTAGAACAGAGTAGTCCCGTTACCCTGCACTGTCCCAGAAAGCCTGCCTTCCACCCACCCTTGCTGAGCCCCTCCTATGGGATGGGTACCACACGGGCCCTGTTAGATGACAGTTTGTCTAACTTGTGCTGAGCTTACTGTTTGGTAGGGGACACAGGTGTGTGGCCTAGGAGTCCTGTGGCCCAGGGGTGCCTAGGGGCAGGAAGGGGCATTGCCCAGCCTTTTGCTGCTCTGTGGACCCCGCTCCCTGCTGGCCAGGCAGAAGCTCCTAGTTCCCGCATTTCTCCTGTCCCCTCCAGTTGGAGAAGAGATTGAGATGACCCCCATGGTGTTTGCCAAGGGTCTGGCTGACTCTGGCTGCTGGGGGGACAAGCTCTTTGGGCGACTGGTGAGCGAGGAGCTCCGAGGGGGTGGACACGGGGGTGGCCTGCGGAAGGCCTCCCAGGCCAAGGTCATCTACGGGCTGGAGCCCATCTTCGAGTCGGGCCGCACGTGCATCATCAAGGTGTGCAGCCCACTTGTGTTCGGGCCCAGCGGCGAGACTTCCCTCCTGGGCAGAAACTACGACGTCACCATCCAGGTACTGTGCCCCGTCCCTGGCCCCACTGCTGCCCTCTCCCCCTCTCCCCTTGGCCAGTCTGGCTCTTGCTGGGAAGCCCAAAGTTGAGGCAGGAGCCATCTCCAGCTTCTCTTTAGCTTAGGAGGCTGTGGAGAGGCTGAGATGTAGCCCAGAATCTCCAGACATTTGGCCTAGAGAAATTTAGAAATTTTGAGACTAGGTCTAGGGGCCTTTGTACTAAGCTAATTCTTCAACCTCAAGGAGCTCCAAGGGGGTGGACAGGCGCGTGGCCTGCAGAAAGCTTCCCAGGCCAAGGTCATCTATGGGCTGGAGCCTTGTCTTCAAATCAGGCCACACGTGCAGTTTAAGTTGCTGAGTTGCCAGACTGGACTCAAATTTGCAATTCTCCTGCCTCAGCCTCCCAGAGTGCTGGGATTACAGGCTATACCATGCTGGCTTTAAACTATATTTTTTGCAGCAGAAGCTTTTCCCCCTACTTCAAGCTCTGTCTCTCCTAGAAGCCTTACTTGCATGGGAAGTAGAAGGGAGGGACGCAGGCTGGAGGATGGTCTACCCTCATCTCCTCAGGGGGAGCCACTGGGGCACTGCTGCTCAGTGGGCTGCAGGATGAGGCCCAGGGAAGGGAGCCAGAAGGAGTGAGTCCACCTCCTTCAGGGCTGGCACCCCTGGAAGCCCCCCAGCAGACAGCCGCCCACTTAGAGCCAGGCAGCTAGAGAACTGGGAGCCTCCTGGCTGATTTCATTTGGCTTCCTGAAACCACAGGGTTGCAAGATCCAGAACATGAGCCGGGAGTACTGCAAAATCTTTGCAGCGGAAGCCCGGGCAGCCCCCCGCTTCGGGGAGGTGCCTGAGTAAGTGCATGGGAAGGGTTCACGGAGACAGTGACGGCAGCCTCCTGGAGGGCCACACCCTGCTCAGCTCAGTGGCCCCACAGAATCTAGAAATCTAGACCCCAAGGTGCATGCCCCACTTTAGAAAAGTCTCTGCTCTGGCTGTGAGCCCTGCCACCCCAATTCCATATCCTTCACCCCGAGCTTGCTGACTGGTGTTTGGGCACGGCAGCTTCCAGGGCCCTGGGGATGTAAGGGGGGCTCAGTCACTGGGTCAGGACGGGTCAGGACTCCTCTGCAGGGTTTTGTAGGCGTCCTCTGTAAATGGCAGTTGTTTCCATGTTGAGGTTTGAATGCTGACTTGAGCATTTGGGGTGAGACTGGCATAGAGCCGTGTTCCGGTGGAACCCCTTCTAGACCATCCTTTCTATTTGATACACACTGGCTCCAACCCTCACCCTCGTGGGGGCCATAGCAGTGTTGGTGCTAATCCCACTGGCCACGGGAAATGGGCAGAGCTCTACAGTCAGTGGCCTTGTCTCCTACCCTGAGTTTAGGAGGTGCTTCCTGCCTTGCAGTACTTCAGGTGCATGGCCAAGAATGCCATTCTGGGAAAGGGCCCCTGATTTAGATGTAGGCAGACAGGACGGGGCTGGCGGGAGGAGCTCTTGGGGCCATGCTGACTGCTGACTGTGGGGTGCATCTGTTTAGGATCATCCCTCTCTATCTGATCTACCGGCCTGCCAACACCATCCCATACGCCACCCTGGAGGAGGACCTGGGGAAGTCCCTGCAGTCCTACTGCTCCCGGGAAGTGGGCTGCACCGGAGCGCCAGCGGCACCCAGCAGTTCTGAGGTTGTGCAGAAATGCCAGGCCTTCCAGCACTGGCTGTACCAGTGGACAAATGGCAGCTTCCTCGTCACAGATTTGGCAGGTACTGGGGTGCGAGGCTGCATGGGGCACGGATGTAGAAGTGCACGGGGAGACAGAGACACTGTGAAGGCACTTTCACGCTCACCCTCCTTTGCACAATAATCTGGTAGTGCAGGTGGCCTGGGCGCCAGTCTGCACACAACCCCAGCCATGCCCCTCAGGGACCTGTCTGCAACTGCGGCTGCATTTAAAGGGTTAGTCCAACCCTACTTAAAATTAAAAAGAAATTTTTTTCGAAGGGTATTATGTAGGATCCATGTATTACATTTCAAAGCTCACAGTCATCTTTTTGCAAATCCCCTTTCCCTGCAGCTTTGCTCTAGACTGCTTCCCCTCCACCTCTTTGTTAGGCCTCTCCTTTGGTTTTGAATATGGAACTAGGCAAGTGTTCTACCACTGCACTACATCCTCAGCCCTGTTGGCTTTTCAAATATCAGCCAATTTAGTCTGTTAGGCTTCTTTTCAGCTTTATTTCTATGTCCCCCACTACTTAGAAACTCTCCAACAAAGAAAGCCAGCAGTGTGAGTCCTTCTTTCTTTGGCCAGGCCTCTCCAGGCCTACTGCCTGGAACCAGGCAGGGAGAGGGAAAGATAAATGCTCTACAGAGGGAGGAAATGGAGCTGGGGCTAGCACAATTATTAAGTCTTGTCCCTAAGGTAAATAGATGAGAAAACCCAGGGCCAGAGACATAAAAGTGACTCCAACATGCTCTTCCTTGGGGTTAACATGTATAATAATTACTGGGTCTAGAGCTCCGTGTATTGGAAGAGCAGGAGCTAGGGAACCTCCGGCCAGCATCATGCACCGGGTGAGCGCCTACTGTTCGTGCTTCCCTTCCCCTTCCATTCACCGAATGGTGGCTTAGGAATAGCGGATGTCCTCAAGAAGCTGTGGGAAATCAACAGATTCTACTTTGCCGTGTTAATATGGGGTTGTAGAAAGACTGTGGAGTCAGAGGAGTTCGGTTTAAATGAAAGCTTTGTGAGTCGGTCACAAAAAAGAAAACCAAAGCTCAGGCCACTTAGGACATTGCATGTCTCTGGGCTTCCGTTCCCTGTCCCTCACTAGGAATGACGTTTTCTCTCCCATCTTGCAAACCTGTTATCAGGATTACATGAGACCATATTTAGAAAGCTTTCTGCAAGCTACAGTTCTTTGCAGGTATAAGAGATCATTATTATGAAGTGAAATGGGATACAATAAATGTCAAGAGAAACAACAAAGAAATTAATATTTTTGTATAACTACTGTGTTTCAGGCACTAAGTTAGGATCCTACATGTGAGGTAACATTCCCAACACCCCTACCGGATAGGCACGATTACCCTTTCACTTACAGCTGAGGATGAGAAATAGTAAGTGGCTTGCTAAATTCACACAGCTCCGGAGTGTTGGAGCTGAAGTGTGAATCGAGGTCTGGCAGAGTCGAAAACACACCCCACTTCTACACTGTCACATGATGGTACTCACCCATTAGTGAGAGCCAACTGCCTAGAAAAATACTGGGCAACTTGCAAATGGGGAAAGAAGATCACAAACCTAACACTTGCATGCTGGGATGCTCGGGCTGACTAGGGTGTGGCCTTTCTTCTCTATCACCTTTGCCAGGCTCTGTTTATCCATGGCTATCTAAACTAAAAGACTATCCTGGCACCTCAGGGCGCCCCCTTTGCTGCTATGAGTCAGGTGGAAGCCAGTCTTGCCCCAGGCTGCGTTTCTGCTGGTCCACCCCTAAGTCACACTTTCTCTCTGGAACAGACAACTACTCTGTAAAAGGACAGCGAAGGGCTAAGTTCACAGAGGCTGGTGTAGCGTGCAACTGATCTGACCCAGTAGAGGCTCATGGAGCTAAAAGCTGGGGCTCTAGGAGCCAGAAACATCGAGCACTGACTTTGGCTCACAGTGACTATCGCACCTAGTGCTCTGTAACAGCATGAATGGGAGTGAGCTGCCTGAGCCACTGAACTCCTGGTCTGTCTCGCCACCTGTGAAAAGGGCAGTCTTAAGAATGATGCAGATCTGCCCCTGCCTGGGGGACAGGCTGCTGATGGTGGCCTTTGTGACAGTGCCTAAGATGTCAGCCCTGAACCCTGGCAGGTTCCCACCTATGGCGGTTCTGTGCTGGAGACACAGGGGCCTAGAACCCCACCAGGCTGGCCTCAGCCCCCCACTTTCTCTGCTTTCAGGAGTTGACTGGAAGATGACCGATGTGCAGATTGCTACCAAGCTGCGAGGGTGAGTGTTTCGTAGGGGCCCCAGAGGGTCTTTTCGGGGGTCTCCTTCTGGTTCTCAGTCCCTGAGGCCAGGTGGTCCCACTCATAGCTGCAGCCATATTGGAACACTCTTGGGGGCCAGAAATTCCCACCCCCGTGCCCCTGACTCCTGATGTGGGCTGGCAGCTATGATTAATGCCCCAGCAGAGGCTCCTCTAATGTTCTGGGCCTGCAGCAGACTCTTCGCTTCCATGGGGACTCAGACGGGCAAGAGCTGAGTGTGTGTGCTTGTCAGAGGCCCCCATGTACACGCCAAAGACTGGTGAATCCTGTGTGTCAGGGTCTTAATGAGACCAGCTTTAAAACTGGGATGCTGCCTCCTGAGTTAGCACCCTGGGGAGAGGGAAGCAGGTGCCTTGGGCACAGCACCCTGATGGTAGCCATGCCAAGGCCGGCCCTCAGGGCTCCACTACCCTGGGCGGGACCCACTCAGCACTTTCTGTCTGGCTGCAGATACCAAGGCCTCAAGGAGAGCTGCTTCCCGGCCCTGCTGGACCACTTCGCCTGCTCCCACCAGTGCAACACCTACTGCGAGATGCTGGGGCTCACGGCCCTCAAAGGCCCCGAGGCTGCCCATCCCCAAGCCAAGCCCAAAGGCTCCAAGAGTCCATCAGCTGGTAGGAAAGGTGCCCAGCTGAGTCCACAGCCCCAGAAGAAAGGCCCCCCTAGTCCTCAGGGCGCCCGGAGGAGCACTGCAAGCCCCAGGGCCACCTCCCAGGCCTCAGAGACAACTGCTGTCCAGGTACTGGGGCAACCTCCCTCCCAAGAGGGGGGCTCCAAGGCCCAGCGGTAGCCCCAGCAGGGGCTGGGGGCCTCCGCCCAGCAGCAGACCAACCAGGAAGCAGCTTGAACCACAGATGTTCTCAAGATGGCACCAGCGGAGAAGGTGCCCTGAACGAGCATCCTCTCCTCCGTCAGCACCTCCTCTGACGGCTTTGGCTATGGCACACAGCCACCAGCCTCTCCTGGTGCCATCGTCACCCAGGGTTCCCAGGCCTCAAGCAGGCCCCACCTCCAAGTGCCTGGCGGCCTTGACCTCCTAGAAGTTTACATTCACCACTGCTGGAGGCTCCCCGAGTCCTCTGCGTGTGTTCTCCCCTCAGCCCCTACCCAGCCAGACGCGGCAGCCAGCGCTGCCGTCCGGGGCCCATGTCATTCTGTCCCCTGCTTGACCCCGCCCTCTTCCTGTTTTCAGGGCTTCAGACTCCTCTGTGGGGTCTGGCTTGTGACTCTCAGGGTGACTTCTTCCAGCTACTTGCCACATCCATCCCAGCTATCCTGCGCCTAACCTGTCCTCGAGCCGAGGTGGGGTGCAGGGCCCTTCCGGAGCCTGTCGTGTCCCTGGGCATGGGTCTCTGATGATGCGTGTTCCTGCAGGCCTGTCCATCACTGTCACTCCGGCCCTTGCTCTGCTGCTTTGAGTCCCCGCAGTCTGCCCTTCCCACTCTGCTTGTCCCTGTGCCTGGGCTTGCCTGGCCCTGGCCTGCACAGTGCCCACCAGTGCCTCTGCCTTACTCCCCCGGCTCTCGTCCCTGCCTGTCCCCGGCTTTCTGCTCTTGAGCTCCAGCTGGCACGACATTGTTAGAGGGAGGGCATTGACTTTGAGGGACCTTGTGCTCCATCCTGGAAAGAGGGGGTCATGCTGAATTTCACGGCCTCCTCACAGAGGGATGGAGGGCTGGGACTCTCCCTTGTGGGGGTCCTAGGAAGGACTCAACCCAGTCAGTTTTGAGCGTGGGAAGGGGGACCCCTGCCTCCAACCATTCAGTCCTGATCTTGGGCACCAGTACTGGGCTCCCCCAGATGGGCTCCTGAGGATTTTCTGTGCATCAGCTGGTGCCCTGGGTCCTTCCTGGATATCCCTCCCTGAGACCTGCTGTGGACAGTCTGGAGTTAGCTTGCTCCCCTTGGAATGCAATAAAAGCAGTGACCGTGTGTCCCGCTTGCCCTTCTCTGGTGTGGTGATAGAGCCGGGTCCCCTCTTCCCAGCCTGGCTCAGTGAGGGTGTCCCGTAGTCCCCATACCCCCTCGAACAATGAGTCCATATTTTGACTCCTGGCCTGCAGTTCTGAGGCCACAGGTAAGACGGTTTGTGCGATTTGCACAACCGAGCCGATGGCGTGCGCCTTGGCAGGGTGTCTGGGTTTTGTGCCTTGGGAATTCCCCTCTGTTGGGAAGAGGAACACAAAAGAAGGACCCAGAAAAAAAAGAAAAAAAAAAAAAAGAAGGACCCAGAAAAGAAGAGCAGAGCTGGGGCCTCCGCAGAGGCTCCCCATGTTCCTGGGTGCCTCCACCGCAGCACCACTGGCCGGGGACAAGCACACCTGGCCCTCATCCCTCCTGGAGCCCATCCTGCTTCTCCTCCCACTCCCACCCAAGGCCATCATTCCCTTCCATCTCCACCTCCTCTCTGTTCAGGGACTCGTCACTTTGTCCTTTGTCCCAGGGCGCCCCTGTTCTCCCAGCCTGCATGTCCAGATAACACGGGTGGAAGGAGAGCTGGAATACTGCTCGCCTACTTACTCATTCAGCAGATGTGCACCGAGCACCTACTGAACGCCAGCCCCTGGGCTGGCAGATGTGGGAGGCAAAGGTGTGTGGACGGCCCCAGGAGAGACTGCCTGTCCTCGGGGCGCTCCGGTTTGAAGCACCGGAAATGAACTTGGACCAACTTAAGCAGGCAAAAGGGTTCATGGACGGATATTGGGATAACCCACAGAACCAAAGGAACAGCTGAACAAGCCAGGTGTGGTGGTGCACACCTGTAATTCCAGCACCTGGGAGGCTAAGGCAGGAGGATCAAAACTTTAAGTCCAGCCTTGGCAACTTAATGACTTAGTAGGATCTTGTATCACAATAAAAAATAAAAAAGGGCTGGAGATTGTAGTTCAGTGTAAAGGCCCTGGGTTCAATCCCTAGTATTGAAAAAAAAAAAGCTGAACAATTAACTTTGGGGAGGGCAGGAGCCTGGGTACCTCTAGGTCTTGCCCCCTCAAGCTCTCAGGAGCCCTTACCTTGGTCACCGGGGGTGCCCTCCATGAAAGATTCAAATTCTAAGTAAGAGAAGCTAACCTGGAGCTCAGGGCAAAGGGACAGTTTCCAAATGGTGGGGATTCTTACTAGAAACATGGTGGACAGTCAAGGGGTAGAGGGGGTTTGGTGGGCAAAACAAAAGATAACACACACACACATGCACGCATACACACACGCACACACACACACACACACACACACACACACACACACACACACAGAGTTCTTCCCATCTGAGTTCTTCCCTATCACAACTCTCCCACATACAACCTAAATCAAATTCCTGTCTACCTAGGGTATTCAAGGTCCTACACAGCTAATAAACCTAGAGAGAATGGCAAGGATACTGTTCTCCAAAGTCCAGAGTCGCCAGCCATAACCTTCCTCCAATAGTTTTATCATAATCCTAAAGTTGAATCATAAGCACTTTCAATTATTCTGAAATTCTGCAACCTGTGGATTAACTGGTTAAAATTCAATCAAAATTATGTAACCCAGCAAGAAAGGAAGTCCAGGTGGAAGCTACCATCCATTCCTACAGCTGGACATAGGAGCTGCTAGTTCTGATTAGGGCTTTAGGCCTGCTGGAGTTCAGTTCTGAGGCCCAGGCCCTAGTGGTCCTGCCTGTGAGCCCGACATTTACTATCTGAAGTGACAGCACTGGGAAGCCCTCAGGATCCCCTGTCCTCTCTCCTGCCCCTTTTCATGTGGTAACAATCATGATATTTTCCCTGGACAGGATTCATCATCCTAGCTGTGTCCATACCTTTGTCATCTATCACTCAGCGGAGCGTGAGGTAGCCAGGTGGCTTCCCTGTCTTCAGATTCGTTTGCCTCATTGCTCTGTCTTTGAGGTTGTGTTTCTTTCTTGGGGACCAAACTGCCACACCCACTGGGCCAACAGGTAGAGAAAAGCGGTGAGACACCCTGACAGCCTATCCGTCTCCACACTGCTTCTAGCAATGCAGGAACAACAGCGCCATCCTTCTTCCTGGCCAGCCTCTCGAGCTGGTGTTTCTGGTGCCACAGACAAACTTCCAACACACCATCCACCATCCCACTCAGGGGGCACCCTACAGGAATGCCCTCCGCACCATCCTGGTTGAATGCAGCATGTGCTGGCAGACACCATGGTTGTGTCTGAGGCATTTAATGATTCACTAGATGACCACGGTGGGACAGGCTGATGGGCCAGGAGAACCAATCAAACCCAGAATGGGGACCAAAAGGGTCAACACAAACTACTGGCCCCACTTAGATCTGGTGGTATAGACTGAGGGAAGCTGGTGGCATGGCTGGACGAGGCACATGGGAGGCCAAGCAACGCACTCATACTACTTGTGCCCTCAGTGCCCTGCCTGGGGCCACCGCGTCCACCTGATGATGCTAGGCTGTGGCTAATAGATCAGATACCGCCACAAGGGGTGGTGGGAGCACCTAGTACACCTTAGCTAGGCACTCAGGCTCCCCCAGAGCCTGGTGACGAGTGTGTGTGTGTGTGTGTGTGTGTGTTCTCAAAGGAACAATAGTTACTCTTTGGCAAGACTGTCACTTTACCACCAGCTTTCCCCACCATATTTTTCTTATCAGGACTTTCATGAGCCATCACAGGCTCCATACAACTCACTGATATGTCACCTCAATACCCCCGATCTGGTGGGTCACATGGCCTGGTGAAAGCCCGGGCCTGGCAGCCTTCTGGGTCAGTCTGTAACTGGCCTGGTGGTAAGGAGTCTGGCCCACATTAGCAAGGAAACATTTGGGTCTCAACAGCCCCCTCAGCCCCCAGACTTTCATTGAGGGGCAAGTGTTTAAGTTTTCACCTGAGTCCTCTGTCCCCTCACTCACAGATGGGCCGAGGCATTTAGGGGAACTGCTGGGCCCCACCCCCTCAGTAGACGTTGGGTAGCAGGAGGTGGGTCCCTTTGGGGAGACTGTGAGGAAGGCTCCCAAGATGCATCCATCCCAGTGTTAAAGTTTTCCTTCAAAGGGATATTTGAGTATTTGACTTTCTCTCCAGTTAAGTTCTGGGAATCAAGCAGGAGATCTTGACCTGACTTTGACAGTCTGAGACAGAATTGTCTGTCTAACTAAACCAGAAGTGTTTAGTTGCAGGAATTACTAGGTAATGCTTTAGGGACTGTCTGTCCCTTTTTCATTCCTGGGACCCAGCAACCAATTGAGCACAGCTTGAGGGCTGGTTTCTATGCCATTCCATTACCACGACTTCCCAGCTTTGGACCCTCGGCCCATCTCTGCTGCAGGGTCAGGGGCCTTCTCTCCATAGCAGCCTTTTCCTCCAGAATCCCAGGCCCAGAGAAAAACCCAGCCGAGCAATTATCTACCATGGTTAGGAGGGGGCCACTTGCCGGGTCCTGTTGAGACAGGGCAACACGGCGAGGGACACTCTGAACACGGTGACATCATCATCACTCTACACAGGACCAATCAGAAATTTGCTATTTTCAGTCCTTCATTTGAATCTGGTGCTGTTCACAGGGACAATTATATCGTTTTTAGGTTTTTAGGTTTTTTCTCCGGTACCGGGAACTGAACTCACGACCTTGCGCTTGCCAGGCAGGCGCTTTTGCCGCTGAGCTAAATCCCCAACCCCTATATCTTTTAATATAACCTAGCATAGGCCAAGGTTTGGTCGATTTGTGTTATCCTAAAGTGGTAAGGACTGTATCTCACTGTGAACTTCTGCACTGAATGTAGAGGTTCTGCTCTCATCTTGGTCAAAACAGCCTTCAGTAAGTTTCCATAAATGGCAGCTGGATGTTTGTTGACAATACGTATTCACTAGTTTATGCATTTTCTCCTGGTAGTAACGCTTCCTTCACCAGTGTGGACTCTGGTTACTGGCAGGAGGGTAGTGTAGTGTGAGGCAGGAGGGAGGAGCTTTGCTTTGCCCTGCAAGACAGAGCTCCGACTTCTGTGGTAAAGGAGGCTGTGCTTGTGTGCATATGTCCTCTGAGTATTCCCAGGTACCAACCTCTCACTCAGGGAGGGTTCCACCCTTTTCTGAGACTAGGTGAGCTTATGACTTCACTGGTGGTGAATTTAGTTATTTTGCAGACTCAGTCTCTGGGCTTATTGTTAAACAAACTCAATAGCTAGAAGCTGGAAGGGCATTTGTACACAGCAAATGCCCTGAGTTCCATCCTATGGCTTGATGGAAGAGGGTTTGTTTTGTTTTGCTTGCTTGTTTGCTTTTGTGGTGCTGGAGATTGAAGCCAGGACCTTCACACTGAGCTATCTCCCCGGCCCTTTAAAATTTTTTTTATTTGAAGGTATCGATCACCTTGGGAAAGCTAGGAAGAGACTCTGACCCACCCCTTCCAGGAAAAGCCCCTGATCTGCTTCATGCCCACTTGCTTTGTGACTTGCTTCCCCATTTGATCCACATTTATTTACCTGAGCAATTATGCTCATAGTCTTATTGGTTGGCCATAGTGTGGTCCTACCTCATTCCCACCTTGTGAGTTCCCATGTTCCCCACCTTGGACCTGCCTTACCTGTGGTTTTGCTCCAATTCCTAGAAAAGGCAGGGTCTTTGGCAACATACTTGAGTCCCCTTCTGTCTCTCTCTCAGCAGAAGCTTTCTTTCCCCCAATAAATATATTTGCCCTTAAATTTTTTATTTTTTAAATTTGAAACAGGGCCTCTCACTAAGTCACTAAGTTACCTAAGCTAGACTCAAACCTTCAGTCCTCCTGCCTCAGCCTCTTAGAGTGCTGGGGTTACAGATGTGCATCACCACTCCTAGTTTTTTCCTAGTTTAGGGGAAGCCAAATTGTTAGGAAGTTTGGTGGGCTTAGAACAAATCCATTTAAACTCTGCTTTATTTTTATTGTTTATTTTTTTTGTCTGTTTGAGACAGGGTCTCGCTATGCAGTTCAGGCTGGCCTTGAGCTCACTCTGTAGCTCAGACTGGCCTCGAACGATCCTCCTGCCTCAGCCTCCTGAGTGCTAGGATTACAGGCGTGTGCCACCATGCCCGGCTTTAAACTCTGCTTTAATGAAATGCCTCATCTTTTTAAAAAATCCTTTTGCTAATATTTATGAGCTGCCTATACCAGGTGATAATTATATATGCTGTATTTCTAATAGTGAACAAGATGGATCTGGCTCCTCCCCCATGGAGCATACAGCTGAGTGGAGGAAACACACTGTGGCAAATATGCCTTAAGTTCTATGAGGCAGAAGAATGGGAGCAAGTAACTGGGGGATCTGATTCTGTGGGTCTCAGGAAGTTCTCAAGGCTGCCATTGGAGCTGGATCAGAAAGATGTTGGTCCAAGAAAGAGAAAGGGAAGCAAGTACCAGGCGGAGGAACAGCAGGGGTGACAGTGCACTCCAGGTAGAGTCAGTCACAACGGGACGCGTTCCAAGGCATGTATCATTAGATGTTTTGACATTGTGCAAGTGTGGACACATGGTTATATAGACACGTCACTCATTCGATGTGGCCTCTTTATTACATTATTATTATTGCCGTTGCTGTCCCACGGGGGATTGGATCCAGGGCTTTGCACTTGCTGGCAAGCGCCCTACCACTGAGTCACACTCCAGCCTTTGTTAAAATTTTCTTTTGTGACAGGGTTTCATTAGTTTCCTGAGCTGGGCTCCAGCTTGCAATCCTCCTGCCTCAGCCTCCCAAGTAGCCAGGGTTACGGGCATGACCACTTCCATCAGCTCAGTGTGCACCTTGATGTGATCAAAAGACACGGTAAATGCTGGATATAAGGGGAGGCTGTGGGTGTAGCTGGGCACATTGTTTTACAACACACTTTCTACTGTTTAAGTAGAAGTAGTATGCTCTAAAATAATGATAAAAAGTATAGCATAGTGAATCCATGTGCCAGGAACATTTATCTTTGCCAAGTGTTATGTACTGCGTATCGCTTGTGCTTTTATACGACTGGCAGCATGGTAGCTTCCTTCACACCGGCGTCACCACAGATGTGAGTGTGATGCGTGTCCCAACAGTGTGATGGCTGTGAGGTGCCCAGGGGATAGGAACCTTGCAGCCCTGTTGTAGTCTGGTGCCGTCCTGTATGGGGGTGCTGGGGTGCAGTGGAGCTGCTCTTGGATTTCTGTGTTCTGGTCGCCTCAGGACTGCCCAGTGGTGAGCTTTTCTCAAACTTCCTTTGCTGGTCGCTTATTTGGACCAGACTTGAACAGTCCAGAACTTGGACCTGATCCTGCTCCACGAACATCCTGCTCCCTGGGGCAAATCTGAGCTCTATGGTGTTTTCAGAGGCCTTGGTTTTGCCCGGCAGCTACTTCAGAAGGAGGACCCAGAAGTCCTGGACCCTCACCTCAGAGCTGATGGAGCTCCGAGATGGCTCTTTGTTACTATTCCCAAGGGGTGATGGGGTGGCAGCCACCATACACAGAGCCTCAAGGGACACAGGGACGCAGGGCCCCATCTTGAGCTGAAGCACAGGCCTAGATGGTGGAGCTGCCATGGCACACGATTGTAGGGATTTCTGGGCTGGAGCCATGCTCTTGAAAGTGCTCTGCCAGATGAGATGAGCCTCCACGATCTCGGCCACCTGGCAGTTCTGACCACATACCCTGCTTTCACACTGATCCTCTGATGGAGAGTCTCGCTGAAACCAGGCTGGGGGCAAACCCAGGTCCTCCCTGAGACCCCAGGGCAGGCAGGTCCTGTGTCTTGTCCCAGCCTAGCCCTCAGAGTTGGCACCCAGCTCCCAGCTCCCAGCACCCTGGGGCAACCAGTTCTCACCAGTGGTGGCCACTGCAGTGCCCTTCTGTGTCCCCTCAGGCACCGGGGGTGGCAGGTACAGCTCACAGCTGCTCTTCTCGGATGCAGGGTATGAGCTAGGTGAAAAGTCCCTCACCTGGGGGCCGAGGACGGCTCTGGGCCTGGCCTGACCCCAGCTAGGGACAAGCTCCGTGGCAGTGCATACTGTGGGATCAGATGTCAGCCAGGCTCCGGCCAAGACCACACTCCTCTTCTTGTCCTTGCCCTGCTCCACATCCCCTCTTCCCTTTTAGGAGCACCCCCTATATATCACTTGGACAAGACCCCCCAGCAGGCTAAGGAATCTGTCTCAGACTCTGAGGCACCTGTGGGGTGACTTGCAACAGCAAGCGGAAATACCGAAACAACACTCAGGATTTGGAGGCAGATTTATTTATGTTGATGGGCACTGATCAGGATTATTTCCAGAATATCAGGCCCTGCTTTCTGGTGGTCTAGGGCTTTTATCTGATGCACAAGCAGGAGGTACAGAGGAGGTACAAACTGGAGACAGAACAGCCTGGCAGTTCTTCTGATTAGCTGGCAGGGTGAGATCGTCCGTTACAAGGGTAGATTAATGCTCATCCGTTCATGAAGCTTGGTACAGTGGTACAACCAGGCATCCTGCATGTTCAGTTACGCTCTTCCGGTTACCGGGATCAAGAAAGTAATGACAAAGCCATGAAGCAGTTACAGAGCTGGGCAGTTTCAAAAGAACAAAGTTTTAAAAAGAAAAATTACTCTTGTACAGTTTTTCCCTTTCAGACTCTCCATAAAAACATCACTGGGGCTCATCAAGGCAAGTGTGTGTTCTTGGAGCAGTTGGATCCTTACTCAGGATGCAAGCTGAGCTCCCTGCAGACAGACCCCTCCAGGGTCCCCAGTGGATCTTCTCAGGAAATCATTCAGACACACAAGGTCCCTGATTACACAGAATCTGACCAGAGAGCACAGTTCACAAGTACAGGTCCAGAATCCACCTTGCTGCCACAGTAGGTGTGATAATAGTGGGCAGGAGCCTCACCTGACAGCTCAGGTTTCCAAACACCAGCCCACAGCTCGCAGCCCTGGTTTCTGCCTCAGGCTGCTCAGCTTCTCAAGAAGTTGCTTTTGGGTCGCACACCTCTGTGGAGGACAGGTAGAGAAAATGGCAGCCAGTACCCCCTCACTGGGTGACAGAGGGGTTCATGGAGGCAGTACAGGTAAAGCTCTCAGCACACAGCCTGTCATCCACCAAGCCCTTAACTACAGGAGCCATCTTACACATAGCCCTGTTCCTCTGAGCTGGAAGCCCCGTTTTTCCATCCTAGCAAAGGTCTCTTCCACACTCCGGAATGCTGACCTCCAGCTCTTATACATGGAGGCCCCTGACCTCTGCCCAGCTGAGGGCTAGGTCCTGGGGTAAAGCGACATGTTCAGATGCCACAATCATAGCTCTGGGGGAAATGGGCACAGCCTTTGTAATAATGAAATTTGCTTCTACAGGCAAAGGGAAAGGGAAAGGAGTATTTCAAAATGAGTCATAGGGTCTAATCGGCAGGTTTATACAGGAAGAACAGTCCATACCTGTGAGAGAAGAACAGAATTCTACTGGAACAGTATCATCAGTGGAATCTGCCTGGGTTTGGGGGACATGGGCTATGCCTGGAAAGCTCTAGGGTCTGGTTGTTAGATGTCACACCCAGGGGTGGCTGGCTTTGCTCAACATGGACGCAGCCATTTTTAGTAGACTCCTTTTCCTGGTGCTTCCCAAGAGGCCTGAGGTCCCCAAATAGCAACTTCTGTACAAAGTCTTTGTCCCTCAATTTTTTTTCCTGGCATGTGGAATCGAACTCAGGATGTTGTACTTGCCAGGCAGGTGCTTGGGCCACTGAGCTATATGCCCGGCCCCTTGTATAAAGTCTTTGGCTTTGCTCTGAGGCTCAATGGTATTATGTCAGATCACTTCTCTGACAGGAGAAGATAGAACAACCAAGGAATTATTTTTGCCTCTACAACGAATTTGCTTATCAACAATTCTGCTTATCAGCAGCCCCGGAAGCCCTGCCATCAGTTGGAGAAAGCTGGTGTGCCAGGAGGGGGACAGAGCCTCTGATACCAAACCCAGGGAAGCCAGGGATGTCACCCTGGAACCCAACGAGATGACATGAATTAGGATCTATCTGGGTTTGTAGAACATTCAAATCTGGATCAAACCAGAAAGGAACAACATCGCCATGCCTCCCCATAGAGAAAGTGACTATGAGATGGAGCAGCAGGAAGAATGGAAGGGGAAACCCCAACAAGAACAAGGGAAATGCCCTTCATACAGCACCAACCAATGAGATGCATGGAAACGGTGACCTCTGTACATCCGGGCGAAATCTCCCAGACTGGTGGTCTTGAACCTTCATGGGTGGTAGCACCAGGTGTTCTTGCTCCATCAGCTTCCACTGTTTCATTTTGTGTTGGACAATGACCATTAGTATCCAGCTGTCCCCAGTGAGTCCAAAGGGCAGACTCCACCAGGGGCCCTTGGACAACACTCCCAGGAGGCTGGGACTTTTCAGCCTTTTGAGCACTAGATGCTTCTTTCCTCCAAGAGCACCTGGACCTGTTTTACAGCTGCTAAGAGAGCGCCATGCTCAAAGATTTGGACTAGTCTGGTCCCATAGGAAAATGTTTTACAAGTTACAAGCAGAGGGTATAAGAGCCTAAGATATTTCCTCAGTCTTTGTATTCTGCCCTGTTGTCAGAATTTTTGCATGCTTGCTACTTTTCACTATAGACTACATATAGGAAACCTGTTTTTTCAAATGAATCAAATGAGATCCAAAAAAATTCTAGTAAGTGGGGTAGGCATGGTGACATACCTGTAATTCCAGCACCATGGGAGGCCGAGGCAGGAGAATTACAAGTTGAAGTCCAACCTGGACAACTTAGCAACTTTGTGAGGCCTGTCTCAAAATAATTAAATAAAGGTTTGGGAAGTAGCTCAGAGCAAAGGCCCTATGTTCAATTCCCAATACTGAAAAAAAAAAAAAAAAATACTGCTGGTGTCCATTCTGCCAACCATCTCAGGTTTAAGAGAGGGAAGCAGGTTTAGCATGTCTTTCACATAGCACCAACCAATGAGATGCATGGAAACGGTGACCTCTGAACATCCGGGCAAAACCTTGCTCATGGAGTCAGACCAGGGAGAGCCTCTCAGTTTGTCCACTTTGGACACATAAATCAATGCAATGGAAGACAGCGCCTTCAAGGATCCCAGAAACAATCGTATGTAACAGGCTGGGCCGAAAACCAAGAGGTTGCTGAACAGCCTGTTCCCCTGGTGACGCCTCCCCTGGTGGTTCAACAACCTGCTCGTTCTATCCGAACCCGGCTGGCAGCATGGTCCTTTCCAGCTCTTTGGCTGAGACTCCCCTGAAACCAAAAGTGGCCCCAGAACTAAATCAAATGAGGTGAAATTTTCGCCACTGAGAAGCGCATGGGGACAGGCCCAAGGGAGACAGTGTTGGCTGTTCCTGCAGCCTCTCCTCACTCCATCCTGGCCCAGTTCTCTGCTTCACTCAGCATCTGTTGGGAGGCCAGGCCTCAGAGACCAGATCCTCAGGATTCCAGCGTGCAAGGGCCAGTGAGGTGCTAATGTCACACAGCTGAGAAGGCAGGGGCAGGACACCCCGTCCTCCAGCTCTTGGTCTTCCCTGGGGGTCTCGGTCCCACATCTCTGAGCCTCAAAACTGTTTTACCTGTGATTTTCAGCCAAATTCTCCTAGGAAGAAAGAGGTTTGGCTTCTGGAGGCTGGGACCACCGCTGGCCACCCCTCCATGAGGGACACACAGAGGAGAAGCTCTGAACTTATGGTTTAGAAGACAGAAACAGTGTGTCAAGGTGGCCCTGGGATGGGACCTGGGACATCAGGGATACCTGGCAGCCTTTGTGGCCTCCTGGGTACTGATGCCCACCCTTACCGGCTCACAGAGAGGACACAGCCAACTCAGACAGGCAGGGTAAGTCTAGACCTTCGGGCCAAGCTCAAGGCTCCTGCCATGACACACAGCCTATTACATCCTGGCTTTAGAGGATCAGGGCCATGAAGCTATGGGGGGCCACCTGGCCACTCCTGGATGTGTCTCTCCTGCAGGCTTCTCTCTGGCATGTGAGACACGAGGCCCTCTGGAAGGGGCAGAGGCAACACAGCTGGCTTGGGGCTTGATGGGCCACTTTTAAGGCAGCTCTGAGCCTACCCCTGTTGTGCTCAAGTAAACATTTACAACCATGGGTGCACATGGCCCTGACCGTGGGAGGGGTTGTGGATTTCTGCTGGAAAAAGCAAATTTTTTGTTCTCTGTTTTTTGGGTTTTTTTTTTTTTTTTGATACTAGAAATTGAACTCAGGAACCTGAGCTTGCCAGGCAGGTGCCATGGCACTGAAGTATATCCCTAGCTTCCTGCTGGTTTGCTTTTGAGACAGGATCTAGCTCTATAGTTCAGGTTGGCCCTTAAACCCAAAGTGATCCTCCTGCCTCAGGCTCCTGAGTGCTGGGATGACAGGATTCCTGGTGGAAAATGAGCACCATAAAGTGGTACAGAGGTAAAATGGTGAAAATGCCCCAGATTCAACAGTGTTCAGCCATGGAGAGCTCAGGTTAGGGGGAATTCAACTCCCTGCATTCTGTAGATTCTATGATGTTTAAGTGTTTAACACTGGCTGTGTAATACTTTGGCAACTGGAATGCTCAACCAGAGAGATTGGTTTAGAAGAGGGCGGCCTCCGCCCTTATCATCACCTTTCCCACACTTTCAAAGCAGCCCCCAAGTTGGTGCTGGGAGCCGTACTCCACTGTAACCAGGGAGTGTCCTTGTGCTCTAGAAGATTTTGTCCTGAATGTGGAGCATTAATTATTAAAGAGCTCCTTTCAACCCTGTCAGCCAAGTTTAATGTTTAGTTTGAGGACTGAAAAATTAAAGTGTATGTCCCTTGACTTTGCACCTGCTGCTTAGGTGTTTAGAAAGAAAGGGGAGGAAGGGTAGGAGAGAAAGGAAAAGGGGAAAAGCACCGTTCTGTTTGGCTCTGCTCTGGGGACTGTACTGATACGGAGAGAGGAAACACTTTCCTCTTCGTGAAACTGCACTGCTTTACTTCCCTCCCAGCCTAGGGAAAAGGCTGCTGTGGGAATAGTTAGTGATCCAGGGAAGGAGGGGACTGAGTTGCAAAGTGAAAGATAAAAATTCGAGGATGACTGCTGGGGACCAGGAACAGGAAGGTGGCTGCCAGGAGGAGGTGGCTGGAGGGGCCGGGAGGGGAACAGACAGACAGCAGGCGCTGCAGTGGTCCAGGCCTTGAGTGCTGCCCCTGACGTTTCCGTGAGAGAGGATTGGGGTTGGGGTCCTGCCCTGGCATTGGCCCTGAGCTCGGGAGGCCCAACCTACTGCAGCTTGGGAGCTTGGGAGGCCCAACCTACTGAAGCGGACTCTGCCCAAGATTTCCACTGAGCGGAGAAGACTGGCCAATGCACAAGGGTTGGACCCAACTCTCTGCCCCACAGAAACCCGGACTTCTGCCTCCCTGACAGCCGCCTCTTCACCCCAAATCTGTGAGTAGGAGCAAGGTGTGTGCCCAGCTCTGTGTCTATGTCCGCTTAGCCAGGCTGGGCTTTGGAGAGAGCTGAGTGCTTGAGAAAAGGAAGAGAAGAGAGGCATAGGACTGGGAGGAGGGGGTCTTAGGACTTATTTATGGATCAGCTAAAGCCTGAGAAAGAGCGACGGGGTGCTCTTGGAATGGAAAAGTCTGAGGGTAGAAATGGTTTCGGGAATGGTTGGCTCCAGGGATGAAAGTGGCGTCTTTAGGCTGTTGTCTCCATCTTTCAGTGAGAACGTACAACATAGTGGGCAACAAGTCACTTCATAATCGTGGCCTGTTGTGGGAAGTGATGAAAGCAAGGGCCTCTCTTCAGAAAAAGCCTGTATCAGATACAATCCTTCCACTTATCTGTGTATCTGATACTCCTGCCCTTTCTTTTCTTTCCTGGGAAGTGGGCAGAATTTGTTGTTTCTGCTCGGAATCCCTAGCACTCATGAGGAACTGCCTCTCACGGGTTAGAGTGAGGCAGGAAAGGGGACTTCCTCGAGGGGTCGGGCGGGGGGGGGACCCAGGGCAAGGCCCCTGCTCCGTGAGGAGTGAGCTCCAGGTGGCATTCGTGGTTTCCCTGACTCTGTCTTTCAGCAGGAAGCTCTGGCCCATGGAGGACAACGTGCAGAGACAAAGAGAGTCCATCTCCCTCACACCCATGGCCCTCGGTGTGGAGAATATGGGGGCTGAGTTCCTGGAGAGTTTGGTCTGTAGCCGTCCCCCACTCAGCCTCTTCAGCCTCCCTCCTCCTTGAGCCCCAGTCATGGTGGGAGGGTGCTCTGTCCGCCTCCTCCCACCCTCCTGGCTCCTTGATTAGGAGACCTTTGAGTGTCAGTCCCTGGCATGAAGCAGCCCCTTCATGTCACCCTTTAAGCATTTACTGAGCACCTACTATGTGCCCAGATAGCCTGAAGCTCAGTGAAGGGCCTGTTGAGAAGCCAGACGATATAGAGGTCGGGGTGCTGGTTTCTCTGAAGAAACCAGTCCAGTCAGGGCGAAGGTTGAGGACCACAACCCAAACTCTGGAGCTGAATGTGATGTCCTCCATCCTCCCAACCTCCTCAGAAAAGGCCTGTCCCCTTCACAGTCCCATCCATTGACCACAGAGCAGCTTTTAGGAGATCACCTGCAAGAATATCTCCACCCAAAACAGCTCCACAGGCAGTAGGGTGAATGACACCCTGGAGCCATGTCTGGGGCCATTCTCAGAGGGTCCCTCATGGACCTCATCGGTCTCAGAGAAGTTACAAATGTCCTTTGCTCACACAAACCACAAAGGCAGGAGGATCTAGCACAACAAAGGAGGGATCTATGGTAGCACAAATAATTTAATTAAGTACCCAGTTATTTCCTGTGCAAAAAGCCAGTCCCCACCTGAGCCCACTCCTGAGGTGCGCGTGGGTGCGTGGCATGGCAGGGGCGCCCCCTCCCTCAGGCCCCTCAGCTCGCTGTCCTTGTTTTAGGAGGAAGGCCGACTCCCTGGCAGCAGTGACTCAAGCCAACAAGGCGGGCACGCTGTGGAGAGGAAGCCCCCGTGGGGATGGTAGGTCATCTCGGGGCCCTGGCTGAGGCGGGGATGGAACCTGGCCTCCTGACAGACTGGGAGACTTGTGACCCCTGTTGAAGGGAGGATGAGCTGGGCCAGTCTCCACCTCAATGGTGAGCCAGGCCAGGAACCCAGGTGTGGATGTGGCCGCTGCCCCCTGTCCACCATTGGCTTCCCACCCCACTCGGTCTCTGGGACACCTTGGAGAACCTAAGGCTCAGTTTCAAACTCCTGTTTTACCTACAGGGGAAGGGACCGGCCCAGAGGGTCTGGTGTGAGCCTAGAACTCTGGTCCTCACTGGCCGGCACCCAGGCTGAGTAGTGTGTATGGCGGGAGGTGGGGGGGGGCTCCGCCTGCCTGCGAGGGAACTGGGGAGAAGTCTTACATTATAGGGGCTGGGGGCACCTTAAAACCCCAGCTGGGGATTGAGTTCTGTGAGCGCTGGGTACACATCCACCAGAGGCTCAGCCCGGGGACCCCAGGGGTGATCTGGGTGCTAGTCTTTCCCCCAGGGAAGGCAGGTGACCCAATGCCCACGAGCTGGTTGGGGTGTGGGCTGAGCTTGAAGGCAGCGGGGGTGGGCAGGGGCAGGGCTGTTTCATGCTTCCTCTCTCTGGCATAGGCCCTGGGGACTCGGATGACAAGGGCCCCTGGTCCTAAGGGAGCAAATAGACCTGGGAACCACTTCACCTCCCTCTGGGGACTGGTGGGAATGTGGCAGGAGAGGCAGCATCCATCGTCATGCACTTCTGCCTGTTGATAAGGCTCTTCCCTCCCACTCCCTGACCCAAGGTCGCCTGACCCGACAGTAGGGCTGCAGGAGGGATGCAGAAGCCCTGTGGCCTGAAGCACGGCTCAGTTTGCTTTGGGCTAGAGTTTCTATCAGCCTCATGGATGTCGAGGCCGACACCTGGCTTGGCCCCTGTTACCACAGCATTGGGGACATCCCTGAGCGGCTTCCCTTGGGGGAGGTGGAGGAGCCTATGGGGTGAGAGTTGGGGTTCACTCATGGACATGGCTGGTCCTCCCTCCAGGAGAGGCCTGCATTGGGCCCTGCAAGGAAGACCCAGGCCACTCTTCCGATGGATGGGCACAGCGCTGCTCTGTACTGGTAAGCCCCCACCATCCCACCAGAAGACAGGAGACTCTCATTGCCCGGCCTCCATACCTAGCACACAGTCACTCGTGCAATCGGTCAACAAACGTTTGCTTAGCATGAGTTAGGGCTGGCTCCTGCTCAAGCCAGGAACTGAGGTCCCAACTAAGCCAGACCCCACTGCATCCTCCCAAGTCACCCCCTCAGCAGCAAGGGGGAACACAGACATACTCACAGAATGCAGTAGATGTCTCTGAATATAAAGCATCTCCCCTGGGGGACCACCAGGGAGGAGCAGGCAGCAGGCGGAGGGGAGGCCAGTGTGGAGTGAGTGGGCACCTCCTGCTCAGATGTTTTAGAGCTGGAGGGCTGAGAAACAGCCCTGATCAGGAGGAGGAGAGGATATGCTCAGACCTGGGATTTTTGTTCAAGGCCAGAGAGAACCACTGAAGGATTTAAACAGGGAAGTGCCCGGGTTGGGGGCTGTGGTGTGTAGGTGAGAACGAAGCTGTGAACAAGGGGTGGGCTGGGTTTGAGCAATCTTGGAGGAGTGACACCAGCTACCCTGAGAAAGTGGCCAGGAGTATAGGATAAAGGAGATCTTGAGTCACCGCAGGTTCTGGCCTGGGTGACGGGGTAGGGGAGACATAAGGGTGACCTTCACAGAGCTCCAGAACACAGGGGGAGGAGGCGGTCTTGTAGGGAGGAGGACATGATTTGGACAGCTTGCTGGAGGGACCACTGCCAGGCCACTATGGAAGGAAGTCTCCCAGAGACACTCAGCAGATGAATTGAGAAGTGGGTCAAGACAGAAGCCTGGGGACCAGCCACAAAGAAGGGGCTGGCAGAAACTAAGGAGAAAGGGTTTCAAACTCAGTAACACCCCTGCAGAGGACCAGCACGGCCAGGACGGAGCAGTGTTCATTGATTTAGGGACAGGGAGTCATGGCGACTTAGGTACAGGTGCAAAGGGTAGGCTGGAGGGACGGGAGGTGAGTGTAGACAGGAAGTATGGACAGCTCTTTGGAGACATTTTTATCAGAACAGGGAGGGAATGTTGATGGCCGGGCTGTGACATGTGTTCCTGGTGGGAGATACTGTGGACATATTTATGAGTTGAGCTGGAGACTTTGTAGAGAGAAGGGGAAATAGGAGAGGAAGCAATGACTGACAGAGTAAGGGCTCCTGGGTACACAGAAGGCTCCCAGCCCAAGTGAAGGAGCAGAGCTTCCCGGTGCAGCTCATTTCCACCTGGCAGGTTGGAGGTAAAGAAGGAGGGTGGGCATTGTGCAAAGGGCAGCATGGGTGCCTAGGGAGGGGATAAGACAATGAGAGGTAACAGTGATGGCCCCAGTATTCTTGAAGTACTTGACACCAGGGTCATCTGTTTAGATGGGGTGAGTTTATGGTCCCTGCTCATAGTCTGTTTTCTGTTGCTATAACAAAATACCTGAAGCTTAGTACTTCATAAACAACAGAGGTTTATTTAGCTCGCAGTTCTGGAGGTTTAAGGGCACGGTGTTGACACTGGCTCAGGTTCATCCCTCCCAGAGGATCTAGTAAGTCTTCTGGAGGCCCTGCCCCCTCCCATCATCATCACCACACTGAGTGAGGGCCAAGTTTCCAAGACCCGAACCCTCAGGGGACGCAAATCACACCCAGACCACAGCCATTGCTCAAGCTTCCTCTGACAGTGAGGGTGTCCTTCGTCAGGGTCGGTGTTCCCCTTGCTGCCACCTCCATCCAGACTCAGATTTATTTCTCTTGCAGGAGGACTGGATTCTTTCCAGGACAGGACATGCATTTCTCTTGCTTTCTCCTTCCATTTCCCCTTCGGTCTTGGCTGTCAGGACTTACCCATCAGTGCTCAACCTTGACTTCCTCATGCTGGGGTGCTCTGGGGTGCTCTGGGGTGCTCTGGTTCTTTCATACCTTGACTGTGTCACCTCTTCCATGGGGCAGCCCTCTGCACCCTCTTAGGTATGGTGGAGAAGCCTATGTCCCCCGTACTTCCGGCCTGAACTGTAACAGTGCCTTCTTCACCTGACATCAGTGTTCCATGGGTACAGAGAGCTCTGGACCATGAGACTACCACAGACAGCCTTACCATCTCCAGTTTTGGAAGAAGAATGGGCTTCCTGCCCCTGGTTCCAGTCAAAGTCCTGGGGAGGTCTCTGATCGGCCAGTTCCAGGTCACGTGCCTGTCCTGAACCAATGGCTGTACTTGCCTGGCTCCAGCCGTAGAGCGTGCTTGTGCCTCCACTGAGGCCGGAAGTGTGCGCGTGGTGCTCCACCGGCCCCCTTTGCAGCTCCTCTGCAGTGCACCCAGGACCTAGTAAACACTTCCTACCTTTGACACAGTGTCCTGAGCATTCTCATTTCAGACAGGAGAGCCAGGCTCGGGAGGCCAAAAGGGCTTTCCTGCTCTCTGCACTCCAGATGGAGTGATGTGGAACATATTGCAGGGCCATGCCACAATGTCCTCTTCTCTGTCCCCAGCATATGCTGCCTTCCTGCTCACTGCTTGCCTTCTGGACTTCCAGAGGGCCCTGGCGCTAAGCATTGTCACCTGTGTGGTCCTAGCCTTCCTGGCCCACAGCCTGCTGAAGAAGTGTTTGGGCCCAACACTGAGGGAGTGTGTGACGCTTCAGGGCCACCCTCACCTGCGCATCTGGTTTAACCGGTGAGTGAGCGCGTGGCCTGCTGCCTGCAGGGAGGAGAGGGCTCCTGGGTCAGAGGGTTTGCACCGCACACTGCCCATCTTCTAGGACCTGGCACAGGAGCTGCTGGGTGGCTTCAAAGGCAGCACATGTTTGTGGGGTTTTGCCAGTTCTTGCAGTTGGTTCTCTGCCCCAATTACCACAGGGGACAGTGACACAGAAACAGTCTGGGAACCTGGCCCTTCCAAGCACACCAGGCCCTCCTTGGCATTTCTTGTCATACCCTACTGGGGACTGACTGCCTCAGGAGTGTGGGGAGCAGGCTAGATAAGGTGTAGGTGCCAATAGCTTTAATTAGTCCCTAGGGCCCCTGGACAAGAGTTTGGGCAGGGATCCTTTGATTGTCAAACTGGATTTCTTGGAGCTCTGGAGACCCTGGAAATGCCATAAGGTAGGAAAGAGAGAGCAGGGAAGAGAGTATCAGATCTGCCTTGTCTGTGTTCTGCTGCTGTAACTTAGTACCACAGACTTGGGTGACTATACAGAAGAGAGGTTTATGTTGGCTCATGGTTCTGGAGTTTGGGAGGCCCAAGAGCATGGCACAGCACTGCCGTCTTCACCTCGTGGCAGAAAGCAGAAGGGCAAGCGGTGTGAGAAGAGGCAAAAGAGGAGAGGCAGCCTAGGTAACAAGCCATGGTCACAGTTCTGGAGGGCAACAATGCACTGATTCCTGCTAGAATAAACCCATTTCTTTAAGAAAGGCATTAACTTCTCTCAACAGCCTGTTAAGGGCCCCACCCCACCCTTACGTCCATCTATTAAACTTCAACATGAACTGGCGGGAGCAAACCACATCAGTCCGTAGTTTTGCACCCTACCCCTCAAAACTCATGTCCTCACACACAACATCCCAGTGCTCCCCAAAGTCTTATCCTGGCCCAACATCAATTCCAAAGGCCAAAGTCTCATCTGAGACAGAAGGCAAAATCCTTCCTGCTGGGAGTCCTTCCAGCTGTGAACTAAGACAAGGTAGAGCACCTATTTTCAAAATACAGAGGTGGGACCAGAATAGGGTAAGAAACCATCCAGTAAAAAGTCATCCCGAAGGCAGAGGCAGAAAGAAAGCTAGATGAAACATAACAAAGAAGCCACAACACTTAAGTCTTCAGGCTCCAGAATAATTGTTCACATCATATGTTGCCAACGAGACACCCAGGGGTGACTGGGCCTCTAAAATCTGGGCAACCTGGTCCCTTCATGGGTGCCACCATGGGCTGGAGCGACACCCTGGAGCCTGTGGCTTTCCTGGGCTGGCACCATGTGCCACTGTGGCTCCGCTGGTCTAGGGGCCGAGGCAGTCTTGCCCTGCAGTGGGTCTGCCTGCCCTCTGCAGTGATTCACACATCCTTTGACGTCAGGTGGAGGAAACTATACTGCTACCGCCCTTGCGTCCTGCACATCTGCAGAGTTAGTGCCTCAGGGACAGGGACCATCATGGCTAAGGTGTGTCACTGTGCCCTGGAGAGCCCCAGAGAGCAGACAGCAGCCCAGAGAGGAAACTCTGAGGATCTGCAGGGTCCCTGTGAGTGTCCAGTTGAGTTGTGATTGGTGAATGTGTCTGAGGAAACTGCCCTCAGCCTAGGAAAGAAGCAAGGAGAGGAAATGGTGCCTGGCACCACAGAGGGTCAGGAAGAGTGTGTGTTCCCACAGTTGGAGTCCATCCCCCACCACCCACAGGGCCTGATGTGGAACACTGAGCAGGGTCTTAGCCTGTCCCATCTGTGGGTGCTGCTGTGTGCACACGCGTATATGTGCATGCATGTGTGTGCACATGTGTGTATGTGAGATGCAGAGATGACAGTTTCCGGCCTCTCTCCTGCAGAGCTCTCGCCCTTGCTGCGGTCCTGGCCCTGGCCTTGTGGCTGGGGCTGGACACCTCCCAGAGGCCGGAGCAGCTGGTGTCCTTCGCAGGGATCTGTGTGCTCATCTCCATTCTCTTTGCCTGCTCGAAGCACCATCGTGCTGTGAGTGCTCAGTGGCAGCCTGACCGGAACTCGGGAGCTGCCCGCTTCTTTCTCCCTGGGGCTGGGGCTGGGCTGTGGGGTCCAGATGCTCCTGTCAGGAGGCCCCTGAGGCCCAGAGCCCAGGGAAGACCACTGTCTGTGGGGATAGGCTCCCTGTGGAGCTGGTGAGGGGCATCCTGGGACATAAGACCCCATGGGTGGCCGCATCTCTTAGCAAACTCCGCAAAGTCCCCAGCAGGGCAGGGGAGCTTCCTGGAGGAATTTAGCCATGCTAAATTACCTGGTCACCAGGGGCATTTATTTTTTTGGTGATGTGACCTCTGGTCTGTCCAAGCTTGGCCCTCTCGTCTGTAGGCTCAGGAACCATCCCCAGCATGTTCCTGAGCTCCAGTGTGCAAGGAACCCGGGGTTTCCAAGAATTGTTATCTTAAAATAATGGTTCTTCAACTCTCCTTCCTGGACCAGCAACATCAGCATCAGAAAGGCTACTTCTTAGTTGGGCATAGGGGCCTGTAAAATCTAGCACTCTGGGAGGCAGAGGTAGGATGATCACCAAGTTTGAGCCCGGCTTGGGCAACTTAGCAAGACCCTGTCTCAAAATGAAAAATAAAAATGGTCTGGGGATGTAGCTCAGTGTGAAAGCCCCAAGTTCCATCCTCAATACAAGAAAGAAGGAAAGATGGAAGGAAAATGAGGTAACCCTAAGAATTCACCTGCCCAGCACGTGGCCTGTGCTGAGTTCCTGGGTGTGAGCGACAGTTGGTGGCAGGCCTGGCTCCGGCTGTCCAGCTCCCATCCCGCAGGCAAGTCACAGCTCCCTGAAGCCTCTGCCCTCATCCACCCTGTCCTGTGGGTCCCCAGGAGCTGAGCTCACCAGGACCTTTCTGTCGCTGGCAGGTGTCCTGGCGGACTGTGTCCTGGGGCCTTGGGCTGCAGTTTGTGCTTGGACTCTTCATCATCAGAACAGAGCCTGGATTTATCGCTTTCCAGTGGCTGGGAGATCAGATCCGTGTGCGTACATAGGCCTGGATGCATGCGAAGGTGGGAGGGGGAGCAAGGCCCTGGAGAAGGCTTGAGTCCAGGAGGGGCCCCTGGGCTGGCAGGGCTGATAGGAAGAGAACCCCAGACAGGGCTGTCCGTAGTGTACCTGGACACCCGTGTGTGTGGTTAGTTGCAGTCGTAGTTAAACTTGCTTCAAACAAACAAATACTCTGCATGTGTATGTATGTATGTATGTATATATCTTCAGAAATAATGTTTACTGAAGTTGCAGTTTTTTGTTTCATTTATTTATTATTATTTTTGCAGTACTGGGAATTGAACCTGGGAGTACCCTGCACTGAACTATTTCCCCATCCCTTTTTGTAATTTTTAAATTTTTTTTGTCTTTCTGAGACAGGGTCTCGATATGCAGTTCAGGCTGGCCTTGAGCTCACTTTGTAGCCCAGGCTGATTTCAAACTCACAAAGATCCTCCTGCCTTAGGCCTCCCCACTGCTGGGATTGCATGTGTGCACCACCACACCCAGCTCCTTTTTGTAAATTTTGAGACAGAATTTTGCTAAGTTGCCCAGGTTGGGGCTTGAATTTGCAATCCTCCTGCCTCAGTCTCTCTTGGTGCTGGGATTATAAGGGCACCTCACTATGCCCAGCTATTTTATTCTATTTTATTGTATTAAAATACATATAACATAAAATTTACCATTTTAATCATTTTCACTGTTACCAAGTTCATGCACATTGTTGTACAACTGTCATGACCTACCTTTTTTTGGAGATAGGGTCTTGCTATATAGTCAACACTGGTCTTGAACTCACTATGTATGTGTCCTCAAACTTAAAATCCCCCTGCCTCAGCCTCCTAAGTGCTAGGGTTACAGGCATATCCCCTCATGCTGGCTTGGCCTGCTTTTTAAACTGTGAATGTGGAAGACACAGTTGAAGGCCTGCTCACCTCCTGTCACCACCTGGCACATCTGTGGCTTTGTCCCTGCTCTGTTTCCACCTGAGGGCATCTGCCTGAGTCACATCTCCATTCTACAGTTGGGAACACTGAGGCCTGGGTAGGCAAGTGACTTGTCCCTGGGGTCTCCATGCCAGTTCAGTACCCGAAAACAGGTGCCCTGGAGAAGTGTGCCTAGCCGGGACAGCAGGGGCAGGCTGTGCTGTTAGCTGTTGGGACAGAGCAGGCCGCCTCCTCCCTGCACACGAGGTCTTGGTTTCTCCATTGTCTTTTTGCTACTTGGTTTTTTTATTTTTGTTTTTGTTTTTATAGTACTGGGGGTTGAACTCAGGGCCTTTGCATCAAACTGTACCCCCACCCCTTTAATTTTTTTTTTTTAATTTTTACATAAGACCTCATTAAGTCACTAAATTGCCCAGGTTTGGCTTGAACTCAACATCCTCCTGCCTCAGCCTCCCAGAGTGCTGGGAGTACAGGTTTACACCGTCATGCCTGGCTTTATTGTCTCTTCTTTATTGTACTTAACAACTCTAATCTCAGAGTGTATCTGTCTCTTTCTTTCTTTCTTTCTGGTACTGGAAATTGAACTCAGGACCTTGGGGTTGCCAGGCAGGCACTTGTGCCACTGAGCTGTATCCCCAGCCCCAGAGTGTTTCTTTAAAATCGACCAAAAAGGTGTCTCTTCTGCAGAATGTGCGCCAAAGGAGCAAGAGCCTGGGATCGCTATTGCTGCTTTAGTGTACACGCTTTAGTGGCAGGAGGGGCCGTGGCCACCGCATCCTTCTCTCCCACCCAGCTGGGGCTCTGCCCCTCCCCCGTCCCAGCCTCGCTCCTCCTTTTTGTCTTCCTCCAGATCTTCCTGAGCTACGCCGCAGCGGGCTCCAGCTTCGTGTTTGGGGAGGCGCTGGTCAAGGCCACCTTTGCCTTTCAGGTCAGCGTGACTTTCGGTCAGACCTCCAGCTAGCGGGAGCCCGAGGCGGTGGGGGTTGGGGTCGGTGGCAGGGGCCTTTCTGGGTACACCATGGCTCCTGGGAGCTGACTTGGAGAGGGACCCTGAAGTGTGTTCACCAGGTGTTATGTTTCTGCTGTGCTCTGTAAAATCTGGAAAAGAAAGCTCTTTTGGCATTCTTTTCCTCCAACTCGAGCCCCTGTGTGATGGAATTGCTGGGAGGCTAAGGACAAGAAGCGGGGTGGGGGTGGCCAGGACCTCCTCCCTGACACACCGCAGGACTGTGGGCCTAGAAGGGAGTTTGCAGAGGCTCAGTGGTCATCTCAGATACTGCTTCTTCCCGAGCCCTCGGCTGCCTCCAGGAAGCCTGCTCTTCCTAGTTCTGCTGTAACTCTATCTCCCTCCTCTGTCTCTCTCTCTCCCCCTCTCTTTTCTTTTGTCCAACAGAAATTTACTGTGCATCTCCTGGCATACAAGATATTACAGGGGAAATTAAGATTAAAGCCACTTCCACGCTGGGCATGGTGGTGTACACCTGTGATCCCAGCACTCTGGCAGCTGAGGCAGGAGCGTCGGAGATTGAGCCCAGCTTGGGCAAATTAGCAATTTAGCAAGAACTTGTCTCAAAAAATAAAAGGCTGGGAATGTACTCATTGTGAAGGCCCTGGGTTCAAGCCCCAGGAAGTATCCTCCCCCAATAAAAGACCCTCTTCAGTTGGTTTTGAAGATCAAATTGTCTGATGGGGAGCTGCTCAGGTGGAGGTTGTGGTTCTAGTTCTTCGTTCCAGTTTCCTGTTTGCCTTGTGAGGACGTTAGAGCAGGCCTGCTCTCCCTGCCTTGCGCGAGGGTTTTGAGGAGACCCTGGTCACTCCTGCTTAAACTGCACTTCCAAATGCCAGGCAGAGAGACAGGGAGCCCTAGACCCTACACCTGGCCCTAGTTTTCTGCCATGGATGTCATGGTCCCTTGCAGGGGAAATTGCTACTGCTCATCTGTTATGTCCTGCGCCACTGTTCCCATAGAGGAGCTATGTAGGGCCCATGTGTAGAGTTCTGCTTGTCTTTTTTTGTAGTACTTCACATGAAGCTACACCCCCAGCCCTTTTCTATTTTTTATTTTGAGACAAGTTCATGCTAAACTGCTGAGTTGCCAAGCTGGGCTTGGATTTGTGATCCTCCTGCCTCAGCCTCCCAGAGTGCTAGGATTCCAGCCATGTGCTATCACATCTGGCTTAGAGGTTTTTGCTTTTGATCATTACTGTGGTCACTGTGCTCTGAGCTTCCCCACTCTCCTAGGGGACTGGGCCTAGGAGGCTTCCTGCCTGAACCATGGGCTTGGCCATGGAACTCTTGGCTGAGCTGGGCCAGATGAAGTCCAGACCCTTCTGCCTGGCCCAACCTGACCTTTGGGGCTCTCCTTGGAGCCTTGGTGTCATTGTGCCATCAGACTCTCTGAGGACTGTCTGGCCTGTCATAGGGGTCCTAATCATGCCAGCTCCTGGGTCAAAGGAGAGAGACAGCTCCTGCCTGCTTGCCTAAATAGATTAGCCCATCAAGTTTTCTCAGGCCAGGTCTGTAGAAGGAAGGTATTAGGACAGGCAGCCTCTGACAACCCCCTGAGGTCCCCTAACACTGTCCCCTTGGGGCTGTAGGAGGCTGCTCCCTCCTGTCTGGGTAACCAGGGCTCCAGGGAAGAGCAGTAGAGATCCAATTCGTGCAGGGAAGCTCCAGCAGCCTTTCAGGTTTGGAAAACAAACACTCCTCTTCAGTCCACCTCCCAGGGTGCTGGGCTCCAGGGCAGTGAGGGGCACAGAGGCAAGTGCCTGGGGATCCCCAGGGTTGGGGGGAAGGATTGTTTATAACTAGGACAGTGAAGATTCCCCGAGGACGTCTCAGAGCATCAGGATGTGAAGGACTGGGATACGGAGCTAGGAAATGGAGCCAGAGAAAACGGCCTGGGAGAAAGCATGGGGGTGACAATGTGCTGGCGTGGCCAGGGAGCCGGGCCACATCCGGCTTGACAGCCTGAGAGCTGTTTGGGGCCTCTGGGCTCTGTCCCCAGCACACGAGGAGCCGCCTAGGGTTGGGATAGGGAAGGATTTCACTGGTGCCCTGGATGGCTGACAGGTCAGTAGTGGGTGGGAAGGTTGATGGCCAGGATGCTGGCAGGGAGCAGCAGGAAGCAGCTTCATAATCCAGGAAAAAAGTCACCTAGAGATCACAGGACAAAGGCAAGACAGAGGTGTGGCTCACGTGGAGCTCAACACCTAGTGCCATGTGTCATGTGGTTGCATTTAGCCGTCTGAGGACAAGGCATTGGTACTGGTCATCTCTGTGTCCCCTGTCAGCCCTGAGCCCCAAAAGCCCTGTCCAGGGACTTTGCTCTTTGCTGAACGAAGGAATGAATGAAGCAAATAAGGAGTGGCCCTTGTGTGCCCCCCGGGAAGCCCTCCTTGCCTACTGGGAATGCCCTGCTCCATGAGCTCCCCTGCTGCTGGCTGACCCACCATTTCCCTGTGGCCAGTAATGGGGCTGAGCAGCCCTTTCTTCAGCCTTCCCAGCCCTCTAGGATCAGGAGATCCACACGGGTTTGGGAGCAGAGCTCAGGGCCCCTATGAAACTTTTTGTCCCTTCTATTCCTGGCATCTAAGTGCAGCAGAGAAGAAGAGCTTAGGAGAGAAGGGGAAGGTCCCCCCGAGGGCGAGATAGGGTTCTCAGCCCACAAGCACCCTGCAGGGAAATGCTTCACCCCTGTTCACAGCCAAGGGTCTGGAGGCTCTGAGTGGCACAAGGTGACCCAGCTGGTGAGGACTGGGGTCAAGATCCGAGCCCCAGGTCAGGTCCTCTTGTGCTTTAGCTTCTGGGCCAATTCCTGAGTCCTCTCCTTAGGCATGGTGACCAGAGGTCCTAGACCTTAGGTGGTCGTTTTTTTCTCCTGGTTTATAAGAAAACAGTATCTCTAGGACTATTTGGTCCCCAGTGATGGAAACTTGTAACTCGATTTAAAGAGTAGAAAAGCCACTTCTTGGCTTCCAGTCTGGGCAAGGTAGAACTGGTGATGCTGCTCCAGGCCTCACGCTGACCGGGGGACACACGGCGTCCATCCTCACGATGCGTGACCCGACTCTGGGGCAACTCTTCTGTGCCACCCCGGTTACACAAGTCCCAGGGCAGGATTCTGATGGACCCATTTGGACCCCTCCAGAGGGCCCACCCTCAGCTTCTGCTGTGGGAATCAGGGAAGGGCACACATACCTGACTTTGGGAGGGAGAGACACTGACCGCTAGAAGCAGCCCGTAGAAATGCATGACCTGGAGTATTTCCCAGGATGAGCTTTTCACTCCCACTGTGAATTCTTGTTTTTAGGGTCCTCTGCGCTACAAGTGGGTGTTTGGGTCTAGTACAGTATCAAAAACCGGGCTAAATAACCTTAAGTTATTGCAGGCTGATCAGGCCCGCAATCTCCCAAGCGAGTGGACGGTGAAGGCTCAAATAAATGAGACAGTGGCAATGATTTTAGGGCACCAGGAGGGACTAACTCTTACAGCTTCAGTATTCTCTGAGTTAGCCAAAGAGTGCTCTGGATGGCCCATATTTATTTGGTTTACAAACAAAGGAGGAGGATACTCAAGCAAAGGTGGGAATCTGGGCAGGACTTTTTCAAGTAATACATTATATTAATTTAGGAGAACTATGTTATATGCAGGAAGGCCTTCACAGCAGGAGTGAGATGCCTGCAGCTGCAGTCTCCTTGTAGTTAATTAGGGTTGGAGCCAGACATCCTAAGCTGTGGCCTTCAGACAACTCACAAGTAAACACAGAAAGCCAATTGGTTAATATTAAATCCTGCTCAGAGCCACTTTGTAGTGGTCCCCAACAGTATAGGATAAAGCCTGGATGTGGCATCCAGCCTGGGAGAAGTAGCACTGGTATGGAACCTTGGATCTTTTCTCCTATGGCTCAGCAATTTGAGTCACAGCTGGGAGACCAGGCTACACTTCCTGGCTGGGTGCTTAGCCCCTGAGTTAGTTATAAATGACAGAAACACAATGCAGACTGACTTGGCGGGGGGGTTCATTCCTATAACCAGGAAACTCAGGAGCTTCAGGTTCTGTTGGATCCAGGTGCTCAACATGAACTGGGACCTGCCCTACTTACATCCTGGTTCTCTTCTCTCAGTACTGGCTTTAGTCTTGGGCAGGCTGCCTTGTGGAGATGGCAGAAATGTACCAGGCTCACATTCAGCCACACTGGAGATCTAGAGAGAGAGATAGGCAAGGAAGGAAAGACAGACAGACAGGCAGTTTCCTACCAGCTCCAGCAGGAAGCCCTGGGTGGGCTTGTCTCGGCCTTGGGTGGGTGTGTGATAAACTGTAGTCGGGCTTTGGTCACCCCAGCAGCCCAGAGGCAGAGAAGCAGGGAAAGGGTGCTGGGCAAGCAGTGCAGCAGCTGCCTCCCGGAGCCCAGCCTCCTCTGTCCACCCCAGCCCTGGGAGTGTCCTCTCCACCCCAGCCCTGGCTGTCTGTGTCCTCCTATCCTGGAGAATACAAACACCTGGTACCCACCTCACTTCCTACTCACCGCAGAGCCATCTGTTTCTGGGCCCTGAGTTCTAGGAGAGAGCTCTGTGGCTGTGGGGCTTCCCTTTGTGTTACAGAGGGTCCCACCACACCCCAGGGGGGAGCAGGGAGCTCCTGGCCACCTCTAATCACAACAGTGCCCACTGGGAACTGTAGCCATGGCAGCAAAGGGCTCTGAGATTCCATGTTCAGCGAAGAGGGAAGTAACCAGTGAGGGGGGTTTATCATTAGCCAACCTCTGCATTTCATAGTCAGACAACCACTAACAATTTCCTGGCCCTGGGAGGTCACGTCCTCTGGACGAGCTCTGGTTCAGTGTAGTGGCCAGTGTATCCTTAGCAGAGCCAGGCCGCGTGGGGGAGGACTTGAGATACATGCTCTCTGGCCGCAGAATTCCTTTTCCCAAGAGTCACTAATCACAAGATTTCATGCCACACACTGTTTTCTCCCTGTCCCTCTGTCTCTGTCTCTGTCTCTGGGGCTCGCCCACCAAGGGGCAGGGGTGGCCCTGGAGTTTTCCTTGTTTCTTCTGTGAATCATGTGCCTCTGGTCCTCGGCTTCTGGCCAGTTCTGCCTGGAGTGTCTCCCCAAGCTCACTCAGACTTCCAAAATCCGAGCTGCTGAGCTGCTTCCCGCTGGGCGAGGTCCAGCGCTTTCTTCAGGAAGTTCACTCCTTCTCTGGGACTTCTTCAGCCCTCGACCTACCCTGGGCCTGGAGCCCAGCCCAGCCAACGCGGCAGCCACCTCCTGGCTGGCTCAACGCGATTCGTCATTCCACCTTGGCTCTCTGTCCCTCCAGTAACTTTCCACCCACGCAAGCACCCCCAGCTTCCGTGTCCTTGGGCCAGTTGAACTGGGGTCATGGGCTCGTTCTCTCCTGGGGCTCCAGCCTCCGGCACATGCCCCCACTTCCTCAGCCTAGAACAGCTGCTTGGATTTCCCCCAGGAACCCCTGGTTCTCATCTCTCCAGAGATGCTGGGTATCTGGCTGAGGCTGATTGTAGTCCCTAGTTGTCAGCAGTGCCAGATTTTACACACACACACCATGGATCAAATGAGATAAGGCCTGGAAGGCTCTGTAGGACTTGGTAAGAGGGTGGGGCACCCTCAGCAAGCCCCATCTTCAGGGAGGGTGTGGGAAGCCATGGAGACTGGGGTGGAATGGCTGAAAGGGACATGGGACAGTTGAGGCAAGAGAGTTGTGTTGTGAATGAGGTCTCCAGGCAGGGATGGGCATGAGGGGGCAGACTGGTGAGGTCATCCTGGGCGAAGGGGTGGCACACATGGGAAATCAGGCACACGAGCAGAGACAACAGGAGCCCAGTGTGGTGGACCTGAGCTGCCCTGCTTTGGTGATGCTGGGGCTGCGATCCTGGCCGCAGTCGCCCCTGAGGGATCCTCAGCTTTATGACTCACTGCGGCCTGTAGCTGTTGACAGAGCACTGTCTACAGTGCTTGGATCTTGGGCCTGGGGACATGGGGTCTGCTCACACAACCTTAGGAAGTCATCATGAGCGGAGGATTCTACTTGCTCTGGGGGCGGGAAGGACAGGGCAGTCCTCGGTGGGCATGGTCCTGCCTTTGGAGCCTGATTACAGGCAGAGTGAGCATGTCTGCCCCAAGAAGTAGTCTGGACTCCAGGGCAGTGGTCTCAAAGGTGCCTTGTGGTGCAGATTGGGAAAGGCTGGATCTGAAACCCTAGGATGGGGGCTCACTGCTCACTTTCCTCACGAATCCCTCAGATGGGCACACTGTGCACCCCACTGGCCCAGGAGAGCCGGGAGCTCCTCCTTCTGGGGTAGACCAGTTGGCAAAGCCGGGGTCAGCACCCACCTGGCTCTTCCTGGAGGAAGAGGACCAACTGTCTTGGTCCATCTGGCTGCTGTAATACAACCATGGACCAGGTGGTATGCAAACACTATTGCTCACCATTCTGTGCTGTTAGGCTGCCACAGGGTCAGGCTCTGATGGAGGCCGGAGGGTGCTGCTGTTTTTCTCCCCCCACCTCCCATGGTACTAGGGATGGAACCCAGGGCCTTGTGCATGCCAGGCAAATACTCTACCACTGAGGTCCATCCCTAGCTCTTTTTAACATTCTTTATTTGTAATTAATCAATCCCACTTGTGGTTCAGGATCTTGTGCATGTTAGGCAAGTACTCTACTGACAGGGTCTTATGCAAAGTTGAGTAGGCTGGCCTCAAACTTTTGATCCTCTTGCCTCAGCCTTCTGAATAGCCAGAATTACAGGGATGTGCAACCATATCTAGTTCTGGGACATGTTTTATAAGAGCACTTCATCGTTTTTTTTTTTTTTTTGGTCTTTTTGATATAGGTTTTACTATGCAGTATGGACTGGACTTGAGCTCACTTTGTAACCAACACTGGCCTTGAACTCATAGCAATCCTGCCTCAGCCTCCCAAGTGCTGAGATTACAGGCGTGCACTACCATGCCTCTTCCTAATACCATCATTTTTAAGCTTAGGTTTCAACATATGACTTGGGGTACGGGGCATAGACATTCAGTCTATAGCAGAGATACACAATGCTCCTGAAGCCAGAGATGCAAGTTCTGCCCAGGGCAAGTCTGCTGGGTCCGCAGGACCTTGGTGATATGCCTGTTGACCAGCGGTCTGTTCCTTTTGAGGTGTGTGGCCTCAGGTAGGTAATAGTCCTCCCAGAGTTGCAGCGTGGAGACAGTTAATATCTACCTCAATCGCTTTAAGGCTCAGTGAGCCACTGTACTTTGGGTGCTTGGCACACAGTAGGACTTCATGGTAGGCACATAGTATAACTTACTAGTGCTTCCCCTGTCTTCCCATGGCAGCACTGCTCTGAGCTGGCTGTTCTGTTCTTCTGCCATCCCAAGCACTGCAGGCCCCAGAGGTGTACCCTGGGCTATGAGGTCACATGACCACAGCAAACATATTTAGGATCAAATGTTCCACCTTAGGAAGTCAGAGGTCACCTCTGTTCTCTTTTGCTTCCCTTACTAGACAGTCATCACTTAATTCAAGATGCAGCTTCCTTCCTCCTTCCCAGATCCCCATCTTGCAGATAGATAATTCTCTTGGTGCCAATTCTGCAGTCCGGCCACCTGCCCGGGCACCTCCTTCCTGGCTCAGTCTGGCTGTGCAGCCCTGCCAGCTGCCAGCAGCCCCTCGCATGACCAGCCGCACAGGCCGTCTAGACAGTACGTGATCATCAGCCAGTGTCGCCACCCCAGGCAGCAAGGAGGAGTCACCGGCAAGAGAGGGTTCTGGGAGCCAGCACTGTTCCCTGTCAGATGACATCCCCAGCTGCAGTGACGGTGACAGATGTGGCGGGGAGTGTGTGGGAGGGACGGCCCCAGCAGGGCTGTTTCTCCTCTTGGCTGGAGCCACCTGAGGCTGTGATCCGCATGTGGAAGGAGAGCTAAATCTGCTGCTCAAGACTCTCCCTTCAAAGACAAGCACAAGCCCTGCTGGACCCTTAGCCCTGCCAGCTGTGCCTCTTGTCACTTCCCCTCTTTGGTCAGCTGACATCCAGCCTCTGTCCCCACCCCCACTCTCACACTGCTCTCACTCAGGTTACCAGGGCCCCCCAAATTGCGAAGTGCCAAGGGTCCCACTCAGGCCTCCCAGAGCCAGAGCTGTGGCCACCCCACATCCGGCTGGATGCACGCTTCAGCGGCTGGCACGGCCTCCCTGGACGTCCTCCGGCCTCCGGGTCCTCCCGACCCCTCGGTGGTGCTGACCCTGGGCCCTGTCCTCAGCCCTGCTCTGCTCTCTGAGGCAGGTTTCTCAGGGAATCATGTCTGCCCCCCTCCAACACATTTCCAGCTGACCTGGATCTCAGCTCCTGACCTTTCCCCAGCAGTCCATGTAACATGCGCCATCTGGGTGCCTGGGCATCTCACACCTACCTGTGGGTCGCCCCAGACCTCTCCTCTGCCTTTCCCCCTTCACTTCACTGCCCACCTGTTCTAGAAAATTAGAGGAACAGATGGGAAACTCAGAAATAGACAAAAAAAAAATCCTCATAGCCCCAGCACATAGAAGCAAGTCCTAGGAGTGCTGCCTTCCAAGCTCCTTATGTTTGTTTTTTTTTCAATATTCCAATTTTCCCACTGACATTTTAGCATCAGAACATTGCACTGTCACTGTCAATTCTGCATGACTTTAATAGGGATTAAGTGTTTGAAAGATGAGTAGAACAAACACTCTTAACAGTACAAAAGGCTACCAAGTGAAAAGCAAACCTTCCTCCCAGCCTGACCCCCAGCGCCCCTCCTCCCCGCCCTGGGGCACCGGTGCCACCCTGGCCTCACACAAGATCACACAGTTCTGTCCCTTGCAGTGAACCTTCCTTTCCTTGTTTCACAGCCTGTCTTAGAAATCATCCCCCTGGTTCCCCAGAGAACTTTCTCATTCTTTTTTCTGGACTTTTGGGGCACTGTGCTGTGGCCGCACCACCGCTTATTAAATCAGTCCTCCCTCAGCTGAAGTCTGGGCATCACGTGCGAAAGCCCTGGCTGGGCTGTGGGCCTGGAAGGGAAGGGATGAATGGGAGGGGGGAGGGACTGCTGAGCGTGGAGTGAATGTGGAGGGGGGTCAAAGCCGGAGAGGGAAAGGGGTGACAGGATGAGGTGCTGGTCGCAGGTGCGGGGTGAGTCTGCTCTGAGCTGGCTGACACAGAGCGAGAGTGGGAAGCCAGTGACAAGGCACTTTCCTTCAGCCCCGGGCCAGGGACTGAGCCCTGGGGGCAGGGACACCATGCAAGCTACCAGGCTGGAGCTGGCTCCTTTCACTCACAGCAGCCCTGGAGGGAGCCTTTTGCCCCAACCCTGAGACAGAGAAGCTGGTGCTAAAGGGCGCGCACTGACCCTGTCTGTGGTGGAGCGGCAGCCCATGGACTGTCGCTACAGGGGGAGCACAGGACAGCAGTGCTTCCAAGAGGCCCCTCATGCCAACACTGGCATTCCCTGCTCTGGTCACAGCTTCTCTCCAAGCCTATCAGCCCAAGTGGCCAGGTCTCAGATGAGAGGGGCTGCCTGGCCCCTGCCGCTGCCTGCCTCTAACCTGGCCCCTGTGCTCCCTTTGCTGCCAGGTTCTGCCCATCATTGTTTTCTTCAGCTGCGTCATGTCAGTGCTCTACTACTTGGGCCTGATGCAATGGGTGATCCTGAAGGTGAGTTCCCATCCCCACAGCAGGGTTGTCCCACCATCCCAGCTCCCAGGAACCACATCCTCCCAGAATCCCTTGCTTCTGAGGGTCACATCCTCCCCCAAATTCCCTACTCTCAGGGTCTATCCCTTCCTCGAATCCCTTGCCCTCAGGGTCCATACCTTCCCAGAAGCCCTTGCTCTTGAGGTCCACACTTTCCCAGAATCCTCTCCTCCCATTTTCACATTCTCCCAGACTCTACTGCAAATCAAACATTCATTCACAGGTATTTTGTTGTGATATTAAAAAGAAATGGCACCAATATCCATGGTGGTCCCTGTGGGTGGGAAGATTCTAGTCTTGAGGCTACACTGAGTTATTAGGGAAAATATAATTTATACCCAAAAGATCATGAGAGACTGTAACAGTGGGTTACACTGTAACAGTGGGTTAGCTGGTATAGAAGTCAAATCCTGTGCTTATGTTCCTAAAATCTGCTGCATAAAACCAGGACATAAGAGACAGCATTTGCTAGTGCTGGACCTGGCAAGAGACTTAAGTCTAAGCTGATGGAGCTCAGAGTAAGTCAGCACCGTGGGTGGCTGCCAGCAATGCAGAAACAACCTGTGGTGATGTTAAGAGCACACCCTGCAGTATGAGGCAGGTGAATGTCCCTGGGCCTGGAGAGTGTGTTCCATCACAGGGCTAGGACAAATGGAACTGTAAGCCGGGCTTGAAACTACACCCTCCATGGAACAGTGGAAGAAATAAGGACCAATGGGCCAGGACGCAAAAAGGGCAGCCAGGGAGGCAGCGGAGAAAGTCTCAGAGTCAGGGTTCATCTGGACTGAGGAAGAGCTGCTCACAGTATCTTCCAAATGCTCTTCTGTGAAACCCTGGCTCCTCAGCAAGTTAGTAGATGTTATTAAGTAGAGGGATCCCTGATGAAATAATTTGGAGAAACCAGATTAGACACAATGCTAAACAAATTTAAACAAGCGGGACCTTTTAGAGCCTTTACTAAATTAATATGTATCAGTAATCTCCAAGGGCAGGTGTGTATGTGTGTGTATGTGTGTGTGTGTGTGTGTGTGTGTACCAATTATCAAATATATTTAGCTAAGCAGATGGAGAACACACATTTTAGAGGCCTGATATGGTGCCTGGCACTCTCGTAATTAAGATGCATACCCTGAAGGTGGGCTAGAGTAGTGGTTAGCCTCCATGGCTGGAAGAAGATAAACGTACCCTTTGGGGGATGCGGATGAGATCTGCCTCAGTGTACTTCCTGTTGATCTACCAGAACACCACAGCTGGGTAATTTGTAAACACTAGGGGATTGTTTGGCTCAGGCTCCAGAGATTGGGCAGTCCATGAACATGGCACTTGGATGGAGTGAGGGCCTCCACACTGCCCGCTCCATGGCAGAGGGACGAGCAAGCCTGTGAGATGTAGAGAGGAAGGGTGGGCATCACACCTGGCCTTGTACTGGGAGTCTACGCCCAGTACTGTAAGAGCAGAGCCTTTGTGACCTGATGGCCCTGAGAGCTCCCACCTCTCGCTACTGGCACAGCGGCAGTTAAGGCTCAGCCTGAGTGCTGGCGAGGACATTCAGTGAAGCAGGGTGCTGTGCTGGGTGGGGAGCTGGAGGGAGATGTGGATGCTGCTCCCACCCCGGACTCGGGCGCTCACTCTGCAGCCCGCTGTGTCGGCTCACCAGCAGCATGTGCTCCCTCCCCAGATTGCCTGGCTGATGCAGATCACCATGGGCACCTCAGCCACCGAGACCCTGAGTGTGGCAGGAAACATCTTCGTGAGCCAGGTGGGTGCTGCTGCCATCCCCCAAAGAGGGCAGGGTGGGGCCCCAGCTCTCATTCAGTCAGGGAATGGCTGTGGCAACCTTCTCCTGGGGTCACCAGAGGCTGCTGCCCGGGGTGTCTGAGGTCCTCCATGGGGCGGCTACACTCTCCTGGGCTGGGACCTTCACAAGTCTTACATGAGGAAACTGAGGCTGGGCATGGGGTGACGTGACTGAGGTCCCACATGGATAAGCCAGGATTGGAATTGGGTTTTCTCCTTCCTGGCCAGGGTTTTTCCCTCTGTATCATTTTGCCTTCCTTTCCTCTCCATCTTTCTGAGATGTGTTTTCCAAACTACACGTGACTGAATCGTTCAGGCCCGATTCCCTGAGGGGGGACTCTGGAGGCCATTCCAGAGTCTCTCCTGGCTGGTCTGCCTCACTCCTAAATTCCCAAGAGACACGCTTGCCAAAAGATGTTGTATTTCATCCAATTGTTTAGAAAGCTTTGGAGAATTTTTGTCTTTTTTTTTTTTTTTTTGCTATAGTGCAAATGAGTTGATCTCAAAGGTTTGGTTTGTTATTCACCAATTAAGACAGATGTCCTCTGAGATAAATTGTCCCCCAAACCCCTTGAGGTGTCCAAAATGAGGCAAAAGAGGAAGACAACTGTGAGACACAAAAGCTCTTATTTCATGTGAGAGCCTGTAAACACAATCCATTTCTGCGGAGAAATATAAATTGTGGTGCGTGTGACATCAGGTGACACAAAGGGCTACCAAGGTAAATTGGCTTTGGACAAGTTGTTGCCGAGGTGACCAGACTTCCAGGTCTTTGCCTCATTTCCCTCAAGGGGAGAGGATGGGAGCCTTCACAGAACGGCAGCACTGTTGCCAGAGAGTCCACATGCCCTCCTGGGGAACCACAGCAGCCCATGGCCCCTGATGCCCCATCCCTCTCTGGAACCTGAACCTGAACCCGTCCCCTAGACTCCAGACCAGCATGCCCATCCGGCTCCTTGGATTTCCAACTGAATATGAGTCCTAACCAACAGGACCCCGTGCCCGCTCTCTCTTCACAGCTGCACCTCTCCAGGAATGTCCCTTCCCTCTGCTTCCACCCCGCCTGTCACCACTTGTCATCCTCCACTCATCCTGAGGGCCCCGTCAAGACCACACATGTGCGGCCACAGTGTCGCCCAATTGCCTAGTGTGCTTAAGCCCTGGGTTCCATCCCCAGTGCCCCCAAAACAGAACAGAACTGGGTGAGCAGTTCTGAAGTGAAGTGAGCTCACACTCTGAGGCCCCCGCTCTTCGCTGTGGCCTCCCCATGGCCCTTCCGGAAGCACAGGCCTGGAGTGGACGTGGCAGCCCCAGCGGGTGCTGCGTGCTGGGGCTCTCTTCTTGTTCCTGGGTAGAGGGCGGCTGGATCTGAGCAGAGGTCGGGAGGGAGGCAGTGAGTGCGTCGTGGGTGCCGGGCCTGTGGTGGGCTGTCCACATGGGAGCTTGGGGTCCTGCGTGGAGAGGACCGGTGCTGAAGGTCACAGAGGCTCAGCCCACCCTGCCCTCTCCCCTGGGGACCCAGGACTCACTGTGATCTGCTGGCTCCCAGCCTTCCATCTGATGCCTGTCCTGTCTGTAGACCGAGGCTCCCCTGCTGATCCAGCCCTACCTGGCAGACATGACACTCTCCGAGATCCATGTGGTCATGACTGGGGGTTACGCCACCATCGCCGGCAGCCTGCTGGGTGCCTACATCTCTTTCGGGGTAGGTACAGCCTTCCTTCTGCGGGGGGCCTGAAGCCATCTTCCTGGGAGCTACATGCTATGATGGGCCAGAGCAGCCCTGGAATGTTCTCTCTGGGGCCTGACATCTCAGCTGGGTCAGGAGGGAGACTGCTCCACTGAGCAAGATTCCCAGGGCTCCATTACTGAGCACCTGCTGTGTACCAGGCAATGCCCTGCATGTTTCAATTTCCCCATTTTATAGATCAGACCATCGAGGTGCAAAGAGTAGTGCTCAAAACCAGCATCTGAGCCCAGGTCTGTCCGACTTCAAATCTCATGTTTATTTCTGCGCAGTCCCATACCTGGGACCTTCCCTAACCACCAACTCAAGCCTTTCCTTTGCTCCTAAATTCTTTTTAAAAAAAATTAAAAAGTTTTACAAGCATTATGTAGTACATAAGGATTACATTCATCGTGGGGAGTTGTTACATGCATCTAACACATCTTAGTTCTTTTTACTTCCCCTTCATCTCTTTCTGCTCTTTCCATTTGCAAAGTTCTATCTTCCTGTTTTTTATTAGCTTTTATTTTGCCTTTTGTGTTGTTTATACTTTGGGTTTCTCATATAAGAGAAATCATGCAGTAAGTATTTAAGCTTGTGTGTCTGATTTATTTCACTTAACATTATGGCTCAAAGCACATCCATTTTTCTACAAATGACTCAAATTTGTCCTTTATGGCAGAGTAGTGCTCCATTGTGTGTAAATGCCACATTTTATTTATCCACCCGTCTGTGGACATACAGGCTGCTTCCAAGATTTAGCTATCATGAGCTGTGCGGCTAGAAACACAGCTGCACATGTATCACTATAATATGATGCCTTTCACTCTTTTAGGAAGATACCTAGAAACGGAATAGCTGGGTCAAATGGAATTACTTGTTTCAGTTTTTTGAGGAAGCCCCATACAGATTTCCATAGTGGTTGTATTCCCACCAGCGATATAAGGTTTCTTTTTCCCCTGCAGTTTAGACAGCATTTGTTATTATTTGATTTCTT
>NW_004955416.1:14210619-14242493 GCF_000276665.1 Chinchilla lanigera | reverse complement strand
CCGCTGAGCTAAACCCCCAGCCCCTTTTCTGAGTTCTTTATATATTCTAGATATTATTCCTCAGTCTGAGGAATAGCTGGCCACACTTTTTCCCCATTCTGTAGGTTCTCTCTGCACTCTGTTGGTTCTTCTAGTCACTGTGCAGAACCTTTTGAATTTGATGTTATTCCCTTCATTGATTCTTGATGTTATATCTTGTGCAACTGGGATTCTGTTTAAAGTCCTTGCCTATGCCTATGTCTTTGAAATTTTGACATATTTTGTCTTCCAGCTGATTAAGTAATTATGTCTTATTATTTAGGTCTTGGACCCATTTTAATTTTAGCTTAGTACATGGAAGAGATATGGGCCTAGATCCAGTCTTTTGCATATGTATGCTGGTTTGCACAGCACCATTTATTAAAGAGACTATCTTCCCTCCAGCCTGTGGGCCCTTGTCAAAGATCAGATGGCTGAATGTGCCAGAAATTGTTCCTGCATCCTCTATTCTGTTCCACTGATCTATAGTCTGTTTTTGTTCCAGTACCATGCTGTTTTTATCACTATAGCTTTGTAGTATAACTTGAAATCTGGAGTTGCTTTGCTCATCAGGAGTTGCTTTGCTCATCAGGAGTTGCTTTGCTCTTGTTGCCCAGGATTGTTTTTGCTATTCTGGGTCTCTTCTGATTCCATATAAATCTTAGGATAGTTTTCTCTAGTTCTGTGAGGAATGCTGTTGGTATTTTGATTAGGACTGTATTAAATCTATCAGTATCGGTAGCATAGCTGTTTTAACAATATTCATTCTGCCTATCCAAGAATTGGGATTGTCTTCCATTTTCTGGTGTTCTTTTTGATTTCCTTTTTCAGAGTACCGTATTTTTCACGGTAGAGTTCTTTTACTTCCTTGGTTAGATTAATTTTTTAAGTATATCATTTTTCTTGGTGATATTTATAAAGAGTAGTTTTCCTAATTTCTTTTTTGGTGAGTTCATTATTGGTGTACAGGAATGCTATTGGTTTTTGTGTGTTGATTTCATATCCTGCTACACTACTGAATTTGGTTATTAATTCTAGGAGTCTTTTGGTAAAATTTTTTGGATCTTTTGTATAGAGGATCATGTCATCTGCAAATAATGATAATTTGATTTCTTCTTTTCCTATATATGTCCCTTTTATTTCTTTTTCTTATCTATCACTCAAAAGTTTGAAGTACCACAATAAACAGGAGTGGTGGTGGTGGACATCCTTGTCTTCTTTCTGATTTTAGATGAAAAGCTGCCCATTTTTCTCATTAACATGATATTTTCAGTAGGTTTGCCATAAATTATTTTTATCAGATTGTGATAAGGTTCTTCTATAGCTATTTTTTTCAGGGTTTTTTTTTTATCACAAATGGATATTGGATTTTGTCAAAGACTTTTTCTGCATCTCTTGAGACGGTCGTGTGATTTTTACCCTTGTTTATGCTTATGTGATGAATTACATTTATTGATTTACATATATTGAACCATCCTGTAGCCCTAGGATGAAGCTTACTTGGTCATAGTATATGATCTTAATGACCATAAGATCATGACAAATGACAAACTATGGTTAATGATTTGTTGCATTCCATTTACCAGTATCTTGTTGAGGACTTTTGTATCTATGTTCATTAAAGAGATTGGCCAGTAGTTTTCTTGTTTAGTTGAGTTCTTCTCTGATTTTGGAATCAGGAATCTCTTTCAATTTCACTGAGGTTTGAGGAGTATTACCGTTAGATCTTCCATGAAATTCTTATGGAATTCAGGGGTGAATCTATCAAATCTTGGGCTTCTCTTAGCTTGTAGTTTTTTTTTTTTTAATTATTACTTAGTAAATTATTACTGCCTCAATTTCACTGCCTGTTATTTTCTTGTTCATGGTTTTTATATCTTCTTGGTTCAGTTTGGATAATTCATATGTATCTGGGAATCTATCTATTTCTTCTTGATTCTCCAGTTTATTGGACTACTGGTTTTTGAAGTAGATACTAATAATATTCTGGATTTCAGTGGTGCTTGTTTTGATTTTTACCTTTTTTTGTTTCTCATTGCAATCAGTTGGGTCTTTTCTTTCCTTCTTTTGGTAAGACTGGCTAAGAGTTTGTCTATCTTGTTTTTTTTTTTTAAGAACCAGCTCTTCAATTCATTGATACTTTGATTTGTTTCTTTTGTCTGAATTTCATTAATTTCTGCTATAATCTTCATAATTTTCTACTTGTACTAGCTTTGTATGTGGCTTGTTCTTGTCTTTCTAGGACCTTGGGGTGCATCATTAGGTTATTTATTTGAGCTCATTCTGTTTTTCCGATGTGGGCATTCATGCTATAGATTTCTCTCTTAGGGCTGCTTTCACTGTGTCTCATAAGTTCTGGTATGTTTTACTGACATTATTGTTTGATTTGAGAAACTGTCTAACTTCTTCCTTGATTTTTTTCTGTGATTCATTGATTATTCAAGAGTATATTGTTAGCTGGGCATGGTGGGTGGCACATGCCTATAATCCCAGCACTCAGGAGGCTGAGGCAGGAGGATCATTGTGAGTTCGAGACCAGCTTAGACTAGAAAGTGGGCTCAAGGCCAGCCTGAACTGCATAGCGAGACCATGTCTCAAAAAAAAAGAGTATATGGTTTGTGGTTTCTTTGGTCATTGATTTCTAGTGTGATTGCACTGTGATCTGATAACATGCATGAGATGATTTTGAGTGTTTTGTATTTATTTAAGCACGCTTTATGGATTACTATGTGGTCCAACAGAAACTTCCTTGTGTTGCTGAGAAGAATGTGTAATCTGTTGTCGGGTGGAACACTGTCAATACACATTAAGTCCATTTGTTTGAAGGTATGGTTCAACTCTGATATTTCTTTTCTTTCTTTATTTATTTATTTATTTATTTATTTTTTTGGTTTTTTGGTTTTTTTCTGGTACCAGGAATCGAACTCACAACCTCGCACTTGCCAGGCAGGTGCTGTGCCGCTGAACTAAATCTCCAGCGCCAACTCTGATATTTCTTTGTTGATTTTTTTTGTCCACTTGTGATAGGTTGGTATTGAGGTTTCCTGCTATAATTGTGCTGATGTTGTCTGGTCTTTTATGTCCAGTAAAGTTTGTTTCATAAGGTTGGGTATGGTAGTATTCGGTGCATATATATTTACAAATTGTTATAACTTCCTATTTAATACTTCCCTTAACCAATATTTAGTGACCTTCTTTGCCTCTTCTGATCAGTTTTGGCTTGAAGTCTTTGTCTGAGAATAGGATAGCTACACCAGCTGACTTTGGGGCTCCTATTACATGGAATATTGTTTTCCATCCTCTGATTAAATGTGTTTCTTTTATTCTGCTCCTAAATTCTTGTTTGTGCAGCTTATAAATGACAGTGACCTTGTATGTCAAATTCCAGCAGAGTGAATGGACCCTTCGAGCCAATCACAATGCAACCCTCTTTCCCTGAAAATGAGACCTAGCCAGAAAATAATCAACCTTGAAAGCTAGAGATTAAAAATTCTAGCCCTTAGTCAGGCATGATGGTGCACACCTGTAATCCCAGCACGCAGGAGGCTGAGGCAGAAGGATCACTGTGAGTCTGAGGCTAGCCTGTGCTACATAGTGAGTTCAGGGTGCTCCATAGTAAAACCCTGGCTCAAAAGACCAAAAAAAAAAAAAAAAAAAAAAAAAGCTAGGCCCTATCACCCTATTCTTGCCTTACTGGCCTTACTAAGTAGCTACCAAACAAGAGAATAGTGATGGCAGGTAAGGCATGGCTGATTGAGGCTGACATTTTTTTATCTCTAGTTTTCAAAGTAGATTATTTTCTGGCTAGGTCTTACATTTGGGGAAACAATCCTCATGGCAGGCAGAGTCAGGTCTTCAAGTATGTCTCCTACAAAGTACCTGTTAATAATGCTTTGCATTAATAGCCACGCATAGTGGTGCATGTCTGTAATCCCAGCACTCTGGGAGGCTGAGGCAGAAGGATTCCAAGTTCCAGTCCAGCCTAGGCAACCTAGCAATTTAGCAAAGGGCTGGGGATGTAGCTCAGTGCAAAGGCCCTGAGTTTAATCCCTGGTCGTGCTTTCATTTGTAAAATACCTTATACCTATTTGTGTTTTCACATTCAAATCTTCAAAAATATTTTCCCCTTAACTATCAAAGATATTTTTGGTTATGGTGGAAGTGAATAAAGTTTTTAAAAATCTCTTTTCCTTGCTGGATATGGTGGCACATGCCTATATTCCCAGCTATAGGAGGATTCCCTGTATCCAGGAGTTTGAGGCCAACATGAGCAACGTAGCAAGAGAGTGAGACCTGTCTAAGGAAAAAAAAGTAGTCCCATGGGTGACTGCTTTCAGTAGCTTAGAATAACTCCAAGTGTGACTTATGGTCAAGTATTACCATCACCTGAGAACTTGTTAGAAATGCAATTTTTTTCTTTTTTGGAACCCAGGGCCTTCTCACTGACCTACATCCCCAGCCATTTTTTATTTTCAGATAAGTTCTTGCTAAGTTGCTAAGTTGCCCAAGCTAAGCTTGACCTTGGGATCTTCTTCCCTTAACCTCCACAGTACCAGATTACAGTCATGTCCTATCATGCCCAGCTAGAAATGCAAATCCTTGGGCCCACTGCAGGGCTGCTGAGTAAGAAGTGCTAGGGCGGCCTGGCACACTGCACTGTATCCAGCCTTCCTGGTGATTCTGAGGCTAAGCTCAGTTTGAGACCTACTGAATTACAGCGATCACTCCAGGTCCTTCTGTGTGACAGGCATTTAAGTATCTTGAATGCCCTTCCTCCTCCTCTACCTCCTTCTTCTTAGTGAAATAATGCTATCTGTGATTTTCTACAGCATGCTTTTTTCTTTTTCACATTCTGAGCATGATACAAAACGGTATAAAGGCACAGGCTGACAGCACCAATAAAAAATGAAAAACCTTCTATCTAGTCAAAGTCACTATAGACAGTTCCCAAATTATGACGGCGAGGCTTTACAATTTCTTGAGTGTACAATGGTGTGAAATCATTATGGTGTGAAAATGTTTATGGTGGTGTGAAATCAACACTTGCTCAGTAGAATCATCCTTTGAACTTAGGAGGAATCACCCTTTGAACTCTCTCCCTGTCCGGGCTCGCTGTAGGCAGCATGATACCCTCTCTTGATGCCGCAGCCCCCATTGGCCCACGATCTTCAGGGCACCCAGCCGGTATTCTACAGTGGGCTGTGTGCTAAGCATTTGGCAGTTTGGGTGTGTTAAATGAGTTTTTGACTTACGATATTTTGAGTATATGTTGAGTTTATCAGGATGTAACCCAACCACAAGTCAGGGAGCATCTATGTTTTAAAATTATTGATCAGTTAATAAGTTATTAAAAGGTATTCAAGCTCACTGGTATTCAAAGAAATTAAACAGCAACAATTTCTGTTTGTTGGCAATGATGTGAACACTTTGCACACCTGTCAGCGGCAAGGTCTGGGAGCTCATCCACTTGCAGCAGGGGTGTGATTTGCCCTACGGTTTGTGGAGAGTATCGGGAATACTCCTTCCCCATGGTCCAGCCTGCAGTGTTACTGTTACCGGGTCAGGGCTTGTTCAGGTTCTTGATGTCCCAAACAAAGAACCGAGCCGGACATCCAAGAGTCACAGCAGGGTCGATGATTTATTGAAAGAGAAGAGACAAGATCCACTCCGCGGGTGAGAGAAGGCCTAGGCCTGTGAGAAGAGCTCATGGCCCCAAGGGGCCTTAGTGTTGAGGGTTTTAAACCTTGGGCTTTAAGATAAGATTGAGGGTTTTTTCTGAGGTATGACTCCTGCCAGTGAGTCTCTCGGCTTAGCCCTCCCACGGCGGGTAGAATTTTTGGCCTTTTGTGGCCGTTAGAGGAGCTGTCACTGTGTCTATAGCTAAGGAGGGTGTCAGACATCATAGTCAGAGACGAGGTGCTCAGCTTGGAGTTGGGTCGGTGGAGGGTTGCAGAAGCTCATTCACCTGGTTACCTTTTCCATTGTATTTAGATGTGGGTGGCTGCGCTGGACTAATGTTTAACTCGGAAGGTGGATCTAGTCCCAAAAAGTGGGCCCCAAGGCAAGCCAGCCTTCCCTTCTTTCTCTGGGCTTTTCCTTAGAGGCCTCCTGCCTCATTAGGAGGCGGAAATAGCCTCACAATAGTCAAAACATGCAACATTTCAACGTTATTTGTAATAGCAAATAAACCGGAAACAACCCCTGCGTCTCACACCAAGGGGCAAGGGGAGTGTGCTCAGCCCTGCAGCGCCCGCCCTGCTGCTCAGCCCCCGGAGCCAGGGACCTCAGCCCGCCTTTGCCTGTCCCGGCTCTCTGAATGCCTCGTGTGTAAAAGTGGGGGAGTGGAGTGTGGCCAACACTGTCCCCTTCTCTGGCCCCAAATTCTCATCTCTGTCCTCAAGGTGGCTGAGGGACAGGTGAGAGGACAAGCCAGCCTGCCTGCGGTCCTTCAGCCACTCAGACGTTGCGCCACACCAGCGAGCCCAGTGCCACATTCCCACAGGAGCCTGGGCAGAGCTGGTAGCCCAGGCTGGCCTTGACCTCGGTTTTCCTGTTCAGCCTCCCCGAGTGGCTGGGATTGCAGTGCGTGCCACCACACCCAGCTTTGGTTGCCCTGGAACTCTGGGGCTTTGTCTTCCAGCCTGGCACCCTCCACTCCCGTTTAAGATCCTAAAGCCCGTTGTCTGCTTTCTACCTCATTTCACCGAGGCCCAGGAAGGGCTCATCGGGTGCACCCCATGTCTACCCCACCCGTGGCTTTATTGGGAGGAATTTGGTATTTCACAAATGAAACCCCAAAACTTTCCTGCCACATTTTTCACAGTCAGTATTAGGCGAGGAGGTGCCGTAGTACATCCAGGACATCAAGCCTTTAACTGTCTTTACCTTGCTTTGGGGCTCCCAGCCAGGTGTAAGAACTTCTGCTCAATCACTGGTCATTGCTTAGAACTTCTGCTCCAGGGCGCCTTGACTCACAGTCGGGCTACACCCTGATAAACTCATCAGAAGGTGAAAAGCATGTGACTGGCCTGACCTGCCCCGCATTCTGGCCTGGCCGTGCAGTAGTACATCCTAGCACGGACTGGACTGATCCTGTAGCTGCCCGAGAGCTGCGGCTTTCTGCTGCCGCCAGCATGACAAAAGCATTGTAGTACAGACGGTGAGCCTGGGAAAGAGCCAGTTCGGCACACGCCTGTAATCCCAGCATTCTGGGAAGCTGAGGCAGGAGGATCACAAGTTTGAGCCTGGTCTGGACAACTTGCTGACTTACTTTGATCCTATCTCAAAAAAAAAAAAAAAAAAAATTAAATTAAAAAGTGCTGGGGAGGTAGCTCAGTGTAAAGGCCCTGTGTTCAATGCCCAGTACCACCAAAACAAACAAACATCAAAGCATAGTTCCTACTGAGTGCTTATCACTTAAACACAATCTTGAAGTCAAAAGTCACTGAAGCATGGTTGTCAGTGAACACCTGTGCTGGAAGAACTCTCTCCCGTCCACACAATCTGACTTAAAAACTTAGCCCCTTCCTCCCCTTCCTCAGCCCAGGCGTCCAGGCCTGGCCTCGGGCAGCCCGGTGCCCTGACAGACAGCACCTGCTTCCTATTCCCCTTCAGGTGCTGCGCCGGGATTGGCCCAGGCCGCACCTCCGTGGCTCCTTCCTTCCCTGCCTCTCCTCCCTGCCTCTGGCCCCAGAGCAGCCCTCTTCTGCCCCCAGCTGTCCCTCTGCTGCCACTGCCCCGCCTGGCCTGTCCACTGCCCGCTCCTTCCTGTACCCCTCTCTACAGCACTCTTGACCTCCTTGGCTCTGCCCTGTACCCCGAGTTCTGAGGGGCAGAGCAAGTCCCCCTGGCTCCCTGCTCCAGGCTCCTGGGTCCTGGTGACCCTCCATTCCTCTGTGGCCCCACCTCTGGCTCTGTTGGCCCGCACCCCGTGGATTGCTGCCCTCCGGGCTCCCGTAGATGGCGCCGCCTAGAGGTCACTGGTTCCTCGGGGTTCCTGAGCCCCTGAAATGTGGCCGGCCTGAGATGAGATGCAGCGTGAGACTTAGCACGGAAAAACAAGATATTCTATGAATAAGTTCATATTGAGTCCATGGGCAGAAAGAAAACAGCTGGATGTATTAAAGTACATGGGGGGCTGGGGATTTAGCTCAGCGGCAAAAGCGCCTGCCTGGCGAGTGCAAGGTCATGAGTTCAGTTCCTGGTACCGGAGAAAAACCAAAAAACCAAAAAACCAAAATAAATAAATAAATAAATAAAAATTAAAGTACACGGTTAAGATCTAAGTTCATCTCTTTCTTTTGACTTCTGAAAACGAGGCTACTGGAGAATGTATCATTAACGGCCGTGGCTCCCATTCTGCCTGCATTGGGTGATGGCGGTGGAAGCCTCCCGGATCTGCAGTCCCCACGGCTGCTTGACTGAACGGCCGCACTGCGTCGTCCCCCCGAAGGCTCAAGGGTGGGTGCAGCTCTCCCCGCTCGCCCTGGCGCTGGGCTCTCTGCTCTGGCCCAGCTCCGGCAGCGCAGGCAGGGTGCCAGTGGAGAGTTGGCCACTCATGTTCCCCTGTGACGTCCTCTGCTCAGTTTCCATATCTGTAAAATGGGCGCTTCATAGCCGTGTAGGAGTCAGAGGCAGAAGACACTTAGCTTGGTATTGGAGGAATGGCCATTCCCTTTCTGACACCCTAGGGTCAGAAGTCTATCCTGCACCTGCCCACTTCGTGATCAGTAGTTAGTTGGGTTTATTTCCTTTCTTAGTAAAGATCTTTTTGAAAATTTAAGCAGAAGGTGCTTGTTCTTGGTCTCTTTCTGCACAGTAATATTTGGGTCAGAGTGAGAAGGGGCTCAGGTGGGCAGAGAGGCCTGGGTGTTGGGTAGCAGGCTTTCTTTCCTCCCTGGGGGCCTGGATACAGATCTGCGGGTGTGCCTGCCCTGCAGAGTGGCTGGCAGTGGGTGGCCCGGGGAGCAGTGGCTGACTCAGGCAGGACTCAGGCTTTTCCACGCAGAGCTGGAAGCAAGTACTGTGGCATTTGAGTCTTGGCCACAGCTGCCCCCTGGTGGACCACGTGCAGGACCGTGACACTGCAGACTGCACCCTGCTGGGACTCAGGCCTGTAAGCCGGGTGTAATCTCCAAGCTAGAGGAAGACGCAAAGCCCTGGCAGGTGCAGTGAGAAGCCCAAGACCCCAGGTGTGGTGCTGTCCCCTGGTAGCTGGGCAATGAGGGGGCCAGCGAGTCCCAAGGCCTGGCCCAGAAAGTCCAGAGCAGGCGCAGCCCAGGGTGCACTTCCTCCTATGAGGACCGTGGTCCCGGGCCTGAATACATTGTTAAAATTTATTTTTGTCTTTTTGAGACAGGGTCTCACTATGCACTTCAGGCTGGTCCTGAGCTCACTTTGTAGCCCAGGCTGGTCTCTAACTTGCAAAGATCCTCCTGCCTCAGCCTCCCGAGTGCTGAGATTACAGGCATGCACCATCATGCCCATCCTTTTTTTAGTTTTTAAAAAATACTTGAAAAGAGGTGAGAATTTTAGTCCAAAGGGACATTCAGGAGGCATCCGTATACTAAATTTCTTGCTATCATTGATGAAACAATAACCTACTTTTGTTGCATGTCACTGAATATGCTCAGCAAGTGATATTCTGGGTTTGAAAATAATAACGAAGAAACAAAGGACAGTACGTGGGTTCAGGTGGTCGTGCCGCCTTCCTGGCACTTTCTGCCACCATTGCGGGCACTGCCGCCCCAGCCCCCAGCCTGTACATGTCTCAGCCCCTGGGGACCCTCAGCTCTTGGGGCTGAGTGGCCAAAGAGGCAGCCTAACAGGAAAGGAGTCACCTTGAGCCAAAAGATAGATGTATTCTCTTGGTTTTAGGCAGGCTGTATCCAGTCACTTGGGGGCTTAGTTTTCATTCTCTATAAAATGGGAACGACAACATTGGGAATAAGGGGAACAGCAGTTTTGCCTAACGTACAAAACTCAGGGAAGAAATAGCTACATCTTCCTGCGGCCTCTTGTGCAAGTGGTTGTGCTCTGCACAGAAAAGGAAATAGTATTGATAAGGATGGCTGCAGTCATAGCAGCGCTCACCCATGGCCCTCTTTTCTATTTTTAAAAAATATTTTATTTTATTTTATTTTTGAGACAGGATCTCACTCTGCAGTTCAGGCTGGCCTCGAACTCACGGCAATCCTCCTGCTTCAGCCTCCCAAGTACTGGGATTGCAGGCATGTGCCACCATGTGTGTAAAGTTTAAATTTTATTTTAAAAAGAAAACTAAAATTTCAAAACAAGATAATAGGGAAATAACAATGATTAATACACTGCATATTGCTATCTGTAAATTAGCTACTCAGAGTATAAGATATAGGCATTTAATTTTCCAAACAATATTAGCACAAACCTTTCTTTTCAATGAATTAAGAGAAATTAGTATAACTATCTTAACTACTGCATATGTATATACATATATATTTGCTCTCCCCTTCCTCCTTTACTCCTTCCCCCATCCCAGTTTTTGAGCAGTTTCTTCCCATTTCACAATACCTGTTGTACATTTTGGATTTTATTTACTCTTTCGGCTTCTCCCACTAGGGAGACAATACGATGTTTGCACACGCGAGTCTGGTTTATTTCCCTTATGAGTATGGTCTCCGTTGCGCCCACCATGACCCTGTCTCTCACTCCGGCAGGTCGACGCCAGCTCGCTGATCGCGGCGTCCGTGATGGCCGCGCCGGGAGCCTTGGCCCTGTCCAAGTTAGTCTACCCCGAGGTGGAGGAGGCGAAGATCCGCAGCGAGGAGGGAGTGAGGCTGAGCTACGGGTGAGGGCCGCGGGCAGTGTGCAGGGAGTGAGGGAGGGCAGCGAGGCGTGTCCTCCCCCCGTCCTGCTCGCCCATGGCAGCCTTCCTGCTGCCCAGCCTAGGGGCCCTTCGGTCACTGTCCAGGTTGTCGCGGGGTTGTTTTGCTTTGTTTTGTTTTTTGTTTTTGCAAAAGCACAGACTTCAGTTTTCGCCTGTTAACCTCCATCTCTGAGAAAGCAGGAGACCGGGGTCTGGACTAGGCACGGGGGAATGATCAGGCTCCTGGGGGTGCGGCGTGTGGGGGGCGGGTGTTAAAGTGGGTCCCACAGGTTCCAGGTCACTTCTCTGCACCTCTGAGGTCTGACCGCCAGGTGGCACCCGCACACTGATATGTGGAGTTCTGTCCTCAACCTGCCTTCCTCAGCCGTAGGGTACCGTTCTATCCTTCAAAATGCTGAAAAGAGCCAGGCATGGTGGCACTCGCCTGTAATCCTAGCATTCCTGAGGCTGAGACAGGAGGATCTCAAATTTGAGTCCAGCCTGAGCAACTTAGTAAGACCCTATTTCAAACTAATAAAAAGCTAAAGGGCTGCAGATGTAATTCAGTATGAAGACCCTAGGCTTAATTCCCAGTGCAATCAATCACTCAGTCAATCAATTGCTGAAAAGTTTTCACTTTGAACCAATGTGCTTGGGGTCACAAAGAGTAACCCTATCCTCCTGGCTGTAAGAGCAGTGCTTTATTGTGGAAAACAGACCCTGAACTGTGTTACATTTTCCAGTCTCCATCTTTAAAAAGTAAAAGAAAACAAGTGGTTCCAATAAAATATTTTACTTAACCTAATATAGCAAAATACTGTCATTTCATCATGTAATCAACATAAAAAGGATGACAGAGATACCTCACAGCCTTTTCTAACTTGTACTAATCCTTACAATCTCTTCTTTAGGCCAGGCGTGGTACCACATGCCTGTAATCCTATCACTCAGGAAGCTGAGGCAGGAGGATTGCCATGAGTTGGAGGCCAGCCAGGTTACATAGTGAGTTCAAGGCTAGACTGAACTACATAGTGAGGCCCTGCCTCAATAAATAAAACAAAACCAAAAATCTCTTCTTTATTTTACACCAACAACACAACTCAACTTGGACTAGCCTCCTTCTCAGTGGGCAAAAGCCATACATGGCTAAGGGCTTCTCCCACTGTGGGGCTGGAGATCACTCTGTGTGTGTGTGTGTGTGTGTGTGTGTGTGTGTGTGTTACTGGGGACCAAACTCAGAGCCTTCACACTGAGCTACAGCTACAGCTACAGCTCTTTTTTATTTATTTTGAGACAGGGTCTAAGTTGTCCAAGCTGAGCTCAAACTTGTGATCCTCCTGCTTCATCCTCCCAGAGCCTCCTAGAGTGCTGGGGTTATAGGCATGCACCACCACACCCGGCAGGAGAGCCTGTCTTAACGCTGTTCTCCACCTTGATCCCTTCTCTCTTCAGACCTCAAGGGATGACAGGGACACTTGGGTCCTGAGATGCTCTGTCTAGGGTTCCTCTGGGAAACCCTCCGATGGAGATCTTGCTGTGTGGGGAACGCCAGTGACGGCGGCTCTCGATCCTCACTACAGAGACGCTCAGAACCTTGTAGAAGCCCTCAGCAGCGGGGCCGCCACCTCGGTGAGGGTCGTTGCGAACATCGCCGCCAACCTAATCGCGTTCCTGGCTGTGCTGGCCTTCATCAACGCGGCGCTGTCCTGGCTGGGTACTCTGGTGGACGTCCCGGGGCTCAGCTTCCAGGTGTGGCTCTCGGGAGGTGGTCTGGGCCAAGGAAGGCTGGAGACCCAGCAAGCACCACCTGCCGTAGTGCTAGCCCTCCTCCCCCGTGTCCTAGCTCATCTGCTCCTACATCCTGCGGCCAGTGGCCTTCTTGATGGGTGTGCCCTGGGAGGACTGCCCGGTAGTGGCCGAGCTGCTGGGGACCAAGCTCTTCCTGAACGAGTTCGTGGCCTACCAGGGGCTGTCCGAGTACAAGCGGCGTCGCCTGGCTGGGGCTGAGGAGTGGATCGGTGCCAGGAAGCAGTGGATCTCGGTGAGTGTCTCGTCCCCTCCCTGCGGCTGCTCCTAAAGGGTCTGCCAGCCGCTTTCCTGGCTCCCCAGGCCTGGCTGGGACGGGCCGGTCCAAAACTATTGTTGCGACTTGTTGGACTCTCGATAATCCTCAGGGGAAAATGGCAATGGGAATGAGGAAAAGATAGACAAGAGATAAGAGCTGGGTCAGGTGGAAGTCCTCTGTCTCCTGAGTGGAGGAGAAGAACTGCCCAAGCATGGTAGAGCATTTATTTGTACCCTCGAGAGGTTGCTGTCGATCTTGCCCTCTCTACCCAGCAATCAGTTAACAAGGAGCAACAGCTTGTTTACGTGCTTCGAGGAGCTCCCGGTGTTCTCTGCCTGGCTTTGTCCCGCAGGTGTCATTTCCAGCTTCAGCCACTCCCAACACTGTATCATCTGGGGACACTGGGCAGCCTTGGGCCCTGCTGCCATCTCCCTGAGGCCTCTTGTTTGAAATCCCTGGGCTGCAGTCGCTGTGGCCTCAGCCCAGCTGCTGGCCCTGCCTCTTGTATAGGACGTGGGTGTAACACGTGCCATGGCCGCCCAAGGAGACTGCGAGTGTCCGGAGATCATCTAGGACAAAGGGGCGAGGACAACCCAGGCACTCTATATATTCTTCCTAGGTAGCCCCCACCCCAGCCATTTTGTACATACAGCTTTGTTTTTCAGCACAGATTTTACATGAAATCTTTTTCTTTGTGATTTCTTCTCTTATTTCTATACTTAGGAAGTTATTCGGTAAGTATTAATTTCCTGAAACAATGTAAGGAAGTAGTTAAGACGTTGGGCTTGGGAGTGTGACAGAACTGAGTTCAAACTCTGTCAGCCACCGCCTACTGTGTGAACTTCCTCGGTCACTTGACCACTCAGAGCCGCTATTTGATCCTTTCCAAATAGTGCCACCACATTACCTTGTAACCAGAATCATTGCTGTTCTGTTTTCTATCATTTTAGGCTGACCATGTTCTAATGACCTAGAATTGATTCTATATATGGGGTGAGGTACAGATCTGAGCCAATTTTTTTTTTTTTTCAAATTGCTCCATTGGGCTCTTAAAACTTCTTCCTGGGAAATTAAACAACTGTTCAGAGAAAACTTGGGGGGGACCACCCTGTTTAATCACCTGCTGTGGGCCTGGCAGTTCCCGCACATCACACGCTCCTGTAGGACTGCCTGCCGGTGTTTCCCTTCCACACTCTGGCCCATGAAGCCTACAGAGGCCACTGACTTGCTCAAACTGAGCATAGCAGGGTGACTGAAAACTAAGGTGAATGTTTAAATGTTAAAAATGTTGCTGTAAAAGACACATTGCCATTAATCCCCTCCAAACAGACCCCCTCACTTCAGCCACACTCATCCCACCATTCTTGCCACTTTCTGAGACAGCTCTGGAAGTCCTCTTTCCTGAGGGTCTTTAGTTGCGCTGTCCTGGTTACTTCGATATTACCCTTTTGTGCTCATTTTGACTCTGGGGAACAGCCAGACATCACACAGTGCCAGATCCGGTGTGTGGGGTGAATAAGGACACAGCATGATGTTTTAAAAAGTCTGCTTTTCCGTTGGATGGCCTTTGGCTGCAGCTTTCACTGTATTTTTATTACAACTCATAAAGACACTCACAAAAGAAGACTTCCAGAGCTGCGTTAGCAGGTGGCAAGAATAATGGGATGAGTGTGCTCAAAGAAGGGGTAGGATTTAGATTTGGGTTAGTGGCAGTGTGTCTTTTGCTATAATACTTTCGTTTGTTCCACTGTAATATATTGTTAAAATGTAACCCATGCCTGTAATCCCAGCACTTGGGAGGCTGAGGCAGGAGGATCGCTGTGAGTTTGAGGCTAGCCTGGGCTAGCTAGTGAATCTAGGCCAGCCTGAACTAAAAATCAAGATCTTATCCCCAAATAAATAAATATAAATAAAAAATAAAGTGTAACCATTCACCATGTATCTCAATCCCCCCTTGTGGGTGGGGATGAGCCGGGCAGGCAGGCTGGCTGGGCTCCCTCCCTCCGGGCCTACATGGGCTTCAGTGGGGAAGCCGTTGCCAGTACCCCCGGCAGAGGCTGGGCATGGGCGGCCGCATCACCCCCGCGCAGGGTAAAGGGAGGGCAGCAGAGGGCGCTGTGTTCTCGAGGGGTGAAGCTGGAGCCCACTAGACCTGGGAGGGCAAAGGCGGGGGTGTCACAGAGACACGGAGGTCGGGCACAGAAGAGGGGAGGACTGCGGCCGGAGCCGGGTGGTGTGGGTCCCCCTCTCGCCCCTCCTTGCCACCACCGTATCCTCAGGTCCGAGCGGAAACCCTCGCCACGTTTGCCCTCTGTGGATTTGCCAACGTCAGCTCCATCGGCATCATGCTGGGCGGCCTGAGTGAGCGCTGTGCGCCCGGGCGGGCGGTGGGCACCGGGACCTGGCAGGGGAGGGGCGGTGGGCCTCCTCTTCCAGGGAGCCTCTGAGCTTGCACCCGCTCGGGGCGGGAGATGCCATGGGGAGGAGACGAGAAGTCACGAGTGGCGCCACGCGGGGCGGAGCGGTGGGAGGCAGCGCCTCGCGGGCCCTGAGCGCTCCTGTCCCCTGCAGCCTCCCTGGTCCCCGAGCGGAGGAGCGACTTCGCGGGGCTGGTGCTGCGGGCGCTGTGCACGGGGGCCTGCGTGTCCCTCGTCAACGCCTGTGTGGCAGGTGAGGGTGGGCCTGGTGGTCCCCGCGTCCAGGTGGCTCCGGGCACCGCCTGCAGCAGCCGTCCCTCCACAGGCATCCTCTACGCGCCCAGGGGACCCGAGGCGGCGTGCGGGGGCCTCCTGAACCGCACGCTCAGCAGCAGCAGCTTCGAGGTGTACCAGTGCTGCCGCAGGGCCTTCCAGAGGTGAGGGCGCGTGGTCGGGAACCCGAGTGCAGGTAGAAATGTCCGGGCTGCAGCCATGGTGGCCAGGGCAGGAGGAGAAGGTGTGAGGGCCCAATCTGGGGAGGAAGGGTGGACCAGAGACACCAAGCAGCCCTCCCAAGGCTGCACAGCCTGGAGTTTCTCCAACAGCAGAGGTGGCCTGGAGCTCACACCACACCCTCCGTTTTTTCAGCACCAGCCTGGAGTTCAGCCCAGCCGCGAGGGACAACTGCTGCCGGTTTTACAACCACACGGTCTGTGGCTAGGGGCCACGGGTTTTTTTTGGCCCCTTGCGGGGTTTTTTTCCCCGGTTTCTTTTCCGCCCCTTCTTCTGCAGTTCCCGGGGCTTGGTTCCCCGAGTGCCGCAGGTGGGAAGGACCCCAGCCCTCCCTGCGCCCCATTTCCTCTCTCCCCAAACGTGAGTTCTTACGGTCTGTCTGGCCCCGCGCAGGGGCTCTGAGCCTTCCCTCGGGTCATGGGCGTCACACCTGAGGCCTCCGCCCTTCCAGCTCAGTCTCCTGGTGCCCCAGCCCGGAATCAGCGGCTTTGCCCCTTGGAGGCTGCTCCTGGAGACCCCTTGCCATCTGGAGACGCCCCCTGCTGCCCCAGCACCCAAGCTGGTGTCATGGGACATCACGTGTGAGGTGTTCGGAGCATTCCACAGCCCACAGGCTTGGAGGAGGGTGGCCCCAGTAAAGGGTGACGCTGTTAGGGTTTCCCTTCCTTTCCTTTATCTTTTCTTTTCTGCAGTATTTGGGTTCAAACCCAGCACTCCACCGCTGAGCTACATCCCCAGCCTAGTTTGTTTTTACTTTTGTTTCTTTTTTGAGACAAGGTCTGGCTCTGTTGTTCAGGCTGGTCTTCAATTCACTATGTAGCCCAGCAGTGATCCTCCTGCCTCAGCCTCCTGAGTGCTGGGATTACAGGTGTGCACCACCACACTCGGCCTGAGTTTGCTTTTGTTTTTACTGCAGACTTGACTGTGTTTGATCTGAGTATATGCCTGCCCGTTTTATGTTGCTCTCTTAGTTGAAGGTTTCACGGGATATCACTGGGGAAATGCTGGTCAGTGTTCCGGCTGCCTTATGTGACTGTGATACTAGCAGTTTCTCACAGAGCCCTGTCTCACTTTGTTAAGCTTTTGCTCAACCCTCTCACCTCAGGCCTGTGAGGTCAGCACTGTTGGTATCTTGAGGTGAGGAATCAGAGGCCCAAGAGGATGAAGAACTTGCCCAAAGTGACACTGCTAGAGAGAGGAAGGGGCAGGATTTGAACCCAGAGCACCCAGTTCCAGCCTGTGGTGTTTCCTTCTACAGGGGGCCGTGAGTGTGGGAGGTGACTGGCCTTCTCTCCCAGCCCTCTGCCCAGGAGGTCCTCCCCTGCGTCTGTTTGTAGTTTCACCAGCTTGTCCTCTGGGTCTCCACGTGAGTGCTGCTCCTGTCCTGCAGCTCCGGCGGAGGTGACGCCCATGCACCCTGTCTCTGTGGGCCCTGGGCACCTGCACCTTGAGCCCACCTGCCACCTCTGACTTCCTTCCCGTGCAGAGGGAGCCCAGGGCCCGGGTGGCAGCAGGTCCCACTTCCGCTCTACGTGGCCCCAGCTCTGCAGGGTGGAGGCTCGGCCTGACTCATACACTGGGTCAGGCCTTTACCCTGTGCCCTGCGCCCCTACCCTGGACATCCAAGGCCTCCCAGCCCTTCCCTGCCTGCCTGTCGGCCTTGGTGCCACCCACTGGGCATGGAAAGTCCAAGGACACTCTGTCCTCCCCTGGGCTCCCTGCCCACTCCTTGTGTGGAAGACTAGAGCTCCTGGGCACAGGACTCAGGAGGCGTCAGGTTTCTCACAGCACCTAGGGCAGTGCTCAGCGTGTGAAAAGGGCCAAGTGTCTGTGGAACTGAACTGCAGCATCTCTCAGAGGCCCCAGCATGCAGACCTCACCTATGTACACAGACTGCACTTCTGACCTGGGAGACAGGCAGAGTTAGGGGCACCTTAGTCCCAGCGCTGCAGATTTCCCCTCTCCACACCCACCACACTCCGTCCTCCTCCTGTACTCTTGGGAGTCAGGGCGCAGATATGCACTCCTCAGATGTGCATGTATTCCTTCATCCTGGGCAGCAGCTCCTAAGTCAGGTTGACACCCCCACCGCTTCCACAGCCATGCCAGGCATTGCTAATCAATCACAGCACTCTTCTCTTTGTTAACCTGATGCAGGAGAGGTCTATCACCAAGTGGCTGAAGGTGCCTTTTGAGGAAAAAAGAAAATATTTGCTATCCTTGTGCTAAGAAATAGACTCAAACTGCCGCAGATGCTACCTTGCTGGCCTGGGAGGGTCTGGCATTCTTGTCAACAACTGTAGAAATTAAAGGGGGTGGGAAGCACCACAAAGAATGGGGTCTGTGTATGTGCATGGTCTTATTTTACAGTAGAATGTGTTATGAACTGTGTCTCCCTGGATTCCTGTTTCAAAATTGTGTTGAGAGGTAGGCTGTCTGGGAGATGATTAACTCGGAGGATGGAGTCCTTGAGAATAGACCAATGCCCTCATAAAGGAGGCCCCAGGGAGGCCCCTGCCTCCATGAGCGGTTAGGGTGATGAGTTACCGTCTGAAAGCTGGAAGAGTGTCCTGACCAGAATCTGACCGTGCTGCTATGCTGACCTTGGACTTCCAACCCCTAGAACTCTGGGAGATAAGTTCCTGTCGTGTACAAGCTGCTCAGGTTGTGGAATTTTGTTGTAGGCTGAACTAGCTAAGACAGAGCCTCACCCGCATGACCTCATCCTGACCTATTACCTCGCAGAGGCTACACTGGGATCTCAGTTCAGTCCACTGCACCTGCTGTGTGCCAGGTTCCATCTAACCTAGGCATGGGGGAACAGCCCTGAGCTTACCGCAAGGAGCTAGAGGACTGAAATCTTCCTTAGAGAAGAGACTGGGAAGAGATGGCCACAGAGCCACCTGCAGTGAGCAGACCTGAAGAGGAGGCAGGGGGACAAGGTCCCCAGCAGAGCTTCTCAGGTGTCCAGTGGTGGTCCTCTAGGGGTTCTTTTTGAGGCTGTTTGCATATTACGAAGTTAGAACAATGCCAGAGTAGGATTGCACATATTATAGTTAAAGAATTACATGTTTTAACGCAGAATACAATGTTGGGTTGCCTACAGAACAATGATAGGATCTTTTTGTTCATCTAAAGCCCAATTTAATAATAAAAACACCATTTTTATTTATAACAAATATACACAGCAGGCATGGTGACACATACCTGTGATTCAAAGCTGAGGCAGGAGGATTTCAAGTATGAGGATAGTGTGGGCAACTTACCAAGACCCTGTTTCAAAATTTAAAAAAAAATTTAAAGGACCAAAGATGTAGTTCAGTGGTAGAGTTCTTGAGTTCAATCCACAGCATCGTAAAGAGAAGGGAACTTTGCGTATTTTTGTATAAACGGGTTTCTCTTGGAAACGTGTGGAGTCTCCGTTCTTTGGTATTTAGTGTAATTACAATCAATGTTCAACTTTTACTTATCATTTTAAATTGAGTCTTTTGGGAGTCCAGCAGTGCGCTGCTTTCAGTCCAGCGACTCTGTGAGTGATTTCGTCGGGAAACTTCCCCTTAGGGTTGTCAGAGATGAGCTTGGTCTGCCCTGTAGATTTCAGACTTCCGACCTCCAGAACTGTGCTAAAAAAAAATCCTGAACTGCACAGCAAGACCCTGTCTCAAAAAGACCAAAAACAAAAAAAAAAATTCTGTCGTTTCAAGCCACCGAGTTTATGGCAGTTTATTCTGGCAGCCCTAGGTGACCAATATAGATATCTTAAATGGGATCCTGGAACAGAAAAAGGACATTAGGGAATAACTAACAAATCCACATAAAATATGGAGTTCGATTAATGTCACGCTGATATGCATTTGTTCATCACAAAAAGGTACCATAGGGTCTAAGTCTGTTTGGCCTGCTATAATGAAGTGTCATAGGCGGGGCAGTTTATAAACAACAGAAATTTATTTCTCACAGTCCTAGAGGCTGAGATGTCCCTGGTGAAGGTGCAGGCTGATCCCATGTCTGGTGAGGACCCCTTTCTCGTTGACAGTCACCTTGCTGGGTCCTCCCGGGAAGAACTCCTCTTCCCTGAGGGCCGCTAATCCCCTCCATAAGGCGTTTGCCCTCAGGACCAAATCACCTCCCACAGGCCTCACTTCTAAATACCTTAAGCTTGGGGTTAGGATTTTAGCATAGGAATGGGGGATGAGAATAAACATTTAGACCCGAAGCACACAGTGATGTGACGTGTTTAATGACAGAGCAAACTGGCTGTGGGCTGTATAGGAATTTGATATTATTTGTGCAATCTTGCTGTAAATCTAAACTATGCTAAAATGTAAAAATTTATATTAAAAATTGCATAGGGAAAAAGCCCTGTGATCCACCCCAGGAACAGTGCTGGCTCCCAGCAGGAAGGTACCAGGGCCGGGAGTTGACTATCTGCCCATGGCCTGGGTCTCACCTCTCCTGTCCCTCCCTTTAATTCGAGCTTGTGCCTTTGGCTGAATATTGATGAGCTGTGATCTTTTTCCAAACACATGCGGAACATCGTGTGCTTGGATTGACTGCTGATTCAGAACCAGCAAGACCCGAGTCTGGACGGGACCCTGATCACCAATTGGAGGGGGCTGCCCCCACCCTGGCCTTTCTGAGAACCTTCCGCCCACAGCATGGAGGACGTCTGTCACCACATTTGTATGTTTGAATCATGAGACTCTTCAGGGTGATTCACTGATTGAACTAGCGCAAGGACAAGTCCATGTTCTCGCCAATATCCTCTCAGATTCCTGAGAAAGAATATGAGTGATGAAACCCAGAAGCGGAGCGGAGAGCTGAGTCACCACCCTGGGGCTGTCTCCGAGCTGAGCTCATGCCCACCCTTCCTGCGGGCCAGTTGTCCAGCTTCGCTTGGGATCTGATGAGAGCTGCCTTTTTTCCAGAAAGCTCCTTTAACCTGAGCTAATTTGGAAGGTTGCTCTTTGTAATCAAAAGGACATTGCTTAGGACGACCGCTTTGTCACACGTCCCCTCATTTTGCTTGGGATAAAGAAGCTGTCCACTGTTTGCTTAAATCCCATCAGAGATAAGGCCTTATTCCCTCTCTATGCCATCAGTTTCATTACAGAGTTCTCCTTTTTGGAATTCTTTTTTTTAAATTTACATCAAAAAGTGCTTCCTTTTGCCCTTCTGGGCCCTTCAGATGTGTCTGCTCATGCTTTGTTATTCTTTTTCCTACTTGCTAAGTGATACTTGTTACTATTTTTAAAAGTCAGATTGTATAGATGCCTTTCAGGAATATTCTATCCCCTTTCCACCCCGCAGCCCTTCAGCCATCTGAAGATGGTGACCCCCCAGGTGTCCCCTCTCCGAGCTGGGACGGTTGTTCCTTGCGTAACACACAGCAGGGGTTTGGAATTTGCCCCAGACCCGGATGTAGTTGCTCTACATTCTGAGGCTGTCCAAGATCCAGCCAGAACATGGTGTGGTAAATATGAGCTCATGGGTGGAGCCGCGATGATGCAACGGGAGAGCAGGCAGGATATGGCTTCGGGCGGGGGTGCCATCAGGGCCAACTTGTGAGGAAGGAAGCCGGTGAAGAAGCCAGCTGGTTGCTCTGGAACCTCAAACCTAAGGGCCTGCACTTGGGTGTGAAACTTGAGGAACTGGCCCTGCGGGAGAGAAGGAGGGAAAGCTCTCGCCCAGATCACAAAGGGGCCTGGAGGTGGGATACAGCAGGGACGGGGTGGTAGGACCTCATCCACTGGGACATCCTGCCTACCTACCATGGAGGGTGACAGGCAGGTCTGAACTTCCCAGGAGGTCCTATCCAGTCTCAGAGGTGGGAAGGAATGGCTGCTTCGGACCACATTCTGCCCAGATAGGAACGGTGGGGCAGGCAGAGCCACGCCGAGCGAGACTGTGACGGGGTGAAGGCGAGGCCAGCACACCGGCACTTACTCAGTGCAGGAGGATAAAGGCTTTCAGAAAAGAGCCTCTGACAGGAAAGTGCCCTGTTGAATGGAACCCTGGCTCTGCCCTAGCGAAATATTCCAGCAAGGAAGGAAAGGCAGAGGTGATGAGAAATCAGCAAGGCTATAAATGAATAGCAGGAACTTGGCTCACAAGCTCAGAATTTTAAAATAACAGGCGCCACAATCTGGCTGGATCTTTCTATGACCCAGCATAGAAAGCAGCTGGTTGTTCAATTACCATTGTCCCCTTTTTCTCCTTTAGTAATAACCAGGACTCCAGCTGGGCACATGGCCTCTTAGGCTAAAGACTACCTTTCCCAGCCTTCCTTGCAGCTAGACAGGTCTGTGACTAAGTTCTGGCCAATCAGGTGAGCAGAGGTCAAGCAGGCAGCCTCTGTAGCGTGCCCTTAAAGAGGGGTGGGCAAATACGTGAAAAAATGTTCAACATCTCTGGCCATTAGAGAAATGCAAATAAAAACAACGCTAGGATTGTGGATATAGCTCAGCAGCACAAGCGCCTGCCTGGTAAGCACAAGGTCCTGAGTTTGATTCCCAGTACCAAAAAAAAAAAAACAAAAGCAAAAACAAAACACTGAGATTCTATCTTACTCCAGAAAGAATGGCTGACATCAAGAAATCAAGTAACAAATGCTAGTGAGGCTTCCGGGAAAAAGGAACCTTTTTATGTTGTTGGCAAGAATATGAACTAGTGCAACCACTGTGGAAATCAGTATGAAGAGTCCTCAAGAAATTAAAACTTGAGGAAATTTCATTTGACCCATCTATTCCCCTTGTAGGTAACTTCCCACAGGAGTTAAAATCATCATATTATGGTGATACTTGCACACCTATGTTTATAGCAGTACAATTCATAATAGTTAAATCGCGGAAGCAGCCTGTATGTCTAGCAACACATGCGTGGGTAAATGAAAGGTGGTATTTGTAAACAGTGCAGTACTGTATTGCCACAAAGAGGGATAAACCTGAGTCATTCATAGGAAAATCGATGCACCTTGAGACCATAATGTTAAGTGAAATAAATCAAACACCTGAGTTTAACAATCTCATGGTTTCTGTTATATGAGAAATGCAAAATATAAATAAAGAGCAAAATGCAACATAGATCATAGGAAACAGGGAGATGGATCTTTCAGATGGGAAGGGGACCGAGAGAGAGGCGGGAGGGGAGGTTCTGAGGGAGTGAGAAGAGAACTGAGGTGTCTTACATACATGCACCAACTCCCCGGGGGGCGTATGATCAGTATAGACAGCAAACATGCACTAACAAAAAAGAAAAAGTCAAAAAAAGAGGAAGGTGGGCAGACTTTTCCTTAAAGGCTCAGATAGGAAATCTTTTAGGTTTTGTGGGTCATGTTATCTCTGCTGCAACTAACTACTCAACTCTGCCCTTGTAGTTTGAAAGGGGCCGCATACAATAAAAACTTAAATGAGAGAAGCTGGGTTCCAATAAAGCTGCGCTTACAGAGCAGGTGGCTTCGCCGACCCCTGTCTCAGGTGAAGGGCCTCAGTGTCACATCTTTGTTCCATGCCAGGCTGAAGGCAGATAGGAAAGCGAGCCAGCTGAGGCCGTGAAGCCAAAGGCAACATCCTAGGGATGGAACTGCCCAGTGGCTTTGCCGTGCTGCACTGCCGTGACAGCAGACTTTACAGGAGAGGGCTGCATTTTTGCCTCATTTGGGTCATTACTCAGAATCACTATTGCACATACCCTGCCCGCAGACAGGGAGAACCAGAAACATGCGAAGAAGGAGCACGCTTGTCTCTTTCTGGGGGATTCCTCATGAACAAATGGGAAATGAGATATTAATAACCAGATGCCTAACACTCCTGCGCCACTGGTTTCCTGGCAATGTGGGGTTGGTATAACCTATCGAAGCCCATTCCCTCTGAGAAGGTCCAAACCTAAAGTACATTCCCACTGTCCACCAGGATTTAGGGAAGATGGGCCTGATTTTGCGGTGCACTCCTATCATCCCAGCACTCCAGGAGGCTGAGACAGGAGGATCCCAAGTTCAAGCCCAGCCTAGGCAATTTAGTGAGACCCTGCCTTAAAATAGTAAATACTAAAAAGGGTTGGGGATATAGCTCAGAGTGTGAGTCTGGCCCAGTCTCACCAATCAGATCAGGTTCCCTTGGACAATGGTGCGGAAGTGTGAGAAGCTCCCATGTGGACCACCTCTGCCGCTCGGCCCCCATGGACAAAGGAGGTGTTTCTCCTGCAAAACTTCCATTTTTCTTTTCCAGGAAAAATAAATGTCATCTGCAGATGAGAAACTCATTTTTTTTTTCTTTTTAAATGCTGGATTCAAACCTAAAGGTCTATCTCTGAACTACATTCTTAGCTCTTTTTTATTTTTTAATTTTTAAAATTTTCGGACAAGAGTCTTGCAAAGTTGATAAATTGCCCACGGTGGCACAAGATCCTCCTGCCTCAGCCTCCCCAGTGCTAGGACCACAGGTATGTGCCGCTATATTCAGCTAGGAAACTCTTATTTTATTTTATTGATTTTTTTTTTTTTTTAGGAAACTCATTTTATAAGTGAAAATTTGCTTTTATCCCTTGAAATTTCTTCTCTCCCTGAGGTTCTTTTTTACTTTTACAGGGAGCACTTGTTTATATTTTCACCAAACTTTTTTTTTCCCCAAAGCCAGTGCCTCAATTAGAAGAGAAATAAACTGTATCAAAACACACACATTCAAGGAATCTTTTCTTGGGCAGTGCCCAAAGGACAAAGATCCCTGATCTCTCCTTTATGCCTGCAGCTTGGCATTACATCAGTGTCAACTGCTGGAAGCCAGAGTGTGGCTGGGGAGTAGAAACAGAAGCCCGAGGTGAGAAAGAATTCGGGTGTGGACGGCACACGGGTGTGGACGGTGTGGGTGTGGACAGTGTGGGTGTGGACGGTCTGATGAGCGATTGTCAGCAAATCATCCTCCCAGCCGAAGCTGTAGTGGATTTCAGGAGGCTCTTGTCCGTGGTCTCCACAAGCTGGTGGGTTTATCAGTGTCTTAGTAATTAATCAGTTCCCCTGTAACAGTGAAAATCCTGGTGTCTATGAGCACTTTGCCCTCAATCAGGTTGTATTTATTACTGGGATTCTCTTGGTTGCACATGACAGAAAATAAATCCAATGGTTTAGAGGAGGAACCTGGGTGGATGGACTCCAGGGAGACTGGACCCAGGGCTTGGTGACTCCGGGAGTCCACCTTTCTCCATCTCTGCTTGCTCTGTTTGTCTTTGGAAGGGGACCTTTTTTCTTTGAGACAGGGACTCACTATGAAGTTCAGGCTGGCCTTGAACTCACAGCAATCCTCCTGCCTCAGCCTACCAAGTACTGGGATTACAGACGTGCACCACCACATTTGGCTTAAGTGACCTCTTTTTATAGAACTGGATTTCTCTTCAGGCTGGGACCGACTGTGGCCATCAGAAATCAGGCTCGCTTGTGAGTCCACTTCCCTGACAGTTACCTGAGGGGCAGGAGCGGAACTGTTTGATGTGGCAGCGGTGCCCAGCATAGCCTCCTTCAGGCCAGCTGTAAAAAACAGGTGTGGGGACTAGAGCAGCCAGGGTCGCCAGGGACATGAAAGTAGGAGCCGGCAGCTCCTATTTGGACATGAGGGTCAGAAGGGAGTCGGAGAGCAGTTCCCCAAAAGAATGGGGTGTTGTTCCCCGAAGAAAGGCAACAATGCTTTTCATTCATCTATAAAGATTTACAGTCTGTAAGAGTCTGAGATAACAGAAACAATGCAAGTGTCACTTTTGAAATCTCTTAGGGAAAGGGACTAAGTTTTCTGAATGCCTCCTGTGGGACACGTCCTGGGCACCAGTTATGTGAGTAATCTTCAAAAACTAACCAACAGCCAGAAGCGTATGTTGGTGGCACACACCTGTAATCCCAGCACTTGGGAGGCTGAGGTAGGGCTCATGACTTCGAGCCCAGCCTGGGCTACCCAGTGAGTTCAAAGCCAGCCTGAACTACACAGCGAGACCCTGTCTCAAAACAAACAAAACTACACTGTCAAACAGACACACCAGGAGGCAGGTGGATGCTGAGCTGCAGGGGGGGTGTTGTAGTCAGGGTTTGCAAGGAAAGCTTTTTTTTTTTTTTTTTTTTGGTTTTTCTCCGGTACCGGGAACCGAACTCATGACCTTGCACTTGCCAGGCAGGCGCTTTGCCGCTGAGCTAAATCCCCAGCCCCCAAGGAAAACTTTTTAAAGGCCAGGGATATAGCTCAGTGGCACAAGCACCAGCCTGGCAAGTGCAAGGTCCTGAGTTTGATTCCTGGTACCAAAAAAAAAAAAAAAAAATCAATTTAATACAGGACACATAATTTATAGCATTATTTTATAATACTCAGAGTCAAGTGCAAAAGAGTGCAGGAAATCTGTCCACACACTAAAGATCCAAAGAATCCAATTGAGGGCCTGGATCCTACAGCGATGTCCTGCATGAGTCCAGCTGAAGACCTAGAGCTCAGGACAATGTCTCATGCGGGTCTGTTTCACAGGTCTGCACTGGGAAGGTCCAGAGGTCAGTGGTGGAAGTGAGAAAGCCTGCAGCAGTGGGATGAAGGATCTGTGCCAGCAGCCTGAGGGATCTGCTTTGGAGCCAGGAAGCAACACTCAGAGTGAGGACCAGAACTCCCCCGTAAAGTACCACAGCCCTCCTCAGCAACAGTGACGTCCTGAGCTCCTCCGACGATGGGGACAGCTGAGTTCATATCAGGAAAGCCAGCATGACGAGCTCCACCAGGAGAACCAACAGCTCCCTCTCTTCTTCCCCTCCAGTTCTCCTCTTACGCTGTTGGCAACAAGCCTCAGGCCGGCCCTCCACGCCCAGCACCACACTGACTCAGTTCAGCGGGTGTTACAAGCTGCCCACCAGCGGTCAGTCCACCACAGGGGCCATGTTGCTCGGGTGCCCGCCTCCGAGGCTGAGACAGGCGGAGTCGCGTGCTGTTTGACTTTAACCCAAGGCTGCCATGCTGCAGGAGCCCTAGCCACATGGAAAGGCAGCAGGCAGACACAGGCCCATGGTCCCCATGAGTCTTGCCTCCCTGCCACCCCAGCCTGGGTGCTGTACAGGCATGGAGACACTTGCAGGAGGCCCCAGCTGAGGCCTCAGAGGTGGCAGGAGGGAGACAGGCATCCCCACCGTACCCACCTCAGCCCAGTGACCACAGTGACTGGACTGTTCTAGGCATCTGCACTTCAGCATCATAGAACCAGAGCAGTCCAGAAGGGGAACCAACGGTGCCCAGCCCTTGGGCCTCCGCGACGGGAAGAGGAACCCCAGCCTTGTGTTGTATCATGAAGTAGCGAACTAGGCGCAGGGAAGTACCTCCCGCGTGTGTACAATCACCATACGTCCACCAGGGGGCGCTGCCGCCCTGCCCCGGGTGGGGTACCCGGGTCTCCAGGCTCAAGCAACCGCGACCACCGCCTGTCTGTCCAGGCTGAGTACCGAGGACCCTGCACACGCTTGGAGCTCAAGAAAGGGGTTGGGGGTCCAGGGAGAGCCTCCACTTCCTGCTCCTCCCACTTCCTTTTTTGTTGTTGTTGTCCTTTTTAGACAGCGTCTCACTATGCAGTTCAGGACGGCCTTGAACTCACTTTGTAGCCCAGGTGGGCCTCGACCTCACAGCAATCCTCCTGCCTCAGCCTCCCGAGTGCTGGGATTACAGTCGTGTGCCACCATGCTTGGCTTCCTTTCTGCTTTTCATTGAAATCAAAGTACTATGCATAGGGGCTGGGGATTTAGCTCAGTGGCAAAAGCGCCTGCCTGGCAAGCGCAAGGTCGTGAGTTCGGTTCCCGGTACCGGAGAAAAACCAAAAAAAAAACCAAACAAACAAAGTACTATGCATAAGTCATTTCTTCCATGAAACAAGACTCTGAGGCATATGACAGCAGTGACAGTGACAGAAACGTTTTAGCAATTCCATTCCCACTACGAGCACTCCCCTTCAAACTCCTTCTTTCCCTCCCTCCTTCCTTCCTTCCTCTTAGTACTGGAGATTGACCCCAAGACCTTCCAACTGAGATATCACAACCTTGTTTATTTTTCATTTTGAAACAGGGTCTTGCTAAGTTGCTAAATTGTCCAGCCTGGGTTTGAACTTGAGATCCTCCTGCCCCCTGCCCCATGCCAGGGTTGTAGGTGTACACCACCGCTCTTGCACCCCCACATTTACTCTGATTCTTGAGCTTCCAGGTCCTGCTGCCTGCTGTCTTCCCAGATTTTGTTACGGTCACTTATCTCTTGTTCCTGCTATCATTCTCTTTGTTTTGGTTTATAAATTGTTTTATTTCTTTAATTTTTAGTGGGGTTTTGAGAGAAAACAGTGCTAAATACACTTGTTTAATGGGCAGACCCAGCGTCTTCCCTGAGGGACGGAAGAACACCCAGATAGAGCCGCAGAGTGAGTTGCATTTCACATTCCTGTGATTCCTTGGGCAAGATAACTAACCTTTCTGAGCCTCAGATTTCTCATCAGTAAAATGAAAAGACCACACCTTCTTCTAACTCACAGGGCTGTTGTAAACCTGAACTCTGATACTGCAGGGTTTTGACCAGGCCTAGCTGAGCATGAGGCTGAGCTCTGAACCATCATACCAGTTAGCTTAAAAACCAGCATGGCTGCCAAGGGGCTGCCCTTTCAGCCTGCATCCCAGGAGGTAGACAAGGCATGGGGCACAGCCACATCAATGCCAGCCTGACTCTGATTGTGAGCCAGAAGTAACGCTTGACAGTCATAAACCACTAACACTCTAAGCTGTCTGTCACTGAAGTGAACTATAATGAGGGCACAGTCTGAGGTAGCCCATGCCCTCCAGGAAGATGTCAGGTGGCCAGGGAAGATTATTAGGTGAGAAAGCCAGGACCTGTGATCCAGCTGCTCAGGAGGCTGGAGGATCCCAAGTTCAAGGCCAGCCTGGGCAACTTACCAAGACCGCCATCTCAAAACAAATCCAAATCGGGCTGGACATGTAGCTGAGTAGTAGAGCATTTGCCTAGTGTGTGTGTGTGTGTGGGGGGGGCCTGGATTTGATCCCTAGAACTGAAAAAATAAACTTCGGTGTTGTTGAAGGTTGCACTTAGCAGTTTCTGGCACATGTGACCGCCCCAGTCCTGACTGGTGCAGAGACAGGACTGTCGCTAGTGGCCCGGAGCTGGCTTTGTCCTGCTGTCAGTGGGCTCTGGCGGGAGGGGTGTTGGTCTGCAAAAGTGACACATTTTCCATGAAGGCACCTGAGGGAATGGTAAGCTTTCTATCCCCACCTGGCCAAAGGCTGAACCATCACTGTGTAGCCCAGGTTGGCCTCGAACTTGCAGTGAGCCTCCTGCCTCAGCCTCCCAAGTGCTGGGGTCACAGTCATGCACCATCATGTACGGCCCGAAAAGCAATTTGAAAACCACTGACTCTTAAAGGACTGGGGAGGCCTCTGGCCTTCATCAACTGAGCCACTTCTTGGTCATTTACATGTGGACTACACACAATTCAGTCATGCACAGTCATGATTGTGAACATAGAGACCAAAAAGAAGTTAGCTGGGCGTGGTGGCCCAGCATGCTGAGAGGGTGAGGCAGGAGGGTCCCAGGTTTGAGCCCCGCCTGGGCAATCTGGCAGGCTGCTGTCTCAAAATAAAAAGTAAAATGGGCTGGGGATGTAGCTCATTTCAACCCCCAATACCAAAACAACAACAACAACAACAAAACAAAGACAGAGGAAAGAGAAGACTTTAATCCCAGAAGTTATGCAAGCCTAACCCGCAGGAGACCTGCACCAGACGCTGTGTGGCACTTGGGGCTCTGGGGCTTGTCTGGGCCGACACTGGGAAGGGATCCTAAGAGACCTGGGGTTGCGTCATGGCCCCAGGTGCCCGGTGTTTCTAACAAAGCATCTCAGCTCCTAGAAGCACCTGCTCGGGTGGGGCGTGTGTGGGGGCCTGGGGCAGGCGGGTGAGGCCGGGCTGGCCGCCAGGGGGCGCTGAGGGCACCAGGCAGGGGGCAGATGCACATGAGAAGCCAGGCGCCCAGCAGACAGTGTCTTTGGCCTCACTGAGCCCTGTGCTTGTGGAGTGAGTGGCCACCGTGCCCGGGCAGCTGGCACAACCCCAGGGGGGCGGGTTCTGAAGCACGTCTAGGTAGGCGGAGCCCCAACCCTCCCAGAGAGGCCTTGCTCTCTGTGACTTCTTGGTCTGGCCTCAGTTTCCTCTTCTGCAGAGGGCTCAGAAACAAGCACCCGCAGAGAGGATGCGCACGCGCACGCGCACGCCCACGCGCACGCTTAGTTAAAGTTAAGAAGAGCAGAAGAAAAGCGCGCTCCAGAATCCGATGCCTGCTTCCATCCGCTTCTCCAGCTGGCTGTGGCTGAGCCTATCTGCAGGGAGAGTCCCTCTCCTCTCTCGCCCTCCTTAGCTTCCCGGTTGACCTTGGGATTGGGTGGATCCCACAACTGCGGCCTGGCGGAGAACCCGAGCCAGAAGCAATGCTGAATTCACACACTGTGGTCTCCAGACAAAAGCTGGGGCGCAATCGAGATCCACAGCGTGCTCTCTCCTGAAACCCCCTTCTGCTGACCTGCACTCACAGAGGCCCCACCCAGGCTTCCGTGACCCGCAAGGTCCCAGCGCTCCAGCGGGGCGCAGGCGTGGAGTGGGGGATTATCCAGGAACGCGCTCCTTCAATTCCATGGTCGCCTGCGATTCAGAGCAGCAGCAGGTGCTCGAGCGAGTGCCCCGCTTGAGAGAAGCTCCATCTATTTAGCAATATTCTCCATCGTGGTGGGAAGGGCTTGGGCGGAGAGGTGGAGCGGGAGGAACGCAGCAGGACGAGCGCTGGCTCTGCTGCACGCCTGCAGGGTGGCCTCCGACAACCCCTTCTTAAGCCCTAGCTGCCCCCACTGAAAGAGAACAAGCCGAATCACACCCTGTCAGATGTAAGCACAGAGCAAAGCGTCTGGTGGTCTCGTGTGAAGTACGGAGCTCCGCTGCACGTGACAGAGGACCCACCTGAAAACACCTTACACTGCGTCACGCCGAGCCAGGAGTTCAGCTGCGGGTGGTTCCAGAGTTCGCTCACTCAGCGACTCTGTGATTACCCGCGGCACACAAGGACAGGGTTCTGCCCATCCTTCTACCCCGCCATCCTTGGGTGTCAGTGACTCCCCTCATGGCGGCCAGATGACTGAACTAGCTCCAGGCGTTGCTCTCCCACCCGCCTGATCCTTCTCTCCCTCCCTTCGTTCCTTCCCTCCTTCCTTCCTGAAAATGTCGAGTGTAGTTCTGACTTCAGGTGCGCCTCAACCAAGGACATCTTTTGCCTGAATTCTGGATGGGATTCTATGCCTGTCACCACTCATTGCTCTGGCCAGGGAAATGGCATAGGCTGCTCACCCCACCCGGATAACTCAGAGCTATTTCTAGGGGTGACTGGGTTCCCAGAGCACTATGAGAGGGTGATTTGAGGGCCTCCGCGCAGGAAGTGTCCAGATGCTCACTCTCTCCCTGTCCAAGGAGCAGGGTCTTTTCTTGCTGTGTAAGAGGTGCAATTGAAAAATACAAACCGTGTCTAAATTTTCAAAAAATTTGCATTAAAAGACACATTGCGGCGAATTGCCCTCAAAGTCCTCCTCCTCGCTTCGAACACGCTTATCCCATAGTTTTGGCCACTTTCTGAAGCACCTCTTGCAGTCCTCTTTCGTGAGTGTGTTTAGTTTCGCTGTCGTGGCTGACTTAAGATACTGAATTGATTCAAAGCGTTTTCTTTTCACGGTCATTTTGACTTGGGGGAAGACCCAGAAGTCACATGGTGCCAGATCCAGTGAATAAGGTGGCTAAAGGCACTGTCATGTTTTTATGAGCCTGCTTTTCTTTTGGATGCCACCGGGCGCAGCATTCTGCACATTTTTGTTCCCATCTCATAAAGACACTCAGGAGAGAGAACATTCAGCGGTATGTCAGAAAGTGGCAAGAATGATGGGATAAACGTGTTGGCAGAGAAGGGGATTCGTGGCAACGTCTTTTACTATA
>NW_004955416.1:14202869-14204303 GCF_000276665.1 Chinchilla lanigera | reverse complement strand
GCCTCGCGACGGCGGCGGCACGAAGGTGAGGGGAGCGGGCGGAGCGGGCGGCGGGCTCCCTGAGGTCCCCTCATCTGGCGGAGCGGCATCCCGGGGGACCCCCGCGCCCCTGTCCGGGGTGAACGAGGACGCCGGGCGAGCTGCGGGGTGCGTGCCCGGCAGGCACCGGGTCCCAGCGTGGCGCTGGGCTCTTTCCTCCCGACAGCGGGTGTTGGGGTGGGGGGACCCCAGGACTCCCCGGAGCGCCCCTGAGAAGTTAAGCCTGGGTAAGCTTAGTTCGTGCAGCTGCGCGATGGAAAAGGAGACGCGTCGCGTGCGGGATACGCGACTGCCCCTCGCCCCCCGCGTTTTGTTTTCCCTCGGTCAGTTTTGCACTTGTGGTGGCAGGTTCCCCTTTTCCTCGGTACTATTAAAATGTAATCTGGAACAACATCAGTTATGCACCGTTGCACACGTATTGGAGGTTCGCGTTTATTAGCATACATATTGTATTTAAAGGCCTTGTAATTAGAAAATGCTGTCCTGATACGCGATTTTTTTTTTTTTTTTTTTTTTTTTTTTTTTTTTTTTTTTTTTGTAGCGTTCAGCAGAACAAAGTTAATCTTTTATTAAGTAGTTTTACTTGCTGGGACATTTTGTGACTGTTTCTTAAAAATTGGCGCATCTTCTCCAGCGCGTTATTGCTTTGACTTGTGTTTTGTCAAAGTTGCTAAGGCTTGGTCTTTGCTAAACTCAGCAAAGGGTTTATTTTATTTTTTAGTTTTTGAAGGAAAGATAAAAAGAAAACAGAAAAAAAAATGTGTACTAAGGCGCATAGCAGCGGCTTTCCAGTTCTCTGGTTTGGAATTTTAGAGCCTGAACTCATGCGTTGATCTACCTTAGTAAAGTAGAAAACAGAACCAAAGACTGTGGTGTGCTTGGGTGCAGATAGTTGAATATTATCCTTCTTTGCTCTAGTACTTTTTAAGGGTTGTTTGCAGTTTTCTTGCTTAGTGAGCACTGCTAAACCTCCCAACTTGCAAGGGTGTAGTTTCACCTACTTAGTCTTAAATTTCTAGCAGTCATCATTATACTTTTTCTGTATGAAAGGGACAAGTCTTTTTTTTCACTGTTGCACAACTAAAGTGATTTCTCCACCCTCTCATACTAAGCAAAAATTCAACTTTGCTCTGGTTATCAGAAGGTGTGCTCCTTCTGTAGATAGACGAAACAGGTGGCGGTTTGGACTATTAGTGACACTGCTTTCATTGTCAGTAGGACACTTATACATTAAGCCTACTTAAGTGGCTCACAAGAAAATTGCACAGGCAAAGTTGACTATGGAAACTTTCACAGCTATCTGTTTTTTTTTTTTTTTTTTTACCCAAATCTAACATTGGTTACTTTACATTAATATTAAACTTTTATTTATTTATTTATTTATTTATTTATTTT
>NW_004955416.1:14196966-14202769 GCF_000276665.1 Chinchilla lanigera | reverse complement strand
GCTTGCCAGGCAGGCGCTTTTGCCGCTGAGCTAAATCCCCAGCCCATTCACTGTGTATTTTGATTACCCCTGTACACACAGAACTTTTCCTACGTCACTGTCCTCACCAGCTCATAGGGACACTCCTGTCACAGCTGGGTACCGCCTGCGAGGTTGGACAACGCCTGCCTGCCACAGACGGCAGGGCCTGTTCTGTGGTCATTGGGGTCCCACGTCACAGGCCCTCAGTGAAGAGCCCGCACGTGAGCGGATGACTCTGGGACCTTGGCTATGACTCTGCTCTGCCTGTTCCTCGATGTTCCGGTTGTGCTGTCACCAGAGGGACAAGTTCTCTCCCTCCTACAGCAAACCTGGGGACCTGGGGACAGACCTTCCCTGAGAAGAGAGTGAGTTTTCCCACAGGGCCTGGCAGGCCTGAGTCTGACTTGGGATTCAGGCCAGCAGAGGACTCTCAATGAATCCTGAGCGGCACAGGGGAAAGAGGGGGCTATTTGGATTAACAGCTTTAAAGAGAGTGATTCATGAGCATTGTGGCTGACATTTAAAAACCCCCAAATACTTCTGGGAACAGGTGTGCTGCTTTGCATTTTGCCTCCCATCTATGCTGGGAACGAAACAGCCCACAGTTGCTCTGGGCTATATCGTGTTTCACTTCCTGTGATGTCGGGCTCCTGTTTCCCGTGTTTAACTTATCACCACCACAGTTTATTTTCATGGAAGCTCTTACACAGTGTAGACACGTTGGGCTTTGGGGTCAGGTAGGCCACTGGTGGCAACTTGCTTCTGCCACGGGCTGTGTGACTGAAGACAAGTTCCTTAGCCTCTCTGAGTCTCCATTCCCTCTCCGATGGAGCAAGGGTGGTAAGGCCAACCCCTCAGGGCTGCAGGGAGATTCAGGCGCAGATGCTCCTGGGTAGCGTGAGCTGCCGGTGGGTCTGAGGTGGAAGGGGGTGGTGAGGAGGACAGAGAAGTCAGCATGGCTCTGGCTCTCTCTGTCCTGCCATGGTGTGGGTGTGAGTTCCCAAGAGGAAGTCTGCGAGCAGAGCTGGAAGGGCCCTTGCTCAGTCCTAAACTCCGAAAGCCACAGGGCACCACCCATCCTGCCTTGACTAGGACTTCCAGAGTCTGGGTAAACTGAGTCACACCTGGGCACTGGAAGTGCACTTCCCCCACTTGTGCCCTGAACCAGAGCAGCTTCAGGACCTTTCCTATCACAGGGTCAGGGTCTGGGGACTGACCTGACAGCCACCAGTGCAGGATAATGTGAGGAACCTCACTTCCTGTCCTCAGGTGCAGCTGGAAGGGCCCGGCTGAAGGTCCGCAGGGAGCTGGAGGCCTGGGTTAGGAGACGGGAAGAGCTAGCCACATACAGAGCATGCTCCATATGGTGAGGCCCGGGCAGACCTGGCTTCCACATACAGGTCCACTCCCTGTGACCTTTGTCACCGTATTTTCCAATTTGTTATTTCTGGTATGGAGTGGCAATGCCAATGCTTTGCTTTGAATCTTTCATCTTAATAACTTCTGATTGTCTAGAATCTTGGCCATAAGCGAGGTCACCTGCTCCTAATGACAGATGTCATCTGCGGTGCTCTCACCCCTACTGTAGCATGAAGTTGTGTCTTGTTGGACTTCCTGGGACACCTAGACACTGTGAGATGACAGTGCCAACAGTCGTTAGCCATGCTCCAGGGAACGGTTTCGTAGCATTGACATGCTGGAGCTGCCCCATTCAATACCTTGAGGGTTCCTAGCTGGAAATCAGTGGCCTTCCTTGTATAAGGAAGCATGCTTTTAACATTAGAGGTCCTAGGAGAGGAAAGGTACCAAGCTTTATTAAACACCTGTGCGTCCCTGGTTCTGCAAAGCCTCACTGTTCTCCTCTGTCAAACAGGGTGAGGGGTGGTGCTGTGTGGGAGATGGCAGCAATCACACCACAGTGCTGTGCTGAGAGCAAAACATGTGCTTGGCTGGGAGCCCGTGTCCCACCCCGCGGCCATCTTGACATGCTGCTTCTGTCCTCCAGGCTGTGAGACCTGGGCTTCTCCCACGTGTGTCTTCACAGAGCTGTGGCCAGCAGGGGTCCCACGCTCTAGAAGCCAAACCTCTTCCTTTTCAGGGAGCATTTGGGTGGGACTGAGGCTCCCAGGGAAGACCAAGAGCTGGAGGATGGGGAGTCCTGCCTCTGCCTACTTAGCTGGCCTGTGTCCTGAGGATCAGTATGTTCTGAGTGAGGCCACCCCAGGATTGCCACATAGTCAGTCACACGGCTTCTCCTCTACACACCACTCGACCAGGCACTTTTTTTTCTGCACATGTGTGTATATGGTTCTGGGGATTGAATGCAGGGGTTTGCATGTACCAGGCAAGTGCTCTACCACTGAGCTACATCCCCAGCCCTTCTTCTTATTATTATTTTTCTAAATTTTGAAACAGAGTCTTGCTAAGTTGCTTTGTGGGAAAGGGTAGGTGGAGTTCCAGAACAGGGCATGGGGCGGGCAAGGGGACAGAGCCTTGGTATGGGCTTGGCTGGACTCCTAGGTCCATCCAGGGATCAAGGGGAGGAGGACCACAGGAATGGAGCTCTGGAGCCAAATGGATGAGGGATGCCCAGGAAGCTGCTGAACTCTGGAGGGGGAGGTCGGGCACTGCTCCCAGGGTCTTCCTCCTCCACCGTTCTGACCTCCAGTCAGAACGCTGCTCCCTCTTTACAGTTTTGGCCCCAAGGTGGTCATGTGGTTCCTCCCTTATCTGAGAAAGGAACATTCAAAAACACTTTATAAAGGTTAGGGAATATTAGGAGAAATAAAGATAAGGAGGACCCACGAATCTGGAGAAGATGGCCAAGACAGGACTTGCCTCTGGGGCTGGCTGACCCCTTTATCTAAGGGCAGAGAGGATGGCCAGAGAGTCCACTTTCCAGTCTCTCAGCTGTAGCAGGGGTGCTCTCTGGTCTCTCAGAGCTGGGCTGGAGGTGGGCAAGACACTTGCAGAGTGAGCCATTCCACCTAGAGGAGTTACAGTCCGGGATCTTCCCTGTCACCCTGTAATACTGGGATAACCGTGCCTGTGTGTACGCATGTGCTTTCAACACGTTTAGTGTTGAACCAGGACTGGAAGCCTGCAGTCTGAGCTGGAAACACTAGTTCCCTCTGCCTTGGCGAGAGGGGGAAGGGGAGAAGGAAGACTTTGCTTCTGCATACTTTATATAGCTCTGCTTAGTTTGAATGTCTTACTATTGTCCCAGCATGTCTTTGTGTGTCAACGACAGATCATGTAATTTAAAAGCAATGAAAAAAATGTTAAATCACAGGCAAAACTTTGAAAGTTAGGGTAAAGAATCCTGAAGAAGTTGGAAGCTGTAGATTTGCAGGGGTGTTAATACTCAAGGTAACTTCATTTCTTCCAACAGTTTGTAGCAGTCTAGGCCCGGACTGAAGGAGTCACATGGGTGGGCCGAGCAGGGCATGGAGCTAAGGCACAGGGCCCAGCACTGACATCAGTTAGCCCATTTAATCTCGGGAGGGTGGATATGATTAATCTGAGATTGGCCGTTGAGAAAAGCAGCTCAGAGAGGTGAAATCAGAAGCCTGAGGTCTAGGACAGGGCAGGGCAGGCATTCAGACCTCAGGATATTAGAGCTGTCCTCCACCGGTCACCTTAGCCTGGGTCAGTAGGGGAGGACAAAGGGCAGGCAGAGCTGGGTGCAGGTAGCTGACCTCCCAGGGATTGGGTAGGTGTGTGTGTGTCTGTGTGTGTGTGTGTGTGTGTGTGTGTGTGTGTGTGTGTGAGTGAGAGAGAGAGAGAGAGAGAGAGAGAGAGAGAGAGCGTGCTGGGGGGGGCAAATGGCTTAGGAGGGGCCACCTTGAGTAGGAGAGGTATGGAAGCCAGTGGTTCGGATCTTAGATGAGCAACACTGTGTGGGATCCAGCATCCTCATGTTTTTGATGAACTGGTGAAGGGGGCTGTGAGGGCTCAGGAGTCTCCTGGGAATGGATGCCCTATAGCCTCCCAAAACTGCAGTGATCCGGACTGCAGGAGGGAAAATGGGCCTGGGTCCCCTGGACTGTGTGCTTTCCCAGCACCACTGACCTTGTGTCTGAGTCCTGAGAACAGGAATTGCAATAGATGTTCCCCTGCCTCGAGTCTGATCTTTGCAGGGGCTGAGACACTCTGGGGGTGGGTGGGTCTTGGCACCCCTGAAATGGGTTGGGGCTGCTGGTGGAGTGGGCACCCGCCAGCAGAATGAGGAGGCCCCAGGGCACCTCCCAGTCTTGGGCCTCTTTACCAGGCTTGGGGGTTCCAGGGGAAGCTGAGGGGGCACACATCATGGAGGTGTGGGTCACTTGTGTCAGGGCTACCCCTTTGAGGTCATGGTCACCAAGGCCCGTGGAAACTCTGGTTTCAAGGGGGTCAGATGTTCAGGGGACTCCAGGTGCAGGTCATAACGAGGGAAAGCACGGGGTGGCATTATTGTCAGGTGTTGGAGCTGTGACTTCCTGGGGTATCAAAGGCTGAGGGTCTAAGAGGGGGCATGCTGTGACCCCAGAAGCAGGCAGCTGACTCCTACCTTCATTACCTGCGTCTGCATCTTTCTTATTAGTTTCTAAGTCGCAGGTCCTTGAACTGCACAGTGGGACCAGTCAACACAGTTTTCTGAGAAGAGGGTAAGAGACCAGTTTAGGCTGGCACAAGACAGCAAGATGCAGGGTGCGGGGTGCGTGTGTGTGGCGCTGTTGGACCCCCGTCCCAGCTCCACCCTTATCAGTGTATGGTTCAAGGATTTTTGAGGACAAACCTGCAAGGCAAGGGTTGAGAGGTTTGGAGCCGCGAGGCTGCGGAGCCACAAGGTCTGCGCCCAGGGGTCAAGGCCAGACTTCTCGGTGGGAGTGGTGAGAGTGTGTGCCAAGGACTTCCGCGCTTTGGTGGCGCTCCGCATTTTCTCCACGAGTATCTACAAGGATCCAGATTCTACCTGGAAAAACTACTTTCTAAAATTTCACGTCTTCCTGCCTGTGGTACTTTTTACACGACAGAAGGCATAAGTATTATTGCCTAATGCGCTTTAACTTGGTAATGGAGCCTCGCGCCGGTAGCCCGTGAAAAGGGCACCGCAGAGCTGCTATCTCTGCAGGGCGCCCTGGGGCGCAGCGGGGACCCAGCCTGCACAGCCCCCGCGTCTTGGCCTCTAGAGTCGCTCAGGGCTGCGCAGGAAAAGGCGTGGACAGCGGGAGAGGAAGAGGAGTCTCTTCGGGGGACCCCAGGGAGGGCCTGCTTGCTGGCGGGAAGGGCACACAGCGCGCGGGGAGCTCACTGGCCCGGCCCTCAGCAAGCAGTCTCGGACGTCCCGCCGGTCTCGGGTGGGAGAGGGGCCGCGACCCGCCGGCCACCCGCCGTTGCTTGCAGCCCCGCTGGAACCCGCAGCTCAGCACCCAGCACCTCCAGACCTCCACCCTGTGATGCGCGGGTCCTCCCACCGGCTTCGGACAACACAGACACCAGGCTGCACCCCGGACATCGAACTCCAGCCCCAAGTCCCGCGCACGCCCCCTCCTCCCGGCTCCGGGTGGTCCGGCCGCGCATGCCCAGTGGGGAGGCGGGCGGCAGCCTCGCCCTGACGCCGGCGACCGCGGGAGTCACCGCGGGGGGCTGGGCGCGGCCGCAAAACCCGGAGAGCGAAGGCAGAGTCAGAGCGGATCCGCCTCTGCTCCTCCGGACGGCGCGGCCTGCAAGACCCGGCCCGGAGCGCGGAGCGGAGTCGCTTCTGCGCCTCCCGACGGCGCGGCCCGCGGCCGCCCTTCCC
>NW_004955416.1:14174465-14194993 GCF_000276665.1 Chinchilla lanigera | reverse complement strand
TCTCGCTATGCAGTTCAGGCTGGCCTTGAGCTCACTTTGTAGCCCAGGCTGGTCTTGAACTCGCAACGATCCTCCTGCCTCAGCCTCCCAAGTGCCGGGATTACAGGCGTGCGCCACCACGCCCGGCTACATTAATATTAAACTTTTAGATTGCCAAAGTAGCCCATTTAGGAAGAGGCTTTCACAAATCTTTTTGGGGCTGCCTGTAAATTCTAAACCTCACCCAGGCACTCTGTGTTTCTAAGAGCCCCTGTTTTAGACATCGTGTTTCATTGGCAGAGCATTGTCTTATGTTGGGGCCCAGAAAATACATTTATTCTTACAATGCCCAGTGCATGGGAATGCATATAGCAGTTGCTAAATAAATGCTTGTTGAATTTTTAAAAATTTTCAGTCACTGGAATTTGATTCCATAAGGCCTCTAACAGAGACTTTAAGAAAGACTTCCTCTAGTCTTTCTAGAGGAAGAGTCAAATTATAAATAAGAACAACCATAGAAATCATAGTCCCTGCCATACTTGTTACTGTGAACTGTATATGTTGATGACAATTTCAGATATTTGTATTCAGGGATATCAGGAAATAGAGCAGAGAGATAAACTGCAGCTTTTTAAAATTAAGATATATGTAAATTTGAGGAATATATTAGGAAGAAAAACTTCCAGTAGCCCAGCAAAATCAAATTACTACACAACAGGGTTTTTTTTGTAGTAACATCCCCAAGATCCAATTTTAGTTCATTAAAAATTTTCTTCTTAAAGTGCAAGATTTCAGCAAGACATTCAGTGGGGAAAGTTTTCATGTTCGTTACCATAAAGTAAATAGTTCCTCAGAGTGCCTGGCATTTTCAGATTAAACTGTTCACCCTACACTACAGTATATCCTATGCCTGTTTTAGGGAGCAATTTGTTAACTGTTTGTTAATAAGTATTACATAAAAAAGCATTCTATGGCTTGAACTAAGTTTAGCTGACTTCTTTCCTGCAATATTTTTCAGAGAACTTGATTTTCAAAATACTCAGCTAATCCCCAAGTACTGTTTAGAGTATGCAGCATTTTCCAAACTCGTTTGCTTATAGGGCCCTTTACTTGAAGGCAGGCCACATGTTAAGGTCTGATTCCTTACATGAGATACCAATAGTCAAAGTATAAGAAATATACTTAATAGTAAAACTTAACAATGTGATTTTCTTCTCGATGATTCCAAAGGTACTTCAGGATCTTGTAATACATTAGGCTAGGTTGGCCATGTGAACTTAAATTTGAGCATTACTAAAAATACTCTGTTTATTTCAGGGCTTATAGTCTGTGTGGTTACAGATACGGAATGCTGTGTTCAGTTTGAACACTTACAGTTTTGTTTATTTGTAATCATTATGAGCTTTAGCTGTAACATTTCAATATTTTCTTATCTGTGATTTACTACATTTCCCTTTTCCTTAGCTAAGATTTGGGCTGCCCTTGAAACGTCTGCATGGAGGGGAAGGTGTGTTCACGGAGGCGCCTTTTGCACACACTGGGGTGTGCTGTTCACAACTGGTCACACCCTCCCCTCAGTTTTACTAATCAGCTGCTGAGGTAACAGTCACGTCTGTGTGGCCCTGTCCCTCTGGCCTGGCACACAGTAGGCCCTCTCTCAATGCTGGTTTGGTGAGAGGATTGTGTAGAGCAGGCTGGACGGCTCATATAAAGAAATGGAGAAACCAGTTTTAACTAGAGTGAGGCTGTGAAGGTTGGATTTGGTTTTGTGGAAATCCCTGGTTATTGCTCTTCCCAACGTTGTTGCCAGGGAATGATATCCTTCCACCTCAGTGAGCAGCATGGATTTCCCTGTAGAGATTGCAAGATTACTGCGCTGCAGCAGGTGACTGATAACGATAGGCCCCACTCAGCCCAAAGCTGGCAGTCAGCACTCACCAGAGTCTGTGGACCTCTCCAGAGCCTGTGTTTCCTTGACTTCTTTTGTTCTTTTTAACTCACTTTTATTTTTTACTATCTTCCCTTCTCCTCCCTCCCTCTTCCCAGTCTTCTTCCTGACAGCAACCCTCTTCTTCCACAAAACTGGCCATGCTAAGCAGTTTAGTCAATTTAACCAGTTTAGGCAACCAAAGGTTAGTGGTTTCCTGGTGTTTCTAGCCAAAGAATAAAATGTATTGCCCAATCTTAATGTACAAGTGGATTAATCACATTTTCCCTAATATGCAGTTGCTGACGTTTTCCTCTAAAGTGTAGTTGAGAAAGTGAGACCTCACTTTCTGCTTCTATTACGAGTGACTGTAATTTATGTCTAGAGTTAAGGATGAGAGTTCAGGAAGGTGTGTTTCCTCTTCATCATATTCTTATGCCTTTTGGTATAAAGAATCTCATTATCTTTCAGGCTTAGCTGCAGAGACTTTTTTTAAAAAACATTTTAAGTTCCTTTTATATACATAAAAAATTTATATCCTATATATATATATATATATATATATACACACACATATATATATATATCTCACAATTCTGCCAACTCAGACCTGTCCCAAGCCAACCTTGACTCTTTCCTTTTTGCAGTGTGTGCCGTAAGGGGGCCCGAGGTCCCCTCTGGCACAGATACTCCCTTTGAAGTGGCTTATAACATTGGTTTTCCCTGGGATGGCTTGCCCCTTTGGGTTGTGTTTTTAAACAGGGGAAGCCTCATTATGTGAGGCCACATGAGGCAGATGTCTCACAATAACCTAAAATGCCTGAAAGGTCAGACTATTTAAAACAATTTAAAAAAAAAAAAAAAAAAGGAGGGAGAACTTACTTAGGACATGAGTAAGCCCTTAGTCTTGCCTATGGTCTCAGCCATGGCCTGGTTTCTCTGTGCAGTCAGGTGATGGACTCTAAAGTTCTTAGAGTGCAGACTGTTCATAGCAGTAATACCCACTGTTTCCTGGTGCCCTCTGCCGTAAGCACTGTGCCTTACAGGTGTTATTTCACATAATCCTTACAACACTGAGATGATGAGTATCATTTTCCTTTTGCAGGCGCTACAGAGCTTGGGATGTAAACTCAGTGGTAGATAATTTGTCTGGCCTGTGGATGGTTCTCTGTTGGATCTCCAGCACTGTATAAAACAAAACATGCTGGTGCATGCCCAGCACTTGAGAGGCTGAGGCAGGAGGATCCCTGTGAGTTTGAGGCCAGCTTGGGGTACCTGGTGAGTTCAAGGCCAGTTTGGACTACGTATTGGGACCCCAAGTCAGAAATCAAAAAAGAAAACAAGTAAGGCAGGAGAGGTTAGAGACTCACTCAGGACCATACAATTAAGCTGGGATGGAACCTATTGTTCCTGGCCCTCATCCCTGGGGATTTTGTTCTTTGTTGATGGGTGTGTTTGTGTTATCTGGCTTTCTGTTAGGCTACATGTTTGTCCTAAGTCACCAGAGATTGAAGCAGGCATCCTGAATTTGCATTATTAGGATTTGTTAAGTCTTCTCTTACTGAGAAAGTCGGTGATAGCCCTGCCTTAGGTCTCTGTGTTTGTGGAAGTTGGAGCCATCTTCAGCTGACTCCCAGTTAACTCCTGAAGTTATCCATCTGGGCTGCTCTCTTCTGTCTGATGAATTGGCAGGGAGTCCCTTGAGACTCTTCCTTCTGCTTCCTTCTGCTCAGGCAGCCTGCCCTCCCCAGGAGTGAGTTCTGATGACCTTTGCCTTAAAAGTCATACCCCTGCTACCCTGGAGTTGTTGGAGGCCCTTCTGAAAGCTTTCAGGTCTCAGTGGTGGCTTGTATTGTCTTCTGTGCTCTTGGAACAACCCACGTATCTTTGTAGGGCTTGGATTTCTATTTTGGGCCTTCTCCTGGAGCACAGGCTACTTGAGGGCAAGGACTGTATCCTACTGTCATTTTCTATGACAGTTTCCAAATGTTTGGCATACTCAGTAAATATTTGAGTAAACACAAGTCTCTCTGGCTGAGAGGACTTCCATTCATGCCCTCCCTAGTGTAAATTCAACTTGTTTGTTGTTTTTTATGAGACAGGGTCTTGCTATGCTGACCAGGCTGGCCTTGAACTTACAGCAATCCTGCTGCCAGGCGTGCGCCACCACGCTTGGCCTCACCTTGTTTAAACGTAACAGAAATTATTAGGGTGTGTTGTATACCCTTGAGCCAAAATACCCTTGAGCCAGTGATTAATCTGAGGGCTGTTGGTAAAGCTTTTGCCTCTAATTTTGGTTGTGCGCAGGTTGAGCAATGTTCCTTGATCCCCTCCCTCTGTTCTACTTTTGTTCTGCTCTGGTAAGAAGAGGTTGGAAATCGTGTTAGAGCACTGTTTTGACAAGTTTGTGTTGCCGTTTCTTAGCTACAGGCATGAAATGCAGTGTGCCCATCCACAGACAGGAAGGATGGAGCAGACTCCCCAGGCTTTGAGCATGACCTCAAGCACCTCAGGTGGGGGGCTCTGAGTGGGTGGGAAACACACACTTGGTCTGTTTAGTTTGTGTTCTTTCACGCTCCCAGTGACTCCCACTCTGGTCCTGCTAGTGACCACATTGCTGCTTCCACTTCTCTGTCTGCTAGAGGGGTGGCCGGGGCAGTTCCCGAGTTGGGTTCAGGTGTTGGGAGTTGGTGGCAGCTTCCGGTGAGGTGCTGAAATAAGATTGGAGGAAGAGCCAGTGACAATGGTTGCATGACACTTGGCAAATCCTGATCTTGAGTTTTCTCAAGCATAAAATAAGGCTAGAATACCTGGGTTCTGATACAGGTTGCATAAAATAATCTCTGTGAAAGTGTTTTGTAAATTCAAAAACATCACATGAAAGGATTTATAGTTTTTAAAATCACCTTTTAAAAGACAAATGGCTAAAATATATATCTATGTGTTTTCTCTCCTTTTTTTTGGAGACAGGGTCTCCTTATGTAAACTGGCTATGTAACTCAGGCTGGCTCAAACTTGTGGTGATCCTCTTCTGAAATTACTGCTCCTGGCTTTTCTTTTTACAGTGCCACAGATTGAACCCAAGGCCTTGCACATGCTAGGCAAGTGCTCTCCTACTGAGCGATACTGTGTCTCTAGTTCTCTGTGTATTTTAAAATGCAAGTCTCCTTTTTAAAAATACTGTACTTTTATCCTTTCCCTGAAACCTTATTTCAGACAGCAAAGTTGAAAGAATTACACACCCATATACTTGCCGCCTAGCTTATACAGTTAACCTTTTCCTGTATTTGTTTTTATTATACTTACCCTTTTATTCATCAATCCATTTTATTTCTGGATGCATCTATGCATATCATTTCCTAGAGTCCAAATTTGTTTTCCTTTTTTAAAGGTAAAATTACAATGTAAAGGTACAAATCTGTGTATAGCATTCACAATTTTTCTTTTTTGGTCTTTTGAGGCAGGGTCTTGCCTGAACTATGTAGTTCAGGCTGGCCTTGAACTCACTATGTAGCCTAGGCTGGCCTCAAACTTGCAGTGATCCTCCTGTCTCTGCCTCCTGAGTACTGGGATTACAGGTGTGCACCATCATGTCCAGCTCATTCACAAGTTTTGACACATGTGTATACCTGTGTCTCTCACAAGACATAGGACATTATCACCCCCAAAAGTCCTTTGTGTTTCTGTCCTATTCTTATCCACCAGGAACCACTGCTCTTTTTTCATTATAAATTATTTTGCCTCTTCTGGACTTCATATAATTTTAAAGCATATGTAATCATAAAGCTCCTTTTGTGTCTTCACTCAGCATACTGCTTTTGAGATCCACCTCTGTTGCATCATTGGTAGTTCTTTTTGCTTGCTAAGTGGTATTCTGCTATATGACTAGAGCACAGTGCACATACCTGTTCTCTTGTGCTGGATACCAGCGCTAGTTTTGGGCTGTCATGAGTACTGCTGTGACAGATATTGTAACGCTTACTGTATAGTGATGTCAAGGACATATGCTTTCATTAGTTCTTGTGAAAAGGTGGGGTAGATCTGACCTGAAAGTGACTGGGGCTGTCAGAGGGACAGTGGTAACAAGCCCCATTTCCTGGTGCTGTTTGTGTATGTCATCTCATTGGCTATTCCCCTGAGCCCCTGTGAAGGTAGTAAAGAGGAATATTATTTTCCCTATGTAAGAAACTCAAAGAGATGGAATGGCTTGTCCAAGTTTGTGGTAACCAGTTACAGAAACAGATTCATTATAATAGCATAGCGTGGATGCAGAGGATAGAGACTTTTTATTTATTTATTTATTTTTAAAATTTATTTTTATTTTATTTTATTTTATTTTATTTTATTTTGGTTTTTCTCCGGTACTGGGAACCGAACTCATGACCTTGTGCATGCCAGGCAGGCGCTTTTGCCACTGAGCTAAATCCCCAGCCCGATAGAGACTTTTTAAAAAAAGCCTTTCTCAGTTTTTGGTTCTCGTTTACTTTATAAAAAGGAAACATTATTTTTCCTCATTGTAAAAGCTATGTTTATTGCAGAACACTTGAAAGATACAGAAAAGAACCAGGCTCACTATTTGGTAAATCACTTAAATTGTAGTCAAAAAGTACCTTCTCATAAAATGGTGATGTGTTTCCTTCCACCCATATATATTGGTTTAATTGTAGTTGAAAACTATTTTTAGGGGTTGGGGATATAGCTCAGTGGCATAAGCACCTTCCTGGCAAGTGCAAGGTCGTGAGTTCGATCCCCAGTACTGCAAAAAAACAACAGAAAAAAAAAAAAAAAAAAAAGAAAACTATTTTTAAACATTTTTGTCCTTTAGTTCTAGGAAGCATTTAGCAATGACTTCTTCAAATATTGTCCCTTCCATTCTCTTATTTCTCTTATGCAGCTCCCTCCAGAGATAGAAGATTGAGATACATCTCAGTCTGTTCTCCACATCTTCTGGTTTCTTTAACTTCCCTTCTCAGTATTATCTTCTGGAAGGACTTTGTAGTTCATCTTTACAGCTCACTAGTTTGTTCCTTAAGGTCTGCTCAGCTTGTTAACTCATTGAGTTCTTAAATTTGGCAGGTTTGGTGCTCAAGACTTATGGTTTATTATTTTTTCATAGCTGCTAATTCATGTGTTGTGATTGCAGCATACTCATTTATCTCTTCACAGGTAATAGTTATACTTAGTTTAATGTGTGTTCTTTTTTTTTTTTTTTTTTTAAGCAAGGTCTCACTATGTAGTTCAGCCAGGCCTTGAACTCACTATGTAGCCTAGGCTCACCTCAAACTCACAGCAATCCTCCTGCCTCAGCCTCCCGAGTGCTAGGATTGCAGGCATGTGCCACCATGCCTAGCCTATTCTGATTAGTGTTTATTTAATTCATTTTTTAATTGTGGTGTAGATAAAGTCAGCAGTGTGTACAAAATCTAAGTGTCATTCTCAATGTGTCTCTGGTTTGTGTAACCACCACCCAAACAAGAACAGAGCATTTCCTGCACTCCAGGAGGCTGCCTGTGGCTCTTCACTACTTTCTCAAATTTTAAATGTTTTATTATGAAAAACCTCAAGTGTACAGCAGTCTTGAAGGAATTTCAAGGTGTGCTCTTATATATCTGGTGCTTGTATTTTACATTAGCATTTTATTATAATCACCTCTCACATATATCTTTTATCTCTTTGTGCGTATATTTTTTCCCCTTTGGCTTCGTTTTTTGGTGGTACTAGGGATTGAGCCCGGGGTCTTCACACTGAACTACATCCCATGCCCTTTATTTTTAATCTTTATTGAGACAAAGTCTAAGTTTTTTAGTTGTCCAGGCTGGGCTTGAACTTGTGACCCTCCTCCCCTTGGTGAATTTTAAAGCAATTACAGATGTCAGTACACTTCCTCTTAAATATTTTGGTATATGTAACATTAATTAGAGTTCAGTATTTACATAGTGTTTTCAAGTGAAATTTACATACAATGAAATGTGTAAATATTGAATACATATTTGCTAAGTTTTAGTAAATGCATACACATATCTGTGTAGTTCAGATATTTATCAGGGTATAAAATATCATCACCTCTGGAACTTCTGAGTAAATGAACCATAGATGAATCTCATGCTTATTGTAAATCTTTCCTTCAGGTCTTTTTTCTTTTTTTTTTTTTGTTTTTTTTGGTTTTTTTGGTTTTTCTCCGGTACGGGAACCGAACTCACGACCTTGCACTTGCCAGGAAGGCGCTTTTGCCGCTGAGCTAAATCCCCAGCCCCTCTTTTTTCTTTTTGTTGGATGTGTTATTTTTATTTTCATTCTTTTTTGGTACCGGGAATCGAACTCATGACCTTGCGCTTGCCAGGCAGGCACTGTGCTGCTGAGCTAAATCCCCAGCCCCTTGGATGTGTTATTTTTAAAATTAGACATTTTATATTTTTATGAAACTGAATCTAATAGTTTTCCCTTTTTTCTCCATATAATTTTTAACATCTTTTTTTTTTTTTTTTTTTTTTTTGCTTTTTTTGCTTTTCTTTTGAGACCAGGTCTTGGTCTGTTGCCCATGCTGGCTTCTAATTCCTGGGCTCAAGTAATCGTCCTGCCTCTGCTTCCAGAGTAATGGGGTCTACAGATGTGCACCACTGTGCTGGCTTCATATTTATTATAGAAGCAGTATATGTTCACTGCAGAAAATGAGCAAATGCTTAAATGCAGTTTTCACCACTTTGAGATCATTTCTTACAACATGTCAGTATTCACTGAACACGTAGTGTTAAATGCACGTTCCCTGAAATTAGATCATACAGTACATATTTTGGTTGGTTGGTTGCAGTGCTGGGGATTGAACTGGGGCTGCCTTGCACCTCCTAAGGAAGTGCTCTACTACTGAGCTATACCTGCAGCTATGCTTTTTAAAAAATTGTGGTAAAATAGGGGCCGGGGATTTAGCTCAGCAGCACAGCGCCTGCCTGGCAAACGCAAGGTCGTGAGTTCGATTCCCAGTACTGGAAAAAAAACCAAAAAAAAAAAAAGAATTTGTGGTAAAATAAATACAACAAAATTTATGATTCTTTTTTTGAGGCAGGATCTTTCTATGAAGTCTAGGGTGGCCTTGAACTCACCATGTAGCCCAGGCTGGCCTTGAACTTATAGTGGTCCTCCTGCCTCAGCCTCCTGGGTGCTGGGACTGTAGGCATACATTACCATGCTGGGTTTAAATAAATACATTGTAATTATTTGTAAGTATACAGTCCAGTATTTCAAAGTATAGTCACATTTTTGTGCAATCATCAGCATCTGTCCACCTCTGAACTTTTTCATCTTATAAGACTGAAACTGCGTACCCATTAAACAATAACTCCTAATTCTTTTCTCTCTATTCGTGCCAACTTTCATTCTACTTTCTGTTTGTATGAATCTGACTAGTCTAGGTACCTCATATAAATGGAATCCTATAGTTTTTGTTGCTTTATGATGGCTTATTTTATTTAGCATGCTGTCCTCAAGAGTCAGCTCCATTATAGTGTGTCAGAATTTTCCTTTTCAAGGCTGAATAATAATATGTTTATTGTATGTATGAAACCACATTGTTTATTTATCCATTGATGGGCACAAGGGTTCCATCTTTTGGCTATTGTGAATAGTGCTGGTATGAATATGGGTGTACAAATATCTCTTCTGGGATTTGTTGAGGAACTGCCATAAGTACATACAATTTTGTAATTTCTTCAGGCAACAGTCTGCATATTTCCATTTCAATAATTTATAAAAATCTTATTGAATAGCCATATTATATCATACCAGTATCCCCTGTGATTTCAGAAGTTCCCTGAATCCTTATATTATGCTGTGATCCTTATGTTAATCTAGTACATAGACATACACCTTGTTAAAGAGGCCTGAGTCGGAGGAGTGGCACATGCCTGTCATCCTGGCTTTCAGAAGCCTGGGCTACATAGAGAGTCTGAGGCTGGCCTGGCTTACACAGTCAAACCCTGTCTCAAAACAAAAATAAAACAAGAGGAATATACAGAGGCTTACCTGTATCCCAACCTGTTTCTAAGAGCTGTCATCTAGATTTCCCTCTAACATGGTATTTCTTATAAATAAAAATTATGTAAGTATTTTGGTTAGAATGTATATCTTTGGTGATTTCTGAGGAACATATACAACATCTGATTGATCCACCATTATGGATAGACTGGGTTACTTGGGATAAGGACAGTCTGAGTCTGCTGTTGTTGGGTTAGTTTCCTGCCATGTGTTAAACACTCAGGCCCCAGCCTGTGGCACTGCTGAGAGCAGATGGAACCTGTAGGAGATAGGTCCCTGGAGGAAGAAGTGAGGTTGCGGGAGGTGTGTGCTTTTGGCCCTGCACTTCTTTCTCTTTGTTTCCTGGCTGCCATCATGTGAGTAGTTTCCTCCATCTCTACCACATGCTCCCAACATGATGTCCTCCCTCACCCCAACGCAAAAGTAATGCAGCCAACAGACCATGAACTAAAACCTCTCAAGCCATGAACCAAAATAAATCTTTCCTCTTCATAAGCTGCTTATTGCAGGTATTTTGTCATAGTAACAGGGAGTTAATACAGTTCTCTTCATATGACATGAAAATAATCTGTGTGGCTTTTTTTTTTTTGTCTTTTCTTCTGGTACCAGGAATCGAACTCACAACCTTGCGCTTGCTAGGCAGGCGCTTTGCCACTGAGCTAAATCCCCAGCTCCAATCTGTGTGGCTTTTTGTCACTATATAAATGTTCAGTTCACTATTGGCTATAGAGATCTCCCTCTCTTCCTTGATTGCTTGCTCTTTTTCTTTTTAAAAACCAATTGATAATCTTTATCTGAAATAATAGTTCTAATTACAGTCAATGCCATTTTCTCAGTTACTTTTGTACATGTGGGAGTTGGGTGTTCTTCTGTATAGATGTTTCATGAGTCAAGGCTATTAGGTGACAGTATAAAACAATTCTTGTTGGAAAGGTAAGATCAATGCCTATTTTTGGCTTTTTTTCCCAGCTATCCTAGGTTTGGAACCCAGAGATCTCTGCCACTGAACTACATTTCTAACTCCTTAAAAATTTTTTTGAGATGGAGTCTTGCTAAGTTGGTAATGTTGGTTTCAAATGCCTAATTCTCCTGTTTCAGCCTTTGGAGTAGCTGGAATTACAAGCATGCATCACCACACCTGGCTAGGAATTTTAATAGTAAAGAATTACTGTCTGAAATGGTAAAGAAAAATTTCCTAGATTTCACTTTTTGCATTTTAATTATGGATATGGATTTTTATTGGTTGACTCTTGTTTGGATCGATTGGTCTTCTGTTTTTTCTAAGACCAAAATCATAATACTTTGGGTAGTTGGAGCTCTTTCAAATTGACTCCTATTTCTTTTTAAACTTGTTTCTTTTTTTATTTTTTATAGTACTGGGAATCGAATCCAGCCAGAGCCTTTGTACTGAGCTATAGCTCCACCCCTATTTATTTATTATTCATTCTTTGTGTGTGTGTGTGTGTGTGGTACTGGAGATTAAATTCAGGGGAATATCTACCACTGAGCTATATCCCCAGTTCTTTATTTTTTATTTGGAGATAGGGTCTCACTAACTTGTCCTGGCAGGATTCAAACTTTCAGTTCTGCTGTAGCTTCCCTCAGTGCTTGGGCTATATGTGCGCACCATGTCTGGGTCATTTTCATTTTTTATTTTGAGTGAGGGTCTTATTAAATTGCCCAGGCAGGACTCAAACTCACAATCCTCTGATCTCAGCCTCCCAAAGTACTGTACTGAGATTACAGGCATGTGCCACCATACGTGGCTCTTATACCATTTTGATATGATATTAATCTCTGAAACCGTAAGCAACAGTTGTCACAGTCCCAGTTTGTACTTTCCTTGTCCTAGACCCGGAATGGGTCTTTTCTCCAAGGTGCTCTAGTCTTCTTCAGGGAAAATAGTGTTAGAAATGACCATCTGGGTGTAAGGGGTACTCATTACTCTAGGAATGGTATTTTTGGGGGCCATTTCAATGGTTGGAGCTGGAAAATATATACACCAACTCCCCAAAACTATGTATGTTTTTGATTTGGGTTTAATAATTCAGTATTTTATTTTAGTGTATCTGATTTGCAATTGTATTCTTTTTTTCTTACACCAACTGGTTTTTCTTTGCTTTTAAGCTTAAGCCCTTATCTATCCAAATATATGATAGTTATGTATTCACTCATGTTTTAAAATTTTGTTTTACTTCTTTTTAAAATTTGAAATCTATTTTGTTTGAGGTAAAAATCTTAGCCCTTTGAAATAACTAGTTATTCCAGCACCTTTTATGTGAACAATTCTTTTTTTTCCCAACTGGTTTATGCTTTTACCTTTACAATCTCTTTGAGTTGTCTATTTTTAGTTATCTAGTCTTATACTGTTACTGCACTGACTTCATTTTTTATGGCTTTGTATTATGTTATAATAGTATCTGGTAAGGTTAATAATTTTCCTTCTACCCCACTTAAACTAAACTTTCTTGCCTTTAATCCCAGCAGTCTGGGAGGCTAAGGCAGAAAGATTGGAAGTTCAAACCGGTTTTTCTCTGGTACCGGGAACCGAACTCACAACCTTGCACCTGCCAGGCAGGCGCTTTGCCGCTTTGCCCCTAAAAAGAGCACTTTCTTATTTATTCTCTGTGGTGGATTGAGAGCTTGTGGTCAACTTGTGACACCCAGCTGAACTGAACCAGTGTGGTACTGGGTGTGGGAGGCCCACCTGAGCATTGTTGCTGGCAGCATAAGAGGCAGAACTGGAGAAGAAGAGAGGCAGTTGGGAGCTGGTAGAAGCTGTTAGGGAGCTCTGGTTCTCTTGGGCTATTCTGCTGGAGGACCTTGCCATGCTGGCTTTCCTGATGAACTTGGCTATTCCTGTTGGAGGAGGAGCTTGGGACCTCCTTGCGGAGAATGGCTATGATTCATTTCGGGGGAGCTGTAGTCTTCACTTTGAGCATTGCTTCCTGGCTCCAGAGGGGAAGATGGTGCATGACTCAGTCTCCTGGAGAAGCCTGTTGTGTTGGCTCTCCTGATGGGAACTTGGCTTTCCTCATCATCAGAGGAGCCTGGGACCTCACTATTGCTGAGGAGGGCTGTGGTACTTTTTGTGGGAGCTCTGGTTCTTTGAGCGTTGCTTCCTGGCTCCAGTGCAGATCCCTCAGCCTGCTAGCACTGATCCTTCATACCACTGACACAGACTTTCTAGCTTCCACCACTGACCTTTGGGCCTTCCCAGCACAAATCTGTGAAACAGGCCTGCGTGAGACTAGAGGCTGTAGGCCTCCAGTTGGACTTGTGGGGGCATTGTTATGGGCTCTAGGTCTTCAGCTGGATTCACTCAGGACATTACTGTGGGATCCAGGCTCTCAGCTGGATTCTTTGGTCTCTAGTGTGTGGACAGATTTCCTGTATTCTCTTTTTGTATATGATTCTTTGGGTGACTATTATAAATAATCGTATAAAATATGTGTCCTATATTATATTGTTTCCCTTACAAAACCCCAAACTACAACAGCTTCCACACTTTCTCTGTCTCTCTCTGTCGCTCTATCTCTCTATCTCTCTATCTATCTAGTCCTGGGAACTAAAACCCCATCTTGAGCATGCTAAGCATGTACTATGCCACCACTGTACCCTGAGACAAACCCCCTAGCCCCTGTGCCAGTTTTAGATTGATTTTGTTTTCCCTGCAAATTTGGTGTGTGTGTTGCGGGGGGGGCGGGGTGGTGGTGGTCAGTAAAATTGTAATTAGATACACCATAATTTGAGAATGGAGACTTTTATGGTTGTTGTTGCAGTGTTCCATTTTTCATTGCTATAACAAAATACTGGAGGTTGTGTGCTTTATAAAGAAAAGAGGTTTTATTTAGCTCACAGTTTTAGTCTTGAAAGTTTATGATCAAATGACCCCATTGGGTCAGCCTGTGGTGAGGACCTCCAAGGCTACATCATGTTATGGTAGTTGTGTCATAGAGGGGCAGCATGTACAAGGGAAAGGTCACCTGGAGCAACAGGAAGCCAGAGATGGGGGAAGGGCCATCTTGCTCTTTCTAACAACTCTCTGTCAAGGAACTAACTAGTGCCCCAAAAGAACTATATGGAGGCTGATGTCCCCAGTGACCCAGGCTTCAGCTTTTCAAGGTTGCATCACCTCCCAACATCACCACACTGAGAACCAGCTTCTAACTCATGAACTCTTGGAGGTCATGTGGAAAGCATACTCAAACCATAGCAATGGCAGTTATTCTTCCTGTCCAGTCATGTGATACTTGTTACTCATTTATCTTATTTGATATGTTTTCATGGGAGATTTGTATCTTTTTAGGATAAGTCTGTGGTCATAAGTTTTTTCATTAAGTCTTTTAATGAATTATTTTACTTTATAAAACATTTTGATGCTGATGAAAACTTTTTTAAACATCCTTGCAGTTTTTCAGCAGATTGTCTGGATTTTTTAAATTGTGAAATAGATAAATCTGAGCCATACGTGTTTTGGATTATTGAGGTAGATGTTTATATTGTCAACTGTGTGATAATTTTGGGTGTTTCTAAAACTGTTTGCTTGTTATATTTGCTTTGGAGTTTCAGAAAATTATTGAGTAATAATGGTGTTCCATATTTGAATATTGCATTGTTTCTCTTATGAGAAACCCAGTAGATAAAGGCCAAAATGGATGATAGATATTGGGAAGTAGGAAGAAAATGTTCAGATACGAAGGGGAACAAAAGAGAGAGGAGGGTGGAGGGAAAGGAGGGAATAGGGATTAAAAAAAGCATGGAAGGGGGCTGGAGATATAGCTGAGTGGCACAAGTGCTTGACTAGCAAGCCTGAGGTCATGAGTTCGATTCCTGGTACCAAAAAAAAAAAAAAAAGCATGGAAGGAAAACAATAGAAACAAAGTTTTGTGAAGGGAGAAGGGAAGAAGGATTATAGGGAAGGAAGGGAAATGGGAAAAAAAGATTAAGATATATTATGTGCAGGTACAAATTTCCTGTGATGAACATGATCATTATATATGTCAAAAGTATACCAATAGAATTAATTTAAAAAATTAATCTGCACTTACAAATAATGGTGTTAGTCTGCGTCTTTGTTACCTCTGGATTGTAGTAATATTGCATCTCATTCTTTACCTTGAAGTATGACATTTGCTCTTTGTCTGATACTAAAAAAGTTTGCATTCCTGAAATAAATTCTGTTTACTAGTTAGAGGTAATTTTTAAAAATGTAAAACATACTATTGAATTTGATTTATAATAACTTTAGTTTTCTTTTTCTGTTTTCGTGAATGAAAGGCTGGCTATAATCTTGCACACCAGCAATAAACCCGTGTTAACATTATTAACATTTTACTCTTCGTGTTCTTTTTTCCTGTTCATGAATAGGAATTTAAGCTAAATTTATTTAATAGTGCAGGGGATTGCACCCAGGGCCTCATGAATGTCAGGCAGTCATTCTACCACTGAACTACATAACCAGACCTACATTTAAATTTTTAAATGTAAATTTTAAACAGATGCTTTCCATATAGTTTTATTTGCAACTATTTTCCCATATCATTAAAATTTCTTCAAAACGTAAATAATAAGATAATTAATAATATACTAATGCTACCATGTATATCTTTCCACAAGAGGCTTTGTGTATATCTGTAATTATTTCCTTGTATTTATTCTTAGAAGTTGAATCTATTTTTAAGTCTTGATTTAAAAAATAATTCTTTTGGGTCAAGTTTAAAACACTTTGGAGCAGTCTGTAAAGAAAAAGCATATTTTATTAAAATCTTTTATTTATAAAGTTGGCTCTGATAAGTTACATTTTCTTACTGAAATCTTTCACTTTCTTAACACTGTGATTCCTCAATGGGACCTTTAACTTTATCATACTCTTTGTTTTATAGGGGAGGAAATTGAAACCCTGGGGCATTTGGGAAGTGTCCAAGATCACACGGCAAATGTTGGCAAAGCTAGGATAAGAACCCCAAGCTAGCACTTGTCTCTTATTCCCTGGTACTTTTTATACTCATGGGAAATGGACTAGAGATAGGTATTCCCTCTGGTCATTTCAGTGAGACACCAGGTATCAAAGTCTGCATGCTCTTTTAAATCAGCTTTGCAAAGTATACTCTTGTCCAGTGGTTTTACTGTACTGAAGCAATAAAAAACTTGAATACTGTACCTGGAATTTCTAAGCTTGGATATCATTAGAGAAGTTGCTTGATTATTGCAAAATGACTTTGTTTTTATTGTAAAGGCCTGTACACATGTCTGTTTTTTTCTTTACAGTCTATAATCTGCATATATGGAGCTGGAATTGGCATGCAGTGAAATTTACAGTATATCCATAGTCATTCATGGGGTATTTGATCAACTTCTTTTCATTGCCTTACTGTTTTTAGATAAAAGCAGGAAGTCTTGTTCCTTTTTTTACCTAAGCTTTTATGCCATATCTTTTTGTTATTCTATAGTTAAGAAACAGGGTCTTGAAAAGAGATCGTAAAACCTTACTTTGGGATGGGGAAGGCAGACACGCCATTGGCCCAGCACTTTGATTCCCAGGATTATTGAAAGGCTCAGAGGACCTCTATGGTGGTCATTGATATTTGGCTCTCTGAGGAGGCAACTACTCATGCTCAGTACTGACAAAAATTAATACTTCTGTCAGGTGCCAGGCTCAAGTGAGATTTGTTCTCAGAGATTGAGTTAGAAGGTGTTTCAGTGGGCTTCTAGTCTCACTTGAACTCCATTATAGGCACCCTCTCTTCCATTTTCCTTCTAGCCAGATAACTCTACTTTGGTAATGTTTCTTGATAGGGAAGTTACTAATTTTTCATTGAACAGTAAAATATTCCTAATTCATTCAGCACACACACAGTGCTTACTGTGGGGGCAGGAACTGAGTTAGGCCTTGGCATTTGTTAGCATTATGACAATGATTAAGATGTAGGCTCTGTTTTTAGATGATAAGTTCACTGGAGGATACATAGGCTTGCTGGTAATTGTATGTGTCTTTCTGGATTCTGGATCTGAACATACTTTTGCTGCTGTATAGTAAAGAGGGTGGGGAATTGGAATCAGAAGACTTAGGTTTGAGTTTTGGCTTTGGCAGTTACTTAACTGTAAGCTGGAACAAATTGTGTAACTTGTGTATGAGCCACAGTTTCTTGTGTATAAAATGCAGATAGAAGACAAGGTGTGGGAACATATCTTGCAGTCTGTTATGTGCCATAGAAGTGATAGACTTTTCTTGTTTCTCTTTGCTTATTATCCAGAATTATGTTTTCTCACTAGTGGGTCTGTAAGAAGGAAGCTCTGTTAAAATTCTTTCAGGGCTGCTGAATATACTGATAATGGAAAAATAAACAGGGTTATATTGGTTTTCTGGCCTTTAAATAAAAAAGTAATTTTTAGTGCCAAAATCTATGTTTGTCTTGAGAAGCTGGGAATGTTTCTGCAGTGTAGGACCGCTTCAAATTCCACTGTGGATCTCAGGGAATCGCATGGTTTGCGTTTAGCTCTTGTTGTGTATTGGGCTGGCTTTGCTGCAATGTAAAGCTTGCTTACTGTCCTCTGTTCCTGCTGGAGTGAAATGTAGGCTGACTGGGGTGGTTTCTGGCCAGGACTTCTAAGCCAGACAGGGCAGCGTGCTTCTCCTGTGGCCAGGCCCTGGAAAGACCTCCCAGCACAGTTCCCCAGCCCAGGCTTCTCTCCACCAAGCTGATTGGCAGTGAGGTGGCAGTGAAGTGGCAGCAAGGGCTTTGCCCCTGCCACGGATAAAGGGATGGTTTGTTAAGTTAATATGCCTGATTTTTCTCCTTCATGAGAAAATCTTCTGGAATTTCTACCCCATTTAATTTGTTCTTCTGAATAACATGTCTTCAGATCTCATTCGTATAATTCCCAGAGAGCTAGAACCTGCATGCAGAGCACTGGAAGCTCTCTACCTCACAGACAAGTTCAGGAAAGAAGCAGAGTGAACAAAAGCAAACCTGAGTTCACCACTGCCTTGCCTAAAGCCCTCTGTGATGCCCCACTGGCAAACTCAGACTCTGTTTTTGGCCCACAGAGCCCGGCCTGATGGGCTCCTACCCCCTCTGCAGCTTCGTCCTGAGTTTCACACACTGATGCCTCAAGTATACATACTCCGGAGACTTGATGACCTCCGGCTTTATCTATTGATCAATAGTCTATCTCTCTTCATATAGACATAATTACTGGGGACTGAACCCAGGGTCTTTTTTAAATTTTTTAAATTTTGAGACTGGGACTTGCTCAGTCACTAAATTACTCAGGTTGGGCTCAAACTTTTGATCCTCCTGCCTTAGCTTCCTGGACTGCAGGAGTACAGATGTGTGCAACTAACCATTTGCAATCACCTCTGGACTTTTCACTGTGTATTACCTTGCCAGTGCTCTGCTGAGAGATTCTCTCCAGCTTAACAGAATTACTAAAAGCCCCTTGGTGATGGTGGTGGTCTAACAAAGAAGTAGGTAGTTGTTGGAGGAAGTGTTTTGTGTGTGGAACAGACTTCTCAGAAGTTTATGTTTGTGCTGTTCCACTACAAAATCAAAAACAAAAGGACAAGATGAAGGATTCACAATGTCAAGGTCATGTGGACTCAGAGGATGGACTCAGAGGATGGAGAGATTCTTGTAGGCTGCTCTGAGACAGTGTCTGCCCCCTCCCACAACATTTCACTATGTCCCAAAGACTTGAAGGTCAGCAGAGAATGGATGGATATCCTGGGGGCCAGAAGGGGTTTTGATGGCTGATAGGGCTGGTGACTCCTTGCTGAACTGAGGTTGCTGAAGTAACCTCCCTGTGGGCCACCTGAAGAAGCTGTTTTGTCATTATTACAGATCAGACTGTGAGCTTGATGGCGCACTCCTGAGTATTGGGTTGTGAGATTACTGCGTGAGCATGTGGAACAAATATGATCTCTGTGATCAGCTTGACCCCTGTTTTCATCTCTCTTGTGACCTCTTCTTAAAACAGATCACTGACCTTGAAAGCAACTAGTACTGAGGTAACAACAAAGCTGTCATGTATGCAGTGAGTGTTTACTGCATACCAAGCACTTTTCTTCCTCTCTTCTTTCCTTCCTTTTTGTGTTTTTTTGGGGAAGGGGAGGGAACAGGGTCTTAACGTTAGTTCAGGCTGGTCTGAAACTCACTTTTTAGCCCAGGCTGGCCTCAAACTTACAGCAATCCTTTTGCTTCAACCTCCCAAGTGCTGGGATTACATACATACATCACAACACCTGGCTTGCAAGCACTATTCTCTAAGTACTTTACTTGTGTTAAAGCTGATTTAATTCTTCTGATAAACCAATGGGCTTGCTATTTGTTTAGAGAGTCACCTTTAAAGGTAAGAAAACCGCGGTGAGTAGGAGGTTAAACAGTTTGCCCGCAGTTTTATAAGTAGCACTGGCAGCACTTGATTCATTACCAGGTAGCCTGATTCCTGAGTTTTGTGTTTTTAATTACTGTTGTACAGGAAAATGTTTGTTCTATTCTCACACCATTCTCAGTACTTCCCTTCTGCTACCAGAGGTGTGTATATGCATCTTCCACACAAAACAGCTCTCCAGTTGTCTGCAGATACCAACTGGGAGCGTCTAACAAATCAGTTCTCTGCACCAACTGGAATTAGTATAGAGCCCAAAGCTCAATTGCACAAGATTACTGTCACTTCAGACACCAACTGAAAGTACTAGGTGCCCAGGTTATCTGGAATTTCTGTCCAGTTTGCCTACAAATTGGAAGTTCTTGTGACTTCCTCCTCGGGTTTTATAGCTCACAGAACTCAGGAAACAGCTTTCTTGCTGTGTTACCAGTTGATCATTGAGGATGTACTATATAATACAAAGAATGGGCATGAAGAGAGATACCTGGGGCTTGCTTGGAAGAGTCCTGAGCCCTGCAGTTCCTGTCCCCGTAGAGTTAGAGGTGCCACCCTGCTGGCATATGGAACATTCTTGTTCAACAATGTGGAAGCTCCCTGCACCCATCTTTTTGGATTTTTATGAAGGCTTCATTATATAAACATGATTGATTACATTATTGGCTGTTAGTATATTCATTTTTAGCTCCTCTCACTTCTCTCCTGAGAAGGGGCCCTGAAAATTCAGCCCTCTCTAATCACATGGTTGAATCCCTTGGCAACTATCCTCCCAGCTCTTATGGTTATAAAGGGCTTCTTATAAACTACCCCATTAGTTTAGACTCAGGTTCCACTGAAAGTGATTTTTTTTTAATTTTTGGTAGAGCTAGGGATCAAACCCAGTGCCTTACCTATGGCAGGCAAGTGTTCTACCCTGAACCGCATCCTCAGCCCCATTTTACTTTTTGGAGGTTAGTAAGGTGTCACAAGTATTTTTTGTTTCCTGGAAGACTTCTTGCTTACAGTCATCTCTTTCTTTTTTTTTTTTTGGTACCAGGAATCAAACTGAGGACCTTATGCTTGCCAGGCAGGGGCTTGTGCCACTGAACTAAATCCCCGGCCCTACAGTCATCTCTTAATATCCTTGGAGAGTTGGTTCTAGGATCTCAGATAACAGAGTCTTTTGCTGCTCAACCCCCTTATATAAAGTGGTATAATATCTGCATAT
>NW_004955416.1:14163287-14174357 GCF_000276665.1 Chinchilla lanigera | reverse complement strand
AGGCGCTTTTGCCGCTGAGCTAAATCCCCAGCCCTCTCCTGTGTATTTTAAAGTGTCTCTAGATTACTTATAATCTGTACATTGTTCTTCATACAATGTAAGTAGCTGTTGTACATATGGTTTGGGAATAATGATAAAAGGTCTGCATATGTTCAGTACAGACACAATTGTTTTCTGAGTATTTTCTATCCATATTTGGTTGAATTTGTGTTTGTGAGGGTGGAGGAGGTCCAGTGTATGTTCCCCTGTATATTTTAAAGTGTCTGTAGATTACTTATAATCTGTTCATTGTGCTTAATGCAATATAAGTATGTATGTTGGTCAGGATTCTTTTGACTGCAGGTGACATCAAAATGCAATCTGTGCTTGCTGAGGTCAAAGAGGTATTTGTGGGCCATAGTAGCCTGGCTTATAAAACCAGATCAAGGGCCAGCCGTGGATATGCTGGCCTCTGAGACAAATGAAACCTGGACTCTTTTTTTTTTTTTTTTTTTTTGTCTTTTTGAGACAGGGTCTTGCTATGCAGTTCAGGTCAGCCTTGAGCCTACTTTGTATCCCAGGCTGGTCTTGAACTCACAATGATCCTTCTGCCTTACCCTTCCGAGTGCTGGGATTACAGGTGTGTGCCACCACATCCGCAAAACCTGGACTCTTTTACTCCCATCTTTCCCCCTTAATGGTATCATGTTGGTTTTTTTGGGCTGCTCTTTGCTGTTTAACAGGAAACAGTACTCACTGACTTCATTTCATAGCTTATCAATGGAAACCCTGTTCCTTTGATTCCAACTTGAAAAGTTCCAGGGAGAAACCAAGATGGTCATAGTCTAGAACATGTGGACACTGGAAGCCTCTGTGATAGGCAACAACTTGCACAGAAGGGGGGAATTGGAATGGGGAAAAACATCCTTCAGAGGAGGGAAGGATGTTGGTCAGAGAGCAAAGCTACCCCTGCACTTGGATTCAGTCCAGGCCCCTAAATGCTTTTCAGTTTAAGGATTAATGCTGGACCTGGTGTGACGGCCCTTGCCTGGGATGCCAGCACTCAGGGGGCTAAGGTAGTTGAACTGAGAGTTTAAGGCCACCCTGGGCTACAGAGCGAGACTTGCCACAAACAAATACACAAAAAATCCAAAAAATGAAAAGCTGAGCACGAGAGTACATACCTGTAATCCCAGGACTCTGGTAGGTTTAGGCAAGAGGATCAAAAGTTCTAGCGCTATCAGTTACTTAGCAAGATCCCTATCTCAAAATAGAGGGAAAAAATAAAGCCTGGGGGTATAGTTCTATTTCCTGTCATTGCTAATTTCTGGGATGTGTGTTGATCAAATCCCCAAGTACCACCACCACCAAAAAGAAAAAAGAAAAAAAATGGTCACTTTGCTGTGTAGTGATAGTTATTGTTCATTACACTGAGGCAATTTCTATTCTGAGTTATCAGAGAAACTTTCCACTTACTGTTTGCTAAGAAAGGGGGTTATAACAGGAAAATGTCAACATGGTTGATATAGAAAGGGCTTCCTAGTCGACCTCTCTTTTTTGTAGTCTGCCTAAAAGATATTTATTTATTATATATTGCTCATTTCTTCTCATTTTACCTGGTACTTTGTAGTAGTATTTGTTCTTAATTCTGTTCTTGCATTCTAGTGGCCAGCTCATTAATTACACCCTGTGTTCTGATCCATCAGCTAAGTGTATCTTGGGCAAGTCTTCCAATCTCATGGCTCAGAGTTTCTTTACTTGTTCAAGTGGGTGACCTTTGTGACAGACTGAAAAGTGTAGAATAGACCCAATCTTGACAGAAGTTCCTTAGTTGCATAACATTTAAAGTGAGTGTTTTTGATCATTAGGACCTCCCCTCCAAGTGGTGATTCTCAGGGGCCAAGGTTCCTTCAGCCTGCGGCTTTGCCACAGGAACTCAAAAGAGCTGACGCTGTACTTTGCATTAGCATGAGCCATTAAGTCCACTTCATCACATACTTTGAAGTTAATTTTCTTTACTTACAACCACAAGCATTTTGATTGATACAACTTATAAAATGGAAAGGGAGGCAAGAGAGTGAGAAAGCAGAGAGCTTAGTCTCCAAGTTCTGTTTCCTATCATTGCTTATATTTCTCTGATGTGTTTTGAATACCCAAGCAGGGTCTAAATTGATGCTATCCTGGTTTGACTTCCAGAATCTTTGGCATTATATCAGAGGTCATTAGATTTTTACCATTCTTCTCTTTTAAATATCCAGGTATGTCTAACTTGTGGTCTGCAGGCTGCTCATGCTCGCTGTCCCTCCCTCTCGTAATACAAATATGAAAAAGTTTAGTTACTTATTATATATTAACTATAATATATATTTTATATGTGGCCCAGAACAATTCCTTTTCAGCCAAGCCAAATGGTTGGATAAGCCTGGATGATTCCTCTCTGAATTGAATCACACATAGTTCTTTTGAAGAATAAAAGTTTCTCTTTCATCAAAATGAATGGAACATAGCCATATAATGTCTTGTTTGTGTTGGTTTTAGCAACTTTAGTTTTTTCATCAAGCAAGTACACAAAATAAATTTATCATGTATGTTGAAGAATGCATTTTGTTTATAGTGGGGCATTCTCTCTGATACTAGTAAAGGAATTTTCTGTTTTTGAGTTGAATGTTCCAAACTGTTCCAAACTCTTTAGAATAGTTCAAATTTGGTGATTTTATAGTTTCTAGCACTTCCAACTTGAGAAAAACGCCACATGGCATTCCTAAAGGAACATTTTGAAAGAATTATGTGGCACTCAGTGAGGCATTTGAAAATCAACTGGTAAGTATTTAGGGACTGTTGCACAAGAATTTCATTTGCATAATCAGAAGGCCTTGGCTCAGCACACAGCCACCTCATATACCTGTGGTGACAAATGTAAGTCATTAAAGTCCCCAGCCTGACTCATCCTCTCAGAATACGGAGAATAGCAGAGGGGCAACAACCTCAGCAGCCTTGTCTCAAAGAGATTCAAAGTAACTTAAAGAATGCTTAGGGTAGGATAAAAAATGGAGAAGAAAATCGGGCCAAAGAAAAGCATAGGTGAGCTAGTCAGTTGAGCTGGAGTGAGAGTGGTGTGTGGAAATGCATGCTACAGGACAGGCACTGTTGACGGTGGGGAGACGGGGTGGCTGGGCCACACGTTGGGCTCAGAGCTTCCCACACCTCACTGAATAGGAAAACTAGCTGTGACTCAGGAGGAGTTTAGTTTTCTGAGCTGACAGAAATTGCTTTCCTGGACCCTTTTGGAGGGCTAAGACTAACAATAGATGTCATGGTGTGTGGATGAGAAGAAGAGTGGCTGGGGACACGGGGAAAGCATGCAGGCAGCACTTGGTGTCCAGCTGCTGCAGGACACTGTGTTTTTGTGTAGTGTGCTGCAGGTCATGTGATCTCTTCACCTGTGCAGGGCCTCCCTTCTGTGTGGGGCCTAATGTAGACAATTGGATTGATCTGGTTTTGGGGTTTTGTGTTTTGCAGAATGTCCTCTTGCTAGAGGCAAAGCAGATGGACAAGCAAGAGCGGAAGGTGGGTTGACAGAAGCAATAAGCTTTAGAGGGGACCAGGGGCTCTAGGAGAATAGGTGAAATATGGGTTTGGAGGCATCACCACAGAGGGCTGAAATTTACTTGCTTAGCACAGTGCCTAGTAGATGGAGGAAGACAGTGTGCAGTAGTGAAGACCGCAGAAGCAGCCAGCCACAAAAGCACAGAAGCAGCTGTAATTGACCCGTGCTGTTAGGAGATAGCACAGTGGCACTGGGAGGGGCTAGCAGGGTACATCTAGTATGCTGGTCACCTTGCATCTTGATCTGGTGCTGGTTATACAGGTGTATTCAGTTTGGGAATATGCATCCATTAGTACGTTTGTATGTGCTTCTGTCTGGGAGCATTCAGTGAAATGTCTGAAAAGAGAAAGTGCACACTTCAGTGCCAGGCCACTTGTTTTCCCATCCCAGCTCTGCCACTTTATAGCAATAGGACCTTGGGCAAATTATGTAACCTCTTTGTGCCTCAGATTTCAAATCATAAAACAAGAATAATAATAATGCTTAACCAGGTGTGGTGGTACCGTCTATAATCCCAGCTCCTCAAGGAAGCTGAGGCAGGAGGATTGCAGGTTTGAGGCCAGCCTGGGCAACTTAGCAAGACTCTGTCTCAAAAATTTTTTAAAAATATGTAAATACAATGGGCTGAGGAATAGCTCAGTGGTAGAACACTTGCCTGGCATGTGCAAGGCCCTGAGTTCAACCCCCAGTCCTAAATAAAAAAGAAAGAACAAAGGAGAATAACATCTATATCAAAGGAGTACCTGGGGATTGAGTGAACCAGTACATGTCAAGTATTTGTGTGATGCTAAGGAAATAATAAACACTCCCTTAGGGTTACCTGTTATTGTTACTTCTGTTAATAGTGGTTATTATTACGAATGAGAATATGTATGAAAACTGAAAGAATCTCAAAACCAAAGGATCACTTGTGGACATTCTACCAATTGATATTCTGAGTGTGCAGTTGTGTCTGGAGTGTTACGGGATTGTGCTGCATATCATATAGAGTTCAAGCAGTGGAACTGTGAGGGGTGGTGTTGCCATGATGGCCTTAATGTTGTCTGTGGTCATGGCAGGACTTGGGGTGATGAAGACTGAGCTTGAGGTACTGAGGTTCTTGTTTGTTTTTTGACGTAGGATCTCACTGTGTAGTTCATGCTGGCCTTGGATTCACTGAGATTCTTAATGAATGGGAGCCACCCAGAGGTCAAGAGAAGGTGACAAAGGTGGCATCACTGGGTGATGTGATCTCAGAGAGCCAGGAGTGGTAGGGCTATCTGAGAGTGGCAGTAGGGGAGTAAGTTGCAGCTGGTCTTTGTCAGAGTGGTCTGGAGGAGCATCTCAGGGCCTCCACAGAATCCTGTTACAGGGCATTGTTCAAAGTCTCTGTGCCTGTGTAGTTAGTAGCCCAGGGAGATGTCAGAACCCAGGTGGTGTTTGCTGTGTTGTGACACTGAAATATGGGTTAATTACATCTTTTGTGGTATTTTCAGAATCCCTGATACCTGAAATGGTCTACCTGGTCCTTGTTTTTGCCTTTCTCTTGAGCCTCGGCTAGATTTTATTCTACCAGGCACTTCCTCTATATGAGGCATTTCTACCCACACCCCCTGTTCAGCTGGAGGAAGTTGAAGTCATTCAGCAGTTCCTCCTGCTGGCCTTTAGTCTCATTTGTGGTAACTGGGCCTTGTGGCTGTGGATACACTCTCATCTGAAAGTCTACTGCCGGGTACCTGTCTGTTCTTGGATCCACCCTATCCTGGCTGCTTGCTAGTGCTGCAGTTTCCCCACAGCTGGGGCCTTTTTGCATTTGGCAAACCCTTTTCTCATCCAGGCCGAGATACTGTCACCTGACTTGGACTTCTCACCCTTGACTCTTCTGCCCAAATGCTTTGCTACAGCCTTCAGGCAGCCCTACTCCATCCCACCCCTACCCTGAGCCAATGCCTCTTGCCAGCTGTCCCTGAGGCAGTGTCTGCTGGCACTGTCTGCTGGGATTTTGGCCTTCTCCGTACCTCTGAGTAACCAGGCTCCTACTCCACCTCAGTGAGCCCGAGGCTGCCAGGATCTTCCTTCCAGGCCAACCTCCCCGAGCTCTGCAGTCAGGGCTTCTGAATGTGGGAACATGGGAGGGACAGGCTTTGAGTGCTGTAAAAAGAGGAAGTGTCTTTCACACAACTTCTGCCCTTTGTCCTTCTTCCTCCTGGGCTGTGTGTGTGTGTGTGTGTGTGTGTGCGCGCGCGCGCGCGCGCACATGCGTTTAGGACAGAGGATATTAAAAATGGAGTAGGGTAAGAGTTGAAAAGTGATTTTATTTTGTAACTAGGCAAAGGAAATCTAAAAAGCTAACCTAGAGAAGCCATTCTAGTTCACTTCTACCTATTAAAATAACACAAGTGATGTAAAAACTAAGCCCCTTTTTGTTTTGAGATTGGCTGTTAGAAAACCCTTTGGGGTGAAAGTGATTTGAATGCTTTGTAGGCAGAACAACAGAATACTGTTCCTTTGTACTTTCTATGACCTGGAAATAATGCTGTTACAAGTCACTCTCTGTAATGGATTGTTGTTCAGACAGCTTACCAGTGGTACAATTTAGGTCTTTGCGGGTAATAAACAGTGGAATTAATGTAAAGAAGTATACACAGGGATTTCAGGTCAGAGAGCGACCTTGGCTGTAATTTTTTCCTGGCCAGTTTTCACTAAAAGTTTAGATTTTCTCCAGACTGTGGCTGATTATCTTCTCTGTTATGAAAAGCCCAACTAAACACAAGACAAATCTTGCATGCTGTTGATAGCAATGTGTATTAATAATACTATTTTGGAAAAGCGTTGACAGTATTTAGTAAAGTTAAAAATATGCATATTCTATCTCCCGCCAGTCCTGCTTCTCTGTATACAGCCAGCAAAGGTGTGTCTCTGTTACCAAAAGTCACACACTAGAGTGTTCACTCCACTATTATTCATACTAACAACTAGAAACCCCATAGGCTGTCAAAAGGAAAATAAGTTGCGGTGTAAACGCACAGCAAAGTACTTTATAACAATGGAAATAAGAATAATTGCTATATACAGCACCACGGATGAATTTTGCAAGCACAGTGTTGAGTGAAAGAAGCTAGAAAAAAAAGTGTTGTGTATTATATGATTTGGTTTATGCAGAGTTAAAAATCAAGCAGAACTGTGGTGCAGGAGTCAGCAGTGTGCTGAGCATCAGGGAAAATGAGGGATGTTGTTTTGGAGAAGTCTTGAAGGCTTCTGGTTTCTAGTGATGTTCTGTTCCTTGACTTAGTGGCAGTTACATAGGTGAGTTCACTTGTGATCATTCCCGAAGCTGCTCACTTAGGACTTACATTATTTGCTGTAAGTATGTTTAACCTTCAACAAAAGTTTCCATTAAGAAACCTCCTTACTATGGGTTATATTTGAGCTCGAGTTTTTCTATGTGTTTGTCCCTTCCAGTCTTAGGGTCTTAGCATGTGCTTTAGTTCCAGTCTTGTTCATATTCCTTTCCACATCATTCCTGCTCATGGTAGCTGTCTTCCTCCCTCTCCCACACATACTGGGTCCAGTTTCCCTGTTATATATTGTCTTAGTTACTCTCTCATTGCAGAGACACAATACCTGACACCCACAACTTAAAGGAAGAAAGGTTTATTCCAGCTCAGTTTCAGTCCATGGTTGGCTGGCTGCAAGGCAGGGCAACATGGTGAGAGGGACATGGCAGAGAATTGCTCATGGAATGGCAGGCAGGAAGCAGAGACGGGGAGAGAAAGGGAAAGAGGAAGAGGGGAGAGAGAGAGAGAGAGAGATCAAGGAGGAGGGAGGTGACCCCTCAAGGCCACACCCCCATGACCCACCTTCTCCACCAGACTCTACTTCCCGGTATCCATTTAGCTATAAACTACTCAGTGGACTAATCCACTGTGAGCATCACACCTCATGGTCCAGTTGCCTCCCCAAAGCCCCACCTGTAAGTGCATGAGTCTTTAGGGGACATGTAGATACAAACCATAACACGTGTGCTGTTGACACTGTAGGAGTAACTTCACGTCTGTGTGCCCACGCTTGATCACCCCCCTAACTGGTCAGCTGAGCTAGATCTCATCAGTCACTGAATCTCCAGCAGCACCACAGTGCCTGCCCTCATTGGTGGTTGTCCAGTGAATGAACTAACTTCAAAGGAAGCAACCTTTTCTCCTCCACCCTTTAACTTTCAGTTAGGGGAGGTGTGATCTTGAAGGAGCCATGAGTTTGAACTTTTTTGATGTTATAGTACCTTCAGTAGCCCTAAAATGTGACCTGTAGGAAAATTGGGCTGAAAGAGGGAGATGGTTGCCCCTAAGCCTAGCTCTGTGCTCACCAGTCCAATTCCTGGGAATGAGCAGTCTATAATGTGATGACTTCATTTGTTCTGGCTTTTCTCATGACAATCCTAAGGTCAAGTCTATTTTAAGCCTGAGAAATATGTCCTGGAAGTCAGTTCCTGAGTCCTTATTTCCTTTTTCTTTCCTTATTATTGAAATTTTGGCTGTCCTCCCCTCCCCTTCCCTAAAACAACTTTGCAAGTGTCATGAATTTCCTCTATTTTGATTTTTCTCTCACTTCAGTTGCTTCTTTTCAACTTGTAGGAAAATGGCACACTTTCATTTACCATTCTGACTTGACAGAATTTAACTGAAAACAGTGCTCCAGCTAACCCAGTAGGAAGAATTAAAGATGAGACATTCACATTTAGACTTAATTTGTTGGATGATTTTTGAAGGAATTTTTCCTTCTTGGGTAATGTGGTTAAGAGACAGGACTGGAGCCAGACAGTACCAGTCCAAGTCCTACCCTATGACTCCCTGCTTTTTGACATTTTAGCAAGTCACATAACCTCATTCTTTTCTTATTTGTAAAATTGGGGTAGCTTTCAAGCTACCCATAAATTAACTTATGAATGTAAAATAATCTACGTGGAACCTAAAAAATTATAAATACTCAATAACATTTACCTAAATTGAAGTTTCAACTTTATTGGTAGAAAAAAGTGGTTATTTTTGCTGGAGATATAGCTCAGTGGCACGGTGCCTGCCTGTCAAGCACAAGGTCCTGAGTTCAATTCCTAGTACCGAAAAAAAGGTTATTTTCCTCCTAATGCTGGGGTTTGAACCTGGGGCCTCATGCACACTAGGCAAGCACTGTACCACTGAGCTGCATCTCCAGTCTACAGTATGTGTTAGACTCTAAAAAGTGGATTAAGGTTTTTCTTTTTAAGAATATATTTACAAATTAATTTTGGTGATTTAAAATGATTATGCAATACCTAGTTACATAATTTACCCTTGAGAATAAAGAGAAGTATATCATTATACTGGTTTCTATAATTCCCTACCCCCTTTTGCTTTGGAAACAGAAGATTGGGGGCAGAGAGTCTTTTGGGGGCCCTGGTTTAATAATCATATCCTAAAGAACAGCCCATCTAGGGTTGTGCTAAAATTTGGTAGTGTTAATGGGAGCCTGGAGGTCTTGTCTTCTTTCCCTTTCGTGAGAAAAGTGAAAACCACATGTATACGTGGCCCATAGCAGTGTTGATCCTGAAGGGCTTGATGGAGAAGCTGTAAGGTCAGAAGGGCATGGAGTTGTGAAAAGAACACATTCTCTGCATCCTGCCTCTACTAGAGGGCATGTGAACAAGTTACTGGTTCCCTGAGCATTGCTTTCTTGTTGAAAAAATGGAAATGATAATTCTACCTTATCGAATTTTTGAGACAATGTGATAAACAATACTTTTCCTAGCAGATAGCAAGGAGGTGAGTTTTTACTAGCTCTTCCACTCCTTCAGTTTAACATATGTTCTGGCAAAAAAAGGAATTTTTTAAAGGATTGTCTATAATTAGTTGACCTACTATCCTGAAATATAATTGCCAGCAGATACAAAAGTAGAGGGAATAGTGCTGAATTTCTGTATAACAGATTACCTCCAAATTTGCTGGCTTACAACAGTAATAATCAGTGCTATATCTTGGTTCCTGTGGGTCAGGGATTTGTGAGTGGCTTGACGATTCTGGCTCAGAGTCTCTTGTGAAATTGTAATCAGGTATTGGCTCCAGTCATGCCACGGTGTACCTGGGCCAGAAGATTCATTCCCAAGGTGGCTTACTCATGTAATGGGCCAGGTTCCTGCAGGATGTTCTGTGGGTGGAGCTAGGGCCTGGATCCTGGGCATATGGGCCATCTTCTTAGAAACACTCAAGTGTCCTCACAGCATAGTAGCCAGTTTTGCCCAAAAAAACCATTCAGGAGGCCAAGCCAGAAGCCACAGTGCCCTGCTTGGTAAAGGCTGGGAAGTAAGACGCCATCAGTTCACCATATTCTATTGGTTGCCCTCAGTGAGGGTGGAGACCATGTTGAAACCTGTGAGAATAATCACATGTTTAATTCATTAATGGTGATACGGTGGTAAAGGGTGAAATCTTAATTCTGTTGTTCTCTTTTCATTTAATACTAATTTGAGAGTACAAATTAAAACAATGCTGAGATTCTCTCTCACTCCAGAAAGAATGGCTATTATCAAGAAATTAACCAATACCAAAGGCGGAGGAGGCTGTGGGGAAAAAGGAACCTTTCTCCATTGTTGGTGGGAGTGTGGACTGGTGTAACCACTGTGGAAATCAGTGTGGAGATTCCTTTAAAAACTAGAGGTCCCATTTGACCCAGCTGTTCCCCTTCTTGATATCTTCCCAAAAGCATTATATCACAGTGATATGTGTGTACCCATGTTTATTTTATTTATTTTTTAGATATAAAAAAATCAGAAATGATCTGCAATTTTAAAAAAACAAGATGATATGAATTCAGCAATGGTTGTTATATTGTATATTGTTGTCTTCAAAGTAGTTGTTCAGATTATCAGACATAAGCATGCAAAATTGGTAAAAAAAAATTAAGCATTAACTGTTCCTTTCAATAATCCAATAGAAGCTAGTAGTACAATTGTCTTAGCTATCTTGCATGTGTGTGTATGTGTGTGTATGTGTATATATATATATGTAGTTTTTCCCTTCTTTCTTTTCTTCTTTTCCTCACCCCAGTTGTTCTTTCCTTTTGAGCAGTTTCTTTCCCTTTCACAATATCTATTGTACCTTTCATATTTTATTTACTCTTTCAGGTTCTTTCACTAGGGAGACAATATGATGTTTACACATGCAGGTCTGATTTATTTCACTTATCAGTATGGCCTCTAGTTACATCCATTTACCTATAAAAGCCTTGAGTTTATCTTTCTTTATAGTTGAGTAATATTCCATAGCTATTATTATTCATAATAGCTATTATAAATTGTGCTGCTATAAACATGGGTGCACATATATCACTGTGGTATGTTTTCAGTTCTTCTGGAAAAGTACCCAGAAGAGGAATAGGTGGGTTGAATGGGACCTCTAATCCTAGTTTTTTGAGGAATTTCCACACTGATTTCCACAGTGTTTGGCATATTCATGTTTATAGCAGCACAGTTTGTA
>NW_004955416.1:14105926-14163187 GCF_000276665.1 Chinchilla lanigera | reverse complement strand
TTTTCCTCATCCCAGTTCTTTCCTTTTAAGCAGTTTCTTTCCCTTTCACAATATCTATTGTACCTTTCAGATTTTATTTACTCTGAAAGAGTAACCTGAAAGGTTCTTTCATTAGGGAGACAATATGATGTTTACACATGCAGGTCTGATTTATTTCACTTATCAGTATGGCCTCTAGTTACATCCATTTACCTATAAAAACCTTGAGTTTATCTTTCTTTATAGTTGAGTAATACTCCATAGCTATTATTACTCATAATAGCTATTATAAATTGCGCTGCTATAAACATGGGTGCACATATATCACTGTGGTATGTTTTCAGTTCTTCTGGAAAAGTACCCAGAAGAGGAATAGGTGAGTTGAATGGGACCTCTAATCCTAGTTTTTTGAGGAATTTCCACACTGATTTCCACAGTGTTTGGCATATTCATGTTTATAGCAGCACAGTTTGTAATAGTGAAATCTTGGAAACAGCCCAGATGCCCCATCAGCTGATAAATGGATAAAGAAGATGTAGGTTTTTTATACAGTAGAATACTACTCAGCTTTAAAGAGGATAAACTTGAGATATTTCTAGGTAAGTAGTTGCACCTTGACACCAGCCTCTTAAGTGAAATAAATTGAACACACATGTTTACATACAGCATTGTTTCTCTGGTGTGAGAAACCAAAAGTGTAAATAAGGACCAAAATGTATAATAGATATTGTGAAGTAGGAGGAAAATGTTCAAATGAGAAGGGGAACTAGGCAGGGGGGAGGACAGAAGGAAGGAAGAGAAAAAAAGAAAAAAGAAGGAAAAATGGAAACCAAGCTTTTGTAAATAAAGAGTGGAAGAGTTGGAGGAGAGGGGAATGGGAAAAAAAGAAGGATCAAGATACATCATGTACAGGTACAAACTCTGTATGGCTGATGTGATCATTATGTATATCTAAAATGTTCCAATAAACTTAATTTAAAAAACCTGATTACTCTCATTAATTATGTGATAAAGTTTGAATAAATGGGATAAATTCTTTTTTCTTACCCTTCATTTAGCTGTTTTCAAAATAATGATCCTTGGTTCTCTAGCATCCTTCATAGGGTTTATTTTTCAAGTATTGTTATGAACTCAAGGATTTTAACATACCTGATATGGTTCTGTTGTTTTGCATTTACTGTCTGTATTGATGTGTGTATATTTCTGTCCCTTTTAGATGAATGGTAGCGTACTATAAACAGTCCTTTTACCTTTGCTGTTTTCACCTGTTATGGTTTGTGGCCAGATGTGCCCCCAAAGCCTCCTGCGGTGATGGGGGCCCTTTTTGGAGGCAGCTGAAGCTAGTGTTTGTGAGTGTCTAGTGCTGAGGTTGGGAATGTGGATGCTCACGCGCCCTAATGTGGGTAGCCTACACACAATATAAGGGAAGAGGCTTGCCCTCCCCTTTTGCCCTTGTTTGCTTTTGTTGTGTTTTGCCACCATGAACTGTTGCCCTTCTGCCACGCCAACCTACCTTGGAGCCAGCTGATTATGGACTGAAACCTCCACAAACTGTGAGCTAAATAAACCTTTTCCCCTGTAACTTTGGGTGTCCGGTATTTTGTCTCAGCAACAAGAGAAAAGTAACTGAAACATCACGTTAATAGTATGTTCTTGAGATCACCCCACAGTTGGATGTTGGATGTGTAGGAATTCTTCATTCTTTGAAAAAAAAATTGAGATACTTCATAGACTCATTCTTATATATAATTCAGTGGTTTTTAGCATGTTCTCAGAGTTATGCAGCATTTACCATGAATTCTGGGATTTTTTTTTTTTTTTTTTTTTTTTTTTATCAGAGAAGCCCTGTACCTGTTAGCAGTCCCTTTCCCTTGCCTTCTGCCTCCTACCCGCAGCCCCAGGGCCTGGTACCACTAGTGCACTCACAGTCTCCTTGGATTTGCCAGTGGACATTTCATTTAGCTGGAATCATATAATATCTGGCATCTGTGCCTGGCTTCTTTGGCTTACTATAATGTTTCCAAGGCTCATGCATGTTGTAATTAGAATCAGCTCATTTCCTTATTTCCCCCTCCCCCCATTTCTTTTTGGAAGCACGGGATTATTTCCCCAGACTGATCTGTGTATCTTCATCGTAGTCAAGCAGTTCACATCGGTTAAACATTTGGGTTGTTCCAGATTTTTTATTAAATGCTCTTAAACATAACTCTTTTCTCTCATGTTTAATTTTGCTAAATTGTGCTGAATTCTCCTCAGTAAGCCTTGAACCATTTTGAATTTTTACCAGCGGTACATCAGAAAGCCTATTCTCTACTGCTTTGCCATGGAGTAGTATTTTGTAGTGTCTCACTAGTTTTAGCTGACATTTTGCTTATATTTCTCATGTAATGATTGAGGTTGAATGAACATCTTTTTACATGTTTAAGGGACACTTGGGTTATTTTTCCTGTGAGTTATCTGTTCATATCCATTAGTCTATTTCTTTTTCTTCTATTTTTTGCTTCCCTTTCCGTATTGCAAATATTTTTTTCAGTTTTTCATTTCCCTTTTTACTTTGCATAGTGTGACTTGTCATGTAAAATAAAAATTTTTATGTAATTTAACAATGTTTTTCTGTCTTGCTTCTGCAGTGTGAACATTTTCCTCCTGTTACAAAATATTTGTATTTGTACGTGATGGTTTTATTTCTTATGTGTAAATCTCTGACCCATCTGGGATTTATTTTGGTGTATTACATGAAAAATCCAATTTTATCCTTTTCCCCATATGGCTGTATAATTAATCCCAGCACCATTTATTAATAAGTCCATTTTATCCCACTGACTTGATATATTACCTTTATGATAATTTCTGTGCACAATTGGATCCACTTCTGGATTTTCTGTTCTTTTCCATCAGTCTGTATGTCTGGTTGTGTGCTGTGACTACACTGTCTCAATAAATTGTTAGGGTTAGTCCTCCCTCATTTTTTCTCCTGTCCATGGTCTCTTAGTTATTTTTATTTTTTTTAGATAAAATTTATAAACAGCTTCTCTAGTGCCAAAAACAAAACTCAAAAGGCATTTTGGGATTATATTAAATTTATAATTTTTTTTTTTTGGTACCAGGAATCGAACTCATGACCTCACGTTTGCTGGGCAAGTGCTGTGCTACTGAGCTATATCCCTGGCCCTAAATTTGTAAATTAGTACAGGGAGAAGTGATATCGTTATGATGTTATCTCCTTATCACAGAACATTCCTATCATCCTTGAATATATCCTACTTATAGTTTGAAAATAAACAAAGCAAATATTTTCTCCACATCATTTTTTTTCCATTCTTCCTTGTATTTAATGTAAAAGTCTAGAAAATATTAATGGGGAAAAGTTGGAGTTTCCTTGACAAAGTTAGAAATGCAATTTTAGCTTATATTAAAATACTATCTTCCTCTGCTTTTGGACATTTAGATGTTTAGCCTCCACAGCATCCTATGTTGGGGAGATTAGAAATAAGTAATACTGCTGTGAAAGCCTTATTTATATGATTATGTAATATCTTATGGTTTCTTTAGAATGAGTCCTTGAGACAAAATAAGGCTTTTGGAACATATTGACAAATTATTCTCTAGAAAGCTTGTACCCACTTATAGAGGCATATTTTTATCATCATTGGATTAAACAAAACTTTATTTATGAACGACAAGTCATTATTTGAATATATTCTCCCTCCCTCTCCCTCTCTCTTTCTCTCCTTCCCTCCCTCCCTCTCCATATGTAGGTGTTGGTTTTTATTTTTATTTTGTGGTAATAAAGGGGTCTCATTGTGTAGTCCACACTGGCCTTGAACTTGCTATGTAGCTCACACAGGCTTGAACTCAAAGTTCTTACTTCAGCCTCTCATGTGCTGGGATGACAGGTGTATACCACTGCACCTGGTTTAAATTTTATTTTTTTGTCTTGTTTCTTTTTTTCTTGTGGTTTTGGGGATTGAACCAGGACCTCACTCATTTTGGGCAAGTGCTGTACCACAGAGCTGCACCCCCGGCTCTAGAATATTTTTAATGTACTTTTTGTACATTTTTAATGTCTGCCAGTTTCTTATGCTCTTTGATCATTTTTATTTTGAGGTATAAGTACCCTTTATATTAGGGACATTTATTCTTTGACCCTATAATGAAAATATTTTTCACTGTTTTGTAAATAGATTCTAGTGTTTTGCACCATGTAAGGTGTTCTGTTTTCCAGACTCAGCAGCATAGTTACCTGGCTTGGGAGTGAAGGTGGTGAAGCCTGGCTGCTTCACGGCTTCCGTTTCTGCCGAGGCAGCACGTGTAGCATCCATCTGCCATGCTGCATGAAAGCTTTCTGTGAGGAGAACTCAAGAATTACAAGCCATGTGTCAGGGAAATTTGTATGGGTCAGAGATAATATGAAAGATTATTTTTAATTTTGTTATGTATAATGATGGAATTGTGGCTGGGTAGAAGAGTGTCCAACACCCAGACAGAGTATGCAGGGGTAAAAAATGTCAGGGACTTTAAAAAGAGGGAGGGAGGGAAAACAGGGAAGAGAAGGAAGGAGAGAGGGCAAGCACTCAGATGTATCAAAATTAGGAAATGAATGGGTGGTGGGTACTAACACTTATTTTTTATTGTTGTACATGTTTGGAAAACTTTTCTTTTCAAAAGGCTCTTGTATCTTTGGAGGAGCTGAAGGGAGCTTATTTTCTTGGGCTTTCCTGTGGCTGGGATTCCCTGCCAGGTCCTCCCAATGGCGGTCTGCAGGTGTGGTGGTCTGCATACAGAACTCACCAGGAAATCTGGGAAGGAGTCGAGAAGGAGGCTTATTATTGCCTCTTTATTCATGTAGCCATAGTCACTATTATGTTGCAAATAACGTATTCTCTCTCAGGCACCAAATATTATGTTACAAATAACGTATTCTCTCTCAGGCACCAAATCCTACTATCAGTCAGATCAGTTTGCTAATCTCAATCCTGTGCCCAGTTTATTTTGTATGTACCCTCTCTGACAAGGAGAAGAGCAACACTTTGAAGCCCTTTACCACAGGTGTGGTTTTGGCCAGTTTCTCCTTGTACTTCTTGCGGCTCTCGGGTTGAAACAAAGCAACAAACAAAAAGGGAAACTTTCAAAATTTTGAAATGTTGGTTTTATAGAAAATTGGCAGAAAAATACAGTACAAAGAATTCCTGCATACTCTTCACTCAGATTACTGAAATGTTAACACTTTAAGGTGTGCTTTTATTATTTGTTTCCATATTACTATTAGTTTCTAAACCATTTGAAACTAAGTTATCTACCTGGTGCTACTTTAATGTATATTTCCTAAAGGCAAAGGTATTTCTTTATCAAAATCATAATATTGATACTGTTACTATACTATTATCTAATTCACAGACCTTATTCAAATTTGCCAAGTTACCTACTAATTTTCTTTATGGCTGCTGTAGTCTGAAAGTCTGTTTCCCTTCTAAAATTATTATGTTGCACTAATACGTTGGTATTCAGAAGTGCAGCCTTTAGCAGGTAATTAGGTTTTGAGGGCAGGCAAAGTACTCATGAATGGGCTCAGTGCCCTTATTAAGCAAACTTGAGGGAGCTTGTTCACCTTTCTGCCGTGTGAATACATAGCAGGTGCTATGTTGAATCTGCTGGCACCCTGACCTTATATTTCCCAGCCTCTATGTTATTGTTTATAAAGTACTCAGTCTAAGGTTCAAGTGAATATCCTTTATTCACAATTCTTGGGGACCACAAATGGTTTAGATGTTGGATTATTTTGTTTGTTTTAGTATTTGCACATACTTACCTTATTGAGCACTGACATGATACTCAAAAGGTTTCAGGTTTTGAAGCATTAACTTTGAACTGATTAGTTTTGTAGTAGTGGAGATTGAACCAAGGGCTTTACATATGTTCTCCCACTGACTTACAGTCCAGACCCATTAACATTTTATTTATTGATTGAGACAGGTTCTTTCTATATTGTTCAGGCTGACCTTAAAGTCCTGGGCTCAAGTGATTCTCCTGCTTCAGCCTCCTGAACTGAGAATACAGGTGCACACCACCAAACCCAGCTTGGATTTTAGATTTGTGGAGTAGGAATCCTAACTTATATTTTGTTATGGCACCTTGAAATAAGACAACAGCAAAAACAAAACAAACAAACAAACAAAAAAAACCACGTAGTGTCCATTCCAAGATCATACATTTAGTTGTCATGTTTCTTTAGTCTTCAATCTGAGGCAATTCCTTGGTATCTGTGCATTGGGATACAGGCATTTTTTGAACAGTATAGACCAGTTATTTAGTAGAATTTTCCTTTTGGAAGCTCTGATGTTTTCTGACAATAGGTTCAACTTGCACACTTTGTCAGGGTTCCACAAAGGTGTTGCTGTACAGAGAGCCCTTCTCAGTCCTTGTTGTGGTCCAAGAAGTTTTTATTTGTAATCACATGGAAAAGTTATTGGAATTCTAGCAAGTTAATTCCAGTCTACCACTTCCAGTGCAACCCATGGCGAGAATAAGGATACTAAGGCATATTTATGGTTGTGGGGAGGCAAGGTGGTCCTAAATCCAGCTAGGGTGGTGGCTAACTGGAACAAGAGCCTCGACCCAGTGCTGAACCCGGGTTTTATTAACTCATGAAGAAGGGAGTGGCTCAAAGATGAGTGACTGAGAATGGCAGAAAGAACTTGAGTGCTGTGAGCTGGGCTAGGTAGAAGGTTTGAAATAACCTCTGCAATATGCAACCAGAAGGGTATGCGGAAAGAGTAATCTACATAACACAATTCGGGGTAATATCTAACGTTTTGGGGTCAGTGCTTCAGCTCTGATGTGTAATTTTTTATGCACTGGGAAGTCATACGCTCTTACACAAGGCTTTATGCCAGCTGACAGCATGGAGCATGGCTGTCCATCCCGCCCAGCTCACACATGGTTTTTGGGAGCTATGGGCAGGCGGGATAACACAGCCCTGTCACCTTGCTTCAAAGATTACCCATCAGCACCTCAGCTGGACCAATTTGCGTTGCTTAAAGCCAGTTGAAGGGTTGAGGAGAAGTCCTAGCCAGCTATGTACATATCAATATATGGAAATAGGGCCAGGTTTAGCCAAAATGGAGATAACTGCTCTTTTTTCAAGGAGAGTAGTCCAGGTGATCCTCCACATTGCTGTGTTCCTCTCAGTGTGTCATAGCAGAAGGCCTGTTCTACCCATGTGTTTCATTACTGGTGATACTTACTGTGATCACCTGATTAGGGTGGGGTCTACCAGATCCCTCCCCAGAATAAATATCTTAGGAGGGAAGTAATCTGAGGCTATGTAAGTATAGCTTTACTCCTTAAACTTTTTTTTTTTAAAAAAGCATCCATTGATTTTTTTTTTTTCCCTGAAATAATGAACACCGTGATGGGTGCCAAAGGATGAGTGGGTGAGTTTTAACTCCTGGGATACATTTTGAGTTTGTCATTGAGCCATCTGTCTCAAATGTTTTGGTTGAGATGTACAGGAGCTTTGTGGAGAAGAACACCTAGGTCTCAGTAGTGATCCAGGCACATGGGAGCTTCACCTGTTGGTTACATCACTTTAAAATTCTTAGCACCTACCGGATGGCTTGGGCACCAAACTGCTTCTACCCATCTGTTGTCTTCCAGCTGCAGCACTAATCCATGGTCCAAGCAGCTAGGCCTGTATATTAGAAGTGGTTTTTGGTGATGTCTGTGGCACAGATTGTGCCATCTAGAATAAACCAGCCCGCTGCTTTTTAAAGAAGGGGCTATGGCATGGAAGCATAGCCTGGATATGTATCTGACAACGTCAAGAGAGGTGTTCGTTTTGTTGGATGGAAGATATATGAACATATTCACATGCAGAAGGGACAGAAGAGAAATTAATAATCTGAACAGAGGTGACAACTGTGAGGAATCCCTGAAAAGTAGACCTAAGTGGTAGGATTAGATCTTAGCAAGAGGAAGGACCCGACCCTCCTTTCAGGAAAATATTGGAAGCAAGAAAGTGAATTCCAGCATATTTGTAAGTAGTGTATAGGTATAAATTTGAAGAAGTTACTACATGATTGCCTTGGTTTTCTTTCTGAAATGGAAGTGAGATCATGTCCTAAGAAAGCACAGGCCTTAAGGACATCATTACATAGGAAAAGAGTTGTGGAGAGCAGAGGTGTTTGGGGCTCATCAAAGGACATTCAGGCAGCTGGTGAGAGAGACCATGAATTAATTCTTGGTGGTCTCATGTCCAAGGCTGTGTGATTTTTTTTTTCTCCCAGCAGTGTGAGCAGTCCAGGTACAGAAGCAGAGGAAGTGAATGGATGGGTTAACTGGGGATATGACTTTGCCACATACTGTGAGAAGGCAAAGGAAGAGAACAGAAGGTGAAACCATTTTTGTAGGACCTTGCCTGGAGAGGTGATTTGATTAGGTCACAGTTCAGAGTCCAGGGTCTATACAAGATGGGAGATTTAGGATTGGGGAGAGAGTAAATGGGTCAAGGGTTAGGAGTCACAGCAGTGACAGAGGAGGAATAGAATTCAGGATTGCAGGTAGGGTAGTCGTGTTGGTCACAGTAGGATGTTGGAGCTTAGCGTGTCGTAACGTAGGACATTTCTAGCTGATGAGGGGCCCAAGTGGAGAAAGGTGGAAGTGAAGCTTAGTGAGGTGGGAGGGGACTTGTGGAAGTTGCAGAGTGGCTTATTTATATAAACGATGATGCCGGTCAAGTTAATGGGAGGATACTGGTGGGGAAGGGTGACTGTGTTCCAGATATTCAGGGAAGAAGGGAGAGTTAAGCAGAAATGAAGCATTAAAGCCAAATTGCGTGAATAGACTTTAACGAAGGTGACATTTTGGCTGCCAAAGGGCCAGGCATGGTTGGATCTGGAGGTTGGTTGGCACTGGCGGTCATAGCCTCCAGCTAGTGCATAGTGACATTTGTCCAGATTTCCAAACAAAGGTTGATCGTGGGGTTATTGTATAAGTTCTTTTTCTGTAGCCTCTGTCTCTTCCCTGCTTTCTCTGCCTGGCTCTCCCATGCTCACATGGTAAGCATGAGGAAGGTGCCATGAGATCACAGGAATCTCTGCTAGGGAATCTCTCTTGAACCCTGTAGTCTGCCTTCCTGTCTCCGATTACTCCTCGTACTTGCCTCTAACTTGGCAGGAAGCACATGAGTATCCTTCTCTGCTTTCCCTCCCTCTCTAGATCAGAGCTCCTTGATGAAAGCAGGGGACTGCCTTCTTTGCATCTCTGGCATATATTTGGTTGAATTGTATGTAGTTGCCATTTAGTAAGGGAGTTCGGTGTAATTTGTTATCCCTCTTCTTAGAAGGTAACTTTCCTGTGTTATCTCATTTTGAATCTTTTTGTGAAGTCATAAGCCCTTCTCCTAGTTTGGCCTTAGCCAAGTTTCATCAGAGGAACAGACCAGTCTATCTGTTCTGGCTTCTGTTTTATTAACTTCTCTTTTTCTCTCTGTACTTGATTGGAGAGGTGAAAAAAAAAAACTACTTTTTTTCCCCACCTGATACTGGGGATTGAAGCCAAGACCTTCACACTGAGCAACATGTCCAGCCCTTTTTAGATTTTTTATTTTGAGACACAGTCTTGCTAACTTGGTAGTTTCCCAGGTTGGGCTTGAACTCATGTTTCTCTTGCCTCAGCCTCTCAGTGCTAGGATTATCAGCATACACCACCAAACCCAGGTAAAAGAAACTGTTTTGTACAGTCTTCCCTAGTTAGCTGGGCACATGTGCATAATCCCCAGCATACAGGAACCTGAAGCAGGAGGATCACTGTGAGTTCAAGGGCAGCCTGAACTACATAGTGAGACCCTATTTGTCCCCAGTTGCAAAAATTTCTCAACAATTTGTCCGTGTATGTCATCTTTCCTGATTCTTTATTGTGTTACCTACATGCCTCATAGAAATCAGGACTCATTCTAGTTTCTCTTGGCCTACTGTATCTTGTGCTGCAGTCTTGTTTAAATGTGTTAATGGGGCCACCATTGCTGCTGTGGCCGTCAGTGGCTCTTCTCAACCGTGATTTAAGCTCACTGTTTTGGATACAGTTTTTCCAGAAATTTAATGATCTACACCTATTATATGTTAAAGAGGGCATTGAACAACAGCATATCCAGATTAAAAACAAACATGTGAAATTTACCTGATGTAAAACAAAATATCGCCTTTACAGATTGGGCATACATGCCATGTAGGATTCAGGTAGGTTAAGTTAGTATGGGCTGGTTCATTGGTTCCTCATTTGCCTTCCTAGTTGAGATTTTCTTTCACTGTCTCAAATTCAGAGTTGTTTGTTTTTGTTTTCACAGTGCTGAGCGTATAATATGAGTATATGCTTTACATGGCAGGTTCCCTGCAAGGCCTGGATAAGCCCTCTCCTCCTGAATGTCGCCTGACTTGCTTCTAGTATCTTCCAAGATGGGCCTTCCTTTAGGGCTGCTCCCTGGAGGCCTCCCACTGATGGCTCACTTTCCTGAGAGCTTGTGTGAAGGGATTCCCCTTTTTTGGGTGTGTGTATGTATAGGGTCCTCAGTGCCCCCATTCTCAGACTGTTCTTCCTGTGAATCCAGTTCTCCTCATGAATTTTCTTTTCTGTCTCCAGGGCCAATTTTGTAATATGAGTGTGGCTAGTGACATTTAAGAGAGACCCCTGAGACCCCAGAGCTAATTTGGTTTATGTTGCACTTGGGTTCTCTGGTCCCAAGCCTGCTGGGCATTCTCCATCCACCATGCATTTGTATTACTCACCACCCACAAAGACTGCTAAGCCCAAACAGGCTACTCTGAGTTTATATTTAGATGAAAGTTAACCATTAACAGAGACGCCTGAAACTGCAGACGAGGCTGAAACCTCGCAGTGAATACAGGCAGCCTGTGAACTAAAAGTTCTTTGCCAGGCAAGGACCTTAGGTCTTTATTTTAACATGTAATGATGCGGGGACTTTTGAGTTATCCTCAGGAGGCCAAGAACGCCTTGAAACTTGGGCCAGAGCAACATGGCCCACGTTTGAGCTTCAGGTTTTAGACCCAGTGGGTCTTGTGGCTTTTTGGTTCTTGGCCTATACGTAGGGTAAAAACATCCCACAATGTACTTTTCCATCAGTCATGCCCATTCCCAGTAGCAAAAACTTCAATGTGTCTAAATGTGCACAGACTCTGGGAACTTTGCACCTTTGAGTCCCAGCCTCCAAATATTGAATTAGTATCCTCGGAACAGGTGTTTGTTCAACTGCCCTCTAATGAGTCAAGGCATCGTTTAGCATTTCACACCTAGCATTATTGTACTGGTTACCACTGCTGTGAATCAAACCATTCCAAACTTAGGCACATTAAATAATGCCCATCTTCTTATGCTGAGAGATTCTGCAGGTAAGGCATTTGCATAGGGTACAGGAGGGGTTCATTTGTCTGCTGCATGATAGCTGGGGTTGGAATCATTTGGAGCCTCTGAGATGTGCGTTTCTTGTGGCTGTGCTGGGGAGCAGTTGGTCAGCTAGGACTGATGACCCGAGTTTCTGAATTGTAGCTTCTCTGTGTGGCTTCACACAGCATAGTGACTGGGTTCCCAGAGTGAGTGTTCTTAGAGGAAGCACCCAGACAGCCAGCATGCTGGGTGTTTGCATGAGTCTTGGAAACCTTGCTTGGGAAGTCACATGGCATTGCTTCTGCTTTTCATGATTGGTAGCAGCAGTGACGAGCCTGCCTGGATGCCAGGCCAGGGTACCTAGGTGGAACCATGGTAAGTTTGACCCTCAATACACAGAGGGTCAAAACATTTATAGCTGTTTTAAAAACTGCTGCAACTTTGTTTTGGAGCAAAATCAAATTTAAAATAACAGTGAAATGTGTAATAAAAATAAGTATTGTGTTTTAGTTACAATGTCTGTATGTTCTTGTATATGATATATTATTTTCTTTATATTTAAAAAAAGACATTGCTTAACTATAGCTAATTTTGTTTATGAATAGCAAATTTTTTTTCAAACATACTTTATTATTTTTTATAAACAGCAAATTTTATCTCAATAATTTAATACATTACTATGTGGCTATTAGTTGTAAAGGTGAAAAACTAAAGAACTTACTGTCACTCCTTGTAATGACAAAATGTGGGTCCATTCTCCTTTCCGCCAGGAGGCCCGCAAGGCCCTGTTGGATAGTGGCCTGACTGGGAGAGCCCCTACCCTGCAGAGTGGACTGTAGGCCTAACCGGCTATTATAACTTCTCCAAAATTTTATCTAAGTCTTTGCCAAGTTGTTTCCTAGAAGAGTTGCTACTGTTTTTAACAGATGTGAAATGAAGAGGTTGTACTTCTTGCAGATACTCCAAAAATATGTATGCATCTGAAAGCTGAAGAATGATCTGGGATAGAGTGACAACCAGCCTGTCTGAGGAAGGTGGTGGCTGCGGTAAAACAGTCTCAGGAAACCAAAAGGAAAGATTGAGACTGAGGTCTGCTAGAGCAGATGTGCTCATTGCCGAAGCAGTCTGCCTTCCTCTCTTCCATGTGATGGAATGTGCTCGTCATTCTTGCTCTTTCAAAGAAATATGTAAAGATACTGAGCAGTGATGCCCACTGCCATCTTACAAAACATTACATTGCAAAACAGTTTTTTGGAATGGTGTCATGAAATGACTAAATATTTATCTAGATATTTTAGAAAATTTACATAACTTTATGCTTATATTGTCAAAGTGATAAGTGTTTATTCTAGTAGTCTAAGATACAGATTAATATAAATAAGAAAATAACAATCATTATTTTACTATTTGGAACCACTAATTTTGTTTTTGCTATATATCTTTCCTTTGTTTTTCTGTGAAAAAACAAATAATGAGCTCTTGTAATACACTCCAGAAATCTGCTTTTTAAATTTATGTGAGCACATTTCATGTCAATTAATATGCTTTTATTATTATAAACACTTTGTAGTTTTATATCATATAGAAATAGTATTTAAGCACCTAACATTGCTGATAAATTTACCAGTGCTGTAGCAAACATCCACGTAATTCTTTTTTCCCACACAATGCTTATATTTAATTTTTTTTTTTTTTGGTTTTTCTCCGGTACCGGGAACCGAACTCACGACCTTGCGCTTGCCAGGCAGGAGCTTTTGCCGCTGAGCTAAATCCCCAGCCCCTTAATTTTTTTTTTTCTGTTTTTAAATCTACCTACGTATCCGTCTATGGTCTCAGCAGGGCGATGGAGGGGCACTCTTAATGTACTGAGGACAAAGTCTCCCACAAAGCCCTCCCCTGTCAGCAGACTTCCCCCGTCCCATAGGCCAGGAGTCTGTTCCTGTGCCCTGCTTCAGAGGCGGCCGAGTGGGAGCAGCTGGTGCCCTCTGTGTTGTCAGAGTAGGGCCAGGGATGGCTGGTGGGGGTGATTCTTCTTACCATGGAGCCACAGTTTCTCTTCTTTTACTGTACAGGGAAATTCTGCTTTTATATAGTGGAAGCCCACAGTCACTTGAGCTCTCTTTTTGTTTGTGAAGCCCTAGAGGTGTTGGGAAACAGCCCTCATCCCTGTCTCCTGCTTGTGTACCGTTCTTCAGTTCCTTGCAGCTGTGTGTGTGCCTTTGCCTTGCCTCGGTAGCCTTTCCTGAGTCTGCCCCACTGCCTGTCTGACCCCAGCCACAGGGCCCAAGTCCGTCTCTGTGAGAGGTGAGAATTACCCACTTGCTTCCCGTGCTGCCTATGATCAGAGGGGGGATGTAGAGCAGCTCTGCCTGTGAATTGTGGGTATCTGGAATTAGTTTTATTGTTGTGTCCAGTACTTGCGCCAGAGTGTTTGAGTGCTCCCCTGACTTTGGTGTTGTCCCTTGTCGAAGCTTATCCTCTCTCTCCTGCCCCTGCCCCTTCCAGCCCTGTCTGATACGGACTCTTCCATCCCAGCCGTGTTCCTGTGCATGCCTGGCAGTTTCACTCCTCTATGCTTTTCTGTGTAATACATTTACTTTCTGCAATGCTCTTTTTACCTAGCAGAGCCCTATTTTTTCTTCAAAATTTACCTCAGCAGGCATCACCCTTTTGAAAGTTGTTGTGATTTCCCTCCTCCCCCTCCCTTGGGCAGAGTTAATCAGTCACTTCTCAGTCACACTCTGTACCAATTCTTGCTGTCAAACATTTACAAAGTGTTGTAATTGTTTGTTTATTTTTTTATGTGTGTATACTTAGCTTCTGGAAGGTAGGGTCTATATTCTTATTTGTATTGTTTTGTACATTAGGCTTAGTGAATACATGTAGGTATTCTATAAATGTTTGTTGAAATGAATGAATGGATGACAGTTTCCCATCTCAATCTCCTGATTGATACCTACTTCTTATCTACCTTAGAATGAGAAAGCAATATTTCTTAGGAAACCATATATATTAAAATATTATAAACTATAAAATATGTACATGTTATGTAAGACAGAACCTTGCAGCACAGTATGTTTCATACTTGGCAGACTAGGCTGAGGCCAGCCTGAATTAGCGGCCAGCCTGATCCATATGGTAGCAAGGGGCAGAGCTGGGAGAGACTTGCAGATGTTTACAGACCTGCCCTTGCTCTCCTACCCTGTGTACTCTTCCTCCTGAGGCCTTCTCTGCCTCTCTTCTTGCCTGAGTTTTACCTGCTGTTCCAGACCCAGTCTGAATCTTGTCTTCCTGACCCTAGCAGTCAGAATCACCTACATGTCCGCCCTCTTCTGAGTTTCTGTTATTGCCCAGCAGGTGAGGCAGTAGAGTCAGTGACCGAGCAGGGCCTTGGGGGCCATAAGGCTTGGGTCCGAGGGGCACACCCCACTCACTAACAATGCGACAATGATTAGGTCAACCTCTCAGAGTTTCCGTTTCCAAATCTATACTGGGGGATAATAACACAGTAGTTCTTACATTATAGGATTGATGTGAAGATTAAGACACTTTCTGGTGCATAAAAAAAGAAATCCAGTGTTGTAGGCTGTTGGTGGGGCTTGCTTGCTAAATCGCTGGAGGCTGATTACTGGCCGCCTCTGGCTCCAGTTCTTTTTGTGTCTATCTGATTGCCGGTTTGCTGAATCAGGGGTTACCCAGTATTTTAAGAGGTATATCCTAACCCACAGGCTACCCTCCAACACTTGTGGGAATATTTTTGCAAATAACATTGACTTATAATTTTTGTTCTTTGGCACACATCAGTGCTTTGCCTTTTGGAAATTTGTTCATTTGTTTAGGGGGTGGTTCCTTGAAAAAGCTGTTTCTGAGGTCTGCTGAGAGAACAGAATGTTTTCTCTGCTTACTTTACAGCTACAATCAGCTTTGAGATTCAGTGTTTGTATAGCTCTAACTCCCTGCTAATTAAGGAAATGGATTAGGAAAGACAGTTTAATGAAAACGAGTGGTTTGCACTTTCTCCTTTGCTCAACACCTTGGTACAGGCTCATCTGGTGCCGGTTGTAAAAGGAGGGATCCTTAGTTCTCTTGATTGTCTTCCTGATTAATACCTGTAGAGACTGTTCCACTTTGGTATAAAATTTGGATAGTTTTATTATTTGCATTTTATACATTTTATAAATGAGAAGCCAGGAAAATATAATGTATTTATTATACAGGGAACAAAGACTATAGAAATATTAAATTTTTAAAAAAACCTTTAGTTACCTAGCTTTTAAAGAGGGAACAAAGGGTGTGGAAACAATTGTGTTTAAAAGAACCTTTAGTTACCTAGCTTTTAAAGACCTATGCTGCTTTTATTTTTAAAAGCTTATGGAATAAATTTGTCCTTTTCTCTTAAAGAAGTTAAAATGTGGAAAATTTGATCTTTAAGTGGCATGATTTCTGGTTTAGAGGACGGTTTATTTTAAAGTTTAAATATTTCAGGGTCTCATGATACTCTTGATTAAAAGGAAATTCTCTTGAATGTCATGTAACTATTAAAAATTACAATTTAGATCTATATTTCCAAGAAAAGTGTTGGTTTTAGGTGGGAAAAAGCATCACAAAAGGCTGATTTCTATCCATTGAGAAAAAAACAGGGTATATGCTGGTGTATGAACAGAGATTACTTTAGAATGATGAGATTTCAAGTAGTAGCTTTTTATTTTTTAACCCGTACACTCCTTATTTGGATTTTTGTATGATTGTGTATTACCTTATGTTCAAAATAATTTTAAAACCATTTTGGTTTTTTTGGAGGAAAAAATTGAGTGTGGTAAACTCAGCCTTTGTCCATCCTCCCCAGGGAAATTACCTCAAGTAACTAGAGGAAGAAGAAACAGAAATGAAAACTCTTCTTTGAAGAAATTTGGAGAATTTTTAAAAAGTTGAACCAGGAGTAGAGAGGAAGTAGCCAAGCAGATATTGGGGAAACTCAGGAAGAGAAAAACAAAACAAAGATGCAAAATCTTGTGAATATCATTTTCCAAGGTGAGGGATATAACCTGGGATTCAAAACCAGAATCCTTTGTTCAAAAGAGTGGGCATGAATAACAATCCGATGGCAGAAGCTTCTTGGGATCCAGTTTGATTCTGAAGTGCAAAGCAGGCTGGACTGGATAAGGACTTAGACAAGCAGTACTTGAGGGAAGTAGTCTGACCATGTGGCAGCAGGGAGAGAAGAGACTGCACTATGCACAGCCCAGAGCCACTGTCACTTTTGGTTGGGAAGAGAGAATAGCTCAAGAATACCTCTCCACACCCTATGTGCCACATAATCCTGCCTGAAAAAACATGGCCCTGGCTCTTCTCCAAGTGACTCTGCTTCAAATTGCTGGTTCAAGAGAAACTCCTCAAAAATGAGTAATTTAAAAATATGCCACCTCACAATCTAGTCAAACATAAGAAAAAATGAAGAAAAGAACATAAAAAATGAACAAGATAATGTCTAACAATCACTAAAAAACATTGGCACAGAACAAATGATAATCATAACAAAGTATTTTACAAGTTAGAAAAATGTGTAAATTCTTTTCTGTGAAAAACTAGAGCATAAATTGGAAATACAAAAGCTCAGGAACAGTATGGCAAGCAAATAGGGAACAGAACATGATTTCAGGAAAGAAAGTGAAGGAAAAAAGAGAACCACTAAAGAAATAAGGGAAAAATTTAAGGTAACACAAGACAACATATGGAAGATAGGAATGAAATAAGTTTGCTAAGTGAAATAGATGTCTTTTAAAAGAACCAAGAGAATGAATAGTAGATATGATTGAAAAGCACACACAGGGGCTGGGGATTTAGCTCAGTGGCACAGCGCCTGCCTGGCAAGACAAAGTCGTGAGTTCAATTCCTGGTACTGGAAGAAAAACAAAAAAACAAACAAACGAAGAGCACACACAGAAAAATCCCTGAAGAAGGAAAACAATAGGCAAAACAATTTAAGTTGTAAACCACGAAAAGTTGCTATACATGGGAGAAAGAAGGACTCTTCACTGTGAAAGGACACGTGAAAGGGAAAGCTTAACATAGAATGGTCAGCTTTGCAGTTTATCCAAGTAATTGTTGGACTTCAGAGGTAAAGAATCATTTGGGCAGCCAGGCTGAAATAGGAAATCACTTACCAAAGGGGAACTTTCCACCGCTCCTTATTATTAATTAACATGGAAGGATACTAAAGGAACAGTGACAAAGTCCTTAACTGTGACCCAAGACATTATGTTCAGTGAAATAGTTTTTAAAGTATAAAAAATAACAGGTCAGTTTTTAAAGGTAAGAAAGTGAGAAAGAATATTCTTATGAAACTCTTCTTGGGGAACCTAGTCAGAGACAAAGTTGAGCCTGCCAAATGATAACTGGAGAAATTATAATGAAAGAACAGTAATAACTTCGACTCTGTTTAACTGTGGGTTCAAACAGATGTGGAGATCAGTATAGTAGACCAGCATGCAAAGCTCACATGAGCTGTTAGTGTCCTTTCTAACAGCCAGGGTTCACAAGGTACCATTTAAAGCTGGCACTTAAGCTAATGGAAATGTAGGTATGTTTAAAAGCACAGAGCTAAACAATGAGAGATAATGTAACTGGCTTAAAATTAGGACAGTAGAGGGATGGTGCAGAAAATGTTTTAATTCCATCATTTTTAATAGGAAATTAAGTTGATAATATCTAAAGAAGTCATTAATAAAAAATAATCACCAGACAAAAGTAGAAATCATCCAAATGTCAAAATATACAAAGGAAAGCAAGCAGTTTCTATGGAAGCTAGCAAAAGTAATTAATAGAACTCAGGCAGTATGTCATAGCCATAAATATAAATGGGAGTTGGAGGGCACAAGTGGCATCTACCAGCTTGTTTATCAGGAAATCAGACCAGACTCCACTCATATGCTTCCCTGGCAGACAGGCCAGCTCCAGACCTAATATTGCAGAAGGCTTGAGGTCAGCAAGAGCTCATCTCATCTCCGGCTGTTCTTAATCATTTGTTTTCACTCAGCCAGCTACAGCGAACATACCTAGTGTTTGGTTTAAGTCTTTTGAAGAAATTAAAAATCTAAAACTACTGAGTAAAAGAAATGAAGAAAAGGACCAAACTGTGATTTATTTTGAATATATTTGAATAGTATAGTTTTCTCAAAGGCCATCACTGGAGACCAGGAAACAATATTTTGGTTTTGGAGGCTGTCTAACTGAAGTGTCACATGTTTGGTTCTGTAATGTATGCATCTAATGACCTTCTTTGTTTTATGCTTAGAACCAAGGGCTTATTCAGTCCTTGGTTTCATGGAAATAGTATATATCATTACACACACACACACACACACACACACACACACACACACAATGAACGATATAGTTTACAGGGGGATTTTAGTTTAAATTCTATCTAGCAGTCACCAGCACCATGTTTGGAAGTTGTCAACATGATTGTCTGAAGTTAAAGACTCACAAACACCAAAAACAGGCCCAATAGGGCACCTATTTAGAGCTGATGGAATTACATTGAAAAACACGTATTTTACTATAGGTCTGTCACCCTGCCAACTTGAAAGGAAATAGCAAGACTTAACTGCTTTCCTTGTGGTCTACCTCCTGGTTAACCCTAGTATCCATACAAATTCCCTGGCTCATGTGGGTACCAGTTTGAATGGCACTCAGGTGTTACATTTGTTTCTTCCTCTTGCTTCTTGTTGGTTTTTCATTCTTTATCCAAAGACTCCAGTTCCCAGCATACATCTGGCGCAGTGAAGGGGGATGTTTTCTTAGAGGTATCTGTAAGTAAAACGGGACTAAATAGGAGGCACTCAGTAATGTACTGTCAAAGATGCTGAAGGACAGAGTACTCACTCAAATTAGGCAGAGAGAACCACTTTACCAAGCCTGGTGAACTGGAGACTGGATGTATCGGCCTTCTTTCCTCCACACCATAGAATGCTCAGAGAAAGACTCTGGCCCTTGCGCTGTGAGCACAGACTGGATCTAGAAAGACTATGGACTGGGATCATTCTCACAGAGGGGACCCCAGCACTAAAGGCTTTTACAGAAAATTAGGGAGGATTGGGGAAAGCTGGTTGGAAGAGAAACACTACCCATGTGAGTGGAGTTGAGGTAAGAGAGACCTAGTAGATGGATCTCCAAAGAAACCACAGAGAAAGTTTTAAATACCCTTCCAGGCTGTAAGCGTGAAGATCTCATCTAGCTCAAGAACTCTGTCTCCTTTTCTCTCCTGTTGAAACAGCAGCCAACAGGTAGAGGAAAAAGTAAGGCGCTGAAAGCAGCTTCACCTCTTCATCCCCAGGGGCTTCCACCCCTGCAACTGCACTGCAAGTGGAGTCTTTTTTTTTTTCTTTGAGTGGTAGTTGAAGTGCTGTTAAGATACTGGACTGATCACTTTTTAAATTGAACTCGTTTTGAAAGTATAACATATAACAGTTGATGCATAAATTGTAAGTGTACAATCTAATGAATTTTCAAAAATGTACCTATCACCAGATGAAGAGATAGAACATTCTAGGACCCCATAAATTGCCCTTACATTCTCTTTCAGTCACCCAGTTTCCACAAAATATCCCTAGATTAGTCTGGTTTGAACCTTATTTAAATGAACCTTTAGTTACTGAATTGGATTGTACTTATGACTTAGTGTGTATATTGAGTTGAATAGTTTCTCACTTTAAATTCATTTCCATCAGAACTTCAGCATGTGACCTTATTTGGAGAGAGGGCCTTGTAATTAGTAAGGATGAGGCCACACTGGGTTAGGGTGGGTCCTAAATCTGATGACAGATTAGAAGGCCATGTGATGACAGAGGCAGAGATTGGAGTGCTAAAGGAAAACTGAGGATTTGTGGAAGCCATCAGATGCTGGAAAAGATAAGGAAGCAGTTCTTTCTCTGAGCCTCCAGAGGGGACCATCCCTACTTACACACTGATTTTGGATTTTAGCTTTCCTGAACTGTCAGAGAATAACTTTCTCTTGGTTTACTTTGTGATCCTGGGGCTCAAACTTGAGGCCTTATGAATGCTAGGCAAGCTGTCTTCCACTGAGTGACATAGCCAGCCCTTTTTATTGTATTTTGAGAGGATGTCTTACTAAGTTGCCCAGGCTGTCCTTAAACTTACAGTCCTCCTGCTTCAGCCTCCAAAGTAGCTGGGATTCAAGTGTATACCACTGTGCCTGGCTTTTCTTGTTTAAGCTATCCATTTTGAGGTAATTTGTTACAGGAAACTAATACAGTGCAACTCTGGAAGTTTGTATTAAGGAAAGGTAAGCATAAAAATTGAGACTTGGTCATGTTTCAAGAGTGGAAGAACCTTTGAACAGGTTTAAATTGGGAAAATGATTTTAAATGTTTTTGTTGTTCTTTGTTTTGTTGTTACCCTGAAAGAACTTTGCTTATTCAGTCTACTAGTTACAGGACCAAACTGTTGTTAAGCCAGAATATTTGATCTTGAATTTTCACTCTGCAGAGGAGCAGTGGGTGCAAAATCCTCCCCAGATTTGCTGCATGTATGGTTATTCATGCAAGCCCGTTTTGTAAGTGAGTCAGATGTCCCCAAGCATGTTTGTCTCAAAATGGGGTAGCTCTTCCTTCAGTGGTACCTAGGGAGACCTTGCCCTCACAGCCACCACAGCTCCAGTGCCTCTGAGCAATCACTTTGCCCTGTTGTATCAGAGCACATCACAGCTCAAATGTTGTAGAAACAAAACCTAATATCCAGACTTCCTGTTCTAGTCTGATGTCTTTTTTTCAGACCACTTTTGATAAGGTGGATTAAGTTAACCCTGGTGACTTGGCCTTTATTGCTTTTCTCTCAAATCCTCACTAGGCAGGGAGTCTGTGGACTTCCCTTTATCCACCTGTTCAGAGAAAAACACTGAGGAAACATTTACATGTAGGAACTGAGAACAGCCACCTACAGACATGGTCTGGCCTAGTTTCATTTTCTGAAGTTAATTATAACTTTGTGTTTTGGATTTATTTCTCATCCTTGCCATGTATGTAGGATCCTCTCCAATTTTAATACCTTTTTCACCGGGGACATTTTCTTACATTACTAAATCAGCACGATGAAATCCAAATTTTACTTTAACTTGGTATGTAAAAAAATTTCAGGTATATACAGGTGTACATTCAGAATGTATTATTAATGCCCTAAATATTTTTGCATTACTTGTATTTGGCCTTATAAATTTTCCTACAAGATCATTGGTCATACCCTAACAATTTTATATGAAAATTATGCTTTTCATTGAACTAAAGGGCTTCCTGTATTGTATATTGTGCTTTCTTTTCAGAGTCAGTTATGTGTGTTGCAAACCAGTGTTATTCTTCACTTATTACATGCTGTAATTTAAATGGAAAGCAGTTTTCCAAGAGAAGGTCATGCACTTTCTATGATATCTAAATAAGACATGGCTGAGTACAGCAGTTGATATGGGGAGGTAACATACCCAGAACAGCAACAAGATAAAAACCTAATCAAACAGAACTTTGAATGTTTGGTTAAGTCAAGGATACACTTAACTATAACACAATCAAAGATTGCATCATTTCTTGGAGATTTGAGAATGAGATCAGATATTCATTCAGCTGGAAAGTGATCACAGTAAAATTAGGAAAAGAACAGAAGAGTGTATAATATAAACCTATTAGGATATAAACCATCTGCCAGTCTTCATTTTTCTCTAGCAACGGGGATTGCTTATCTTTTCTTCCTTAGAAATTTCCTTTAGAAACATTATCGAAGCATAAGGAATCTTGGGGAACTAGTTATTTCAGTTATTGGTTGAATCAGTAGCTATTGAGAACTGCACTTTAAGTTCTAGTTCTGTGAAGGTGAGCAGAACTCAGAGTCTTAGTCTGATAGGAGAAACAGGTACTCTGAATTTCACTGTGATGCAGATCAGTCCGGCACCCCAGTGGAGGTTGGGGCTGGAGGCTGTGAGCAGAGCAGCACCCCTCCTCTTGAGTCTGGAAGGTTGAAAAGGTTGCAGGGGAAAGGAGGAAGAAAGCAGGAATTTGCCAAGCTCAGTGAACCGTGTGGACGTGGTAGTACAATAAGAGGTGTAAGTCTTTCAAAGAATTGTAAGTGGTTTGGGGAAGTTGAAACTTGGGCTCCAAGGACTCCAGGTCATCTGAGTTTTAGCCAGGGCAGTGGAGTTCTTGAGGAATTTTACTTGTGCTATGTTTATGAATCATCTATTTTATTCCTTTTAAAGTGTTCTGTCGTTCTTGTGCTTTGGATCAGTGCATTACCCTTTCTCCCCTAGTATCCACCTTTCCTTTTGAGGTCAGTAGTATGGATGAAGATAGGATTGACTGTCTTCTCTTCACACTAAGGGAATGCTTATGTGTAATAAATGTGAAATAGGCAGAGTGAGATTTCATTGTTGTGTGTTCTCTATGGTCAGCATTTTTGTATATCCTATAGAAATATGTCATACTCTCTATTTTCAGGCACTTGCGAGAATTTGGGGAATATGAATTCCTCTTTAGGAGTTGTGTAGATGTATTCTCATTATTAGTTATTACTGAAGTGGAGAGGAAATGATATCAGCAGATGTGCAGAGCTTTTATTCTCACTGAATACACTATTCATTTAGACAAAAAGATCATTTCTCAATTCAGATTGGAATATTCTAATTTAAGGCCTAAATCAGTTGTGTCATAATCTCTATGGAAACAAAGCTTTCTACTGTGTAGTAGTTGCATAAGTAACTCGTTCCTCCTTGTAGATACACAAATTGTACATGCAAATGCTTCTTTTTCCATTTTCTCTTAAGAACTCTCTTAAAATAGAGATTTTGGCTAGCGACATTGTTTATACATTTTATAAAATTTAAAGTATCTGTTCAGTTTCCCTTATATACATTCTTATAAAAGTGGTAAAACTTTAAAATTGTTCTTGAGCTCACTTTCTTTTCCCAAAGTCAGATGAAAAGGATTGATTTACCCTTTTCACTGCATACGGTCTTAGTATTATCCTTTCTGTGCAAGGTTCTCCAGTGGGGTGGGGTGGTTTTTCTTTTAATTATTCATCTTCAGCCATTCTTTATATATTGTGTATATGAGTCCTTTGTCATTTATACATTTTGCAGATATCTTCTCCCAATTTCTGGGCTTACCATTCTAGTCCTTTGCTTGGATCTTTGGATGAACAGAAATTCTTAATTTAAAAATTTAACCTCAGTCTCTTCGTTTTTTGTTAGTGCTTTTGTATGTGTGGTTAAGACATTTTTTGCTGCAGTGAAAGTAAAAATAGAAAATGTGATTGCATCAAACTAACAGGCTTCTGCACAGCATAGGAAATAAATACTGTAGTGGAATGACAAGACCACAGGTCAACAGATACATGAGAACAGAAAGCAGAACAACCTAAGAACCTCAATGTCTTAAACTACCAGGAAATTGCAAATGAAAGCCACAGTGGGCTGTCCCCACATGCCTGTTTTGTAGGCTGTTACCAAAAAGATGAAAGACTGCAAGTGCTGGCGAGGATGTGGAGAAAAGCGCCTGCTGTTGGTGATGCTGTACATTAGTGTAACCACTTTGGAAAACAGTATGTAGATACCTCCAAACACTGAGAATAGAATTACCATCTGACTCAGCCATCCCACTGCTGGGTAGACAGCCAAAGGAGTTAAGTTAGTATGTGGAAGAGATGGCTGCACTTCATATTTATTATAGTTTTACTCACAAAACCCAAGATAGGGAAACAACTGAGAAACCCATTGGCAGATGAGTGGATTGCATAGATTGACACAGACATGTAATGGAATCTTATTCAGGATTTACAAAGCATGAAATTCTGCTGGGTGTAATCACACATCTGTAATCCCAGCTACTTGGGAGGCTGAGAAAGGATGATCACAAGTGTAAGCCCTACTAGGGGCTTAGCCAGGTCCATGATCTCCTAAAATGAGTATATGGCAAATGCTTCAATAAAAGAGACAATGTGATATTATTATGGGGTCCAGGATGGTCAGAACTCTCTTGGAGCTAAAACAAAGACTGCTCTGGACAGCCAGTATTTATTCAGTTTTACACAAATTCAGTGGCGGGGTGGGGATGGTGAAGGAAAATGAAAGGAAAAGTTGAGGTAAAGACAGGAAACGGCAGGACCTTGCAAAGTTAGAACAAAGGCTTTTCCAGCAGTAAATTTGGCCAATTAAGAGAACTGATCTCTAATGTTGGCAGTTTATAGCTCTGGAATAGGGAGTGTCAGCCTATATCCTTGGCTGCTTCAGCTCTGGTGATATCTTGTCTTTAGAGCACCATGGTCAGCAACTTAATTCTTACATAGCCCAGTCCCCAGCAAAGCTCAGTCAAGGAAATTTGGAGACCTTGTCTCAAAATAAAATGAAAAGGATACAGTTCAATGCTAGAGTGCTTGCCTAGCATTCACAAGATATTGGATTCAATCTCCAGTACAGCCTGCTGCCCCTAAAAGGAAATTTGTTCACTTATGATTACAGGGAATAACAGAAAAGAGACAAATGCCATATGGTCTCACTTATATGTTGAGTCTGAAAAATGTTCAGCACATAGAAGAAGATAGACTAGGGGTTACCAGAGACTTGGTGTGGGGTGGATGGGGAAAGGGGAGACTTTGGTCAAAGTTTTAGTTCGATAGGAGGATGAGTTCTAGTGATCCACTGTACAGCATGGTGACTACAGTCATATTTCAAAAGAAATAGATGATTTCAAATGTTTTACCACAACAAAATAACTATTTGAGATGATATGCTGAAAATGAAACGTTTGAGCCAGGCATGGTGGTACATGCCTGTAATCCCAGGACTTGGGAGGCTGAGGCAGAGGATCAAGGCCAGGCTGGACTACATAGTGAGTTCAGGGCCAGCCTGCACTATATAGGGAGACCCTGTCTCAAAAAAAAAAAATCATAGTACTTCTCTTTTTTTGTTGTTTCATTTGTTTCTCTGTTCCTCCACTCCCTTCCCCTCCTTACCTCCCATTCTAATGTGTTCAATCTGTTGTTTTGTTTTAACATATTCTTATAAATGTATATTGTTGTATTTTTAATTTATGTAAATGATACTGCCTTGTAAATCTCATTCTTTTTTTCACTTAGCATGTTTTTAAGATTCATCATCTTACTCTACTCCAGTTACCTCAAATACAGTACCTGTAAGTGCCTGTTGCCCCTATAGACCTGGACAGACACTTCTGCACATGTCCCTTTCAGACTTTGTAAACAGGCCCAGGCTTACTATTTCTGGGCTATACAGTAATGCAAGTGCAGGGATTTTTCACTTAACCCCTGCAGTTGGTTCCTGAACATTAGTTGCTGTAAGTGAAAATTTCAACCAGGAACCATTTCTGTTTTTAATGGGAAAAGTTACCGTCCATTATCAATCAGCTTGAAACCCTGAACGTATTTCTTAAAGCATAACTGAAACTTAACAAAACTATATGTAAATAACAGTCTAGTATGTTAGGCTGTAAAGGGCTTAAAGCAAGCTGGCTATGGTGGTGCAGTGCTGCTGAGGTAGGAAGAGCGGAAGTTCAGGTTCAGCCTGGGTAACTGGAGAGACTCTTATCTTGAAAGAAAAAAAAAACGGATTGGGGATATAGCTTAGTGTTTAGGCCCTGAGTTGATCTCCAGGACTGTTTTTCAAAAAAACGCTTAAGACATCATTTTCCCATCACCAGACAGTGCCATTAGCCAGTGGTTGTGTTGGGTGAGCAGAGGGTGGCTGGTCTCCCCCTCCCCAATTCAAGAAGGCAGGGCGACCCCATGGAGCCTGGCGCCCACTCTGCTGCAGTGCTGGATATGACCAAAATGCTCCCATAGCTACAACCCCTGTGGCCTTCTGACAGATATCTTTGCCTTGTAATTTGAGTCCTCTTGCCCATTGATTTTTAAAAACTGCTGAGTTTTTTGAGGATGTAAATATATATTTTTGTCGTATAAACATTAGACAACTTCTGGTCAAGATTTTACCTTTAAACACCAAGGAAGAAGCAACCATGGAAAAGGACATTTCCTTCAGGAAAGCTCCAACCCAGGCTGTGGAGGCTCTCTGGGCAGTGAAGGGCAGGCTGTGCTGGCGCTTGGCGGCACCGCTCCTGGGATCAGCCAGCTTCACCTGCCCAGGATCCTCGGTGTCTGCTGATTCTTTCCCTGTGCGCCTCCTTCCCTCTCTCAGAGTTTCTCCTCTGAAACCCCAATTCACTTTTCTTTAAGGACATAAGAAAATGGTTTGTTCCTTGATTTGTTTTAAGAGTGACTTGAAGTGTAGAATTACACATAACTTAAAATAATCTAAAAAGAAGCATTAAAGAAACAAATACTGTCTTTTTTAAATGGCATAGGCCAATTCAGAGAATATTTCTGTAGCTCTCATGAAGACTAAAAGATGGGTTTAAGAGCAGAGCTCAGAGTTGGAAACTGCATTCAGAGGATCTGATTGTTTCACACAGGAAGGCAGGGCGGGGGTGGGGGGAGATGAGCAATTTTCAGTTTTCAGTCTGAAAGTGCGCTTTCCACCAGGGGTTGTGGTGGGGATGAAGGGTTTCTTGTGGTCTAGAGCCAAAGCACAGGGGCTTTGCAGATGGTTGTGCAGCCCCTTTTGGGAACAGTGGCTGTTCTTGATAGAGCACTGCCCTGTGTGCTTGTAACCCACTTAATCTTCAGTCACTGTCTTCCATCTGAGGTTGGGCCAATAAAGAAGTTTACCTAACATCACACAGTTTTGTGGGGCCAGAGCTGAAACCTCTATCTGCCCAACCTCTGAAATGCTGGAACTGTGTAGTGATTGCAGATCATTCTATTGTGTAGATTGTCATTCTTAGGGTACTGCCCTTTGACGCTCATTAAGGTTCATTAGTTTACACAGGAAAACTTCAGCTAACCTGTGGAGTCAGGACGGTAGGAGTGGTCACGTAGTATGCGAGCACTGTAGAATCTTCTGAACAAGACTCCTTGCTGTCTGAATGGTTAATAAATGTAAATATATGTGAAATGAACTCAGCCCAGAGAGTCACGATGCTAATTTGTTAGTTGACAGGTTGGCGTATCCCCTTCGAATATCCAGATCACCCATGCCTGGCAGCCTCAGTTTCCTTCAAGGAGAAAGCTGAATAAATAGCATGGAGTTGGCAACCTCTGTTTCACACTGTCTGGTTCAGCCTGGAGACCCTCCTCCATCTGCAGGTCCTGGAACAAGTGATCACTTCCTTGGTGGGGTGTAGATTCTAGTCTGGCCTCTGTGATGTTGCGCTGTGGAGTTCCACAATTGGATTTGAAGACTCAGGTCTCAGAGATGTTTAAAGAGGATCTCATGGATAAAATTTTCCTGCAGGTGGCAATTCCTGTTTTTATCAGTTATTTTTGTGGATAAATTTCAAAGGTAGTTATATTTTAGCTTTTCAGGAAACTTTGTCCATTGTATCAAATATCTTAGTGTGATATTTAAGAATTACCCTTATACAGTATTTCAGGTTACAGAGTTAAAGGCTCTAAGTAGAGATTTTTACCTTACTGCTCTGAAAGATACAGGTCTCTGGGAACCATTCTTCAAAATGTCTTATAATGTGTGTGCATATAAAATTAGTTACAGGCTCAACCAGAATTTCTTAGAAAACCTTTGCTGTAGATATTTAGAATTTATTAGGCATTTTCTCAGTGTCAGGCACTGTGTTGAGCGCTTGAAATAGCTCATTTCATACAGACACTATTTTTTTTGCCCAACACCATGGGTTTGGGGAAAAAAAATTACCTGAAGAGTTTCATCCTAGCATGAAATTCGGTTTTGGCATTAAGTCAGGGTAATATAGAAGGCTCTCAGTAAATATTTGCCTTTTCAGTTGACTGAAAGGGAAATTAGGAACAAGTGAGGAGAGAAAAAAGCAGCGCGGGCCATGGGTGTCTATGTGGCATAGGGGAGGAGGACCCTGGGAAGCAGTCTCAAGGTTTACCTTAGGACAGATCTTGGTGCCATCTTGTGGGTGGGCCTGGAAAGGACCAAGCAGACCATTCCAAGGGTGCTTTGCAGAGCTAACTCCAAATTCCCATCCAGCTCTGATAGCAGTCCGCAGTCAGATAGCAAAACTCTAGTCTCCAAATCAGTGCATCTTGATTGTGTCTTCCTCGTCAAAATCTGGATCACTCTGCCTCCAAAACATCCCAGACCTGTTTGCTCATCTCCATGGCAACTCCCAGACCAGCCACTGCCCTCTCACTTGGCTGGCTGTATAAGCTTCCTTTCTGGTCTCTTTCTCTGTTCTTGAAGTCCATCCTTCTCAGACAGTGAGCTGTATTTTTAAAAACAAAAAGCAGCTACTGGGCGGACTGAGATGAACAGCACAGATTAGAGTCTAGCTTGGGCAATTTAGCAAGACAGTCTCCATTAAAATATAAAGATTTTAGAAAGCTTGTGATGTAGCTTAGTAGCAGCATGCCTCCCTAGCATGCGATAGGCCATAGATTCAGTTCCCAGTATCACAAAAGAAATCAGATTGTACTCTTCCCTTGTGTAGCAGCCCGTGGCTTTGTATGACATTCATATATGTTCCCCAGCTCACTATGCCCTCATCTGGTGACCCTATTCTCCATATCCTCATTCCCATGGTGAGTGCTGTGCTTTGCCTGGTGCGCCTGATGTACCTGTTCTTTGCCTGGTGCCCCCACCTCCATTCCTTGTGCAACTGGCTCCTCCTCATCCACATCTTACCTTCCATGTTGCTGCCACAGAGATGCTTTCCTCAGTCCTCTCAAAGCAGCAGCCCATTCCATTTCTACCTGTCTGTTTTCTGTGGAATCTCCAGTGCCTCCAAAACTACTCGGCACAGTGTGGCTGCTCAGAAAAGATTTGTCAAATTGGATGCATGCTGATTGCTGGTTTCTTGATCCTATTTCCGCTAGATAAAGGACAGAGGCAGGTGATGTTAACATAGAATGTGAAAAGAGCACAAGAATTGAGCCAGAACACAGTCCCACTCCCCTCACTTGCTGCTAACTTTACTTGACCATTCTGTTGCGGTTCAGTTTCTTCAGCAAAAGTTGGTGAGCTTACTCAGCTCCAGAGGAAGTACCAAACTGAATTTAGATAGGAGCAAAAACAAAGTGCTTAGCATATAGTAAGCACATTTTTCTATTAAAATTGGCTATACCTTATTGATAGTTACTTTTTTTTCCTTCCTATTACTTGAGGACAGGGTTAGAAAACTGTCTTCCCTGCTCCCAGACCTAGCAGCACTGTTGGTTTATAACAGTAATAGGTGGTCCACAGATTTAGATTGCTCCATTCATAACAACTGGTGGTTCCTGACTCTTCTACAGGCTTGATCTTTCCCATTAAGTTATTCCTCTTTGCAGAGAGAGGGGGAGAGACAGAGACACAAACACAAACACAGACAAGATGGCCAAGGCAAGCCAGAGAGGACAGTGTGGCTCAGGTCTAAATTAGATTTATGTGTAAAATTAATGTAAATTGATCCCAGCAAAACTTTCTAATAAAGCGGATGTAGGAAAAAGATCACATGATTTGTTTTTGTAGTTCCTACTCTTAGCCAGTTCTCAAGCTTTATTTCCTTAATGAAATAAAGTATATATATGAAATTAATCTGGAAACTAGAAGTGTTTATAGTACACTCATATATAAAGTTAGCTGGTATAGTTTCTAGATAGTATGATTGGTTCAGAAAGATTAACTGTCATGTGAATATTTTTTGAAGCCTGCCATGTACCAACCACTGTTTTGGGCGTTGGGAAGATAGCAGTAAATAAAGCAAGTAAGTCCTTGTTGTCACAGAACTTTACATTCTAGTGGAAGAAACAGACGGTAAAGAAGATAAGTAATAAAGTCTGTACTATAATAAATGGTGGTGAGCACTTAGAGGGCTAAGAAGAAAGCAAAGCAGGCAAGGCATAGAGTGGTTTTAAATCAGGGAATTATAGAGTATGTCTCTTTTCATCTGCCACCACTTACGTCACACAAGACTCTTAACAGAGTAACTCTGGTCTTCTAGAATCACATCAAAATGGCATTAGCACACAGAAAATTACCCTAAACATTATAGTGCAAACAGGCATCCTTAATATCTAATACTCCAATTTTATAATCCTTTTAAAACAGTAAATCTTAAATTCATAAATATTTTAAAATCCAAAAAAATAAACTCAACAACTTGTGTAATTACTAATACCAGCCCTTGAACATACTATTTTTCTGTATTATTTAAAAATATCAGTTGCTTTTTGAAACTGAAAGATTAAATTAAAGCTATTATTAAATTCATTTGAAAATTACTGTTTCTTTATAAATAAATTAATGCGAAAATCAGTTGTTATTAAGAGGGTTGTGACTTGAACCATTAAGAAGCAAGAGTTCTAGTAGTTCCGGTCCCCTCTCCAGCAGCTGGGAAGTTGTTTACTGTGATAGCCACTGCTGCCCAGCTGGGCAGTGTCATCAGACTTCCTGGGCTGGCAAAGAGGGTGGCAAGCGGTGGTCAGGCCATGCTGAGACTGCTCCAAAGAGGTCCTGGGAGCCGGATGTTCCCCATAGACAGGATGTGAGCTAAATGAAATCTAATTAAGTAAATAAATGTTTGGAGATAAAATGGGCTTGCTGAAATAGGAACATTTTTAAATGATGTTGCTAAAATGGTACTGTACCAAAAGTCATTGTATCTGGTCTTTTATAAATGAATGTATAGTTTCTTTTATTTCTTAAATGGTGGGTTGTTTTTCTAAGTTGAGATCATGAAGTTATCCTTTGTAAAAGTTATCTCACCAGCTTTTGATGTAGACCATGTGCTCAGAGTTGTTTCCCAGGAGAGGTGACCCTTTTGTCCTGAGCTACCCACAGTTTTGTTCCTCAGCTTGTGACCAACACTAAACATTTTGTATATTTTTCTCACTCTAGTTATTAACACTTAAACACTTTTTTCTCCTAATAGCTTCATTAAGTTCTTACTTTCTCAAACTTACTGATTTGAAAGCTTAGTGTATTTATTTCTTATTTCATGATAAAAGATTTTTAAACTGTGAATTTTTCCTATGTGTATAATTCAGCAGTATCATGTAAATTTTATTACATGATATTCTCACATATTTTTTCTAAGATATGTGTGGGTATAGTTTACATTTCTCTCTTTGATTCAGCAGTTGTGAAAATTAATATTTTTAAACTTTCTAGGGTTAAGAGATTTGTTATTTTTACTTAAACTTGTATTCTTAATTTCTGTTTGCATATGGTTGAAGAGTAAAAACTACAATTTTTACTCTTAGGAATACATGTAAGGCAGGTATTTTACAGTATTCATAAATATTTTTCAGTATTAGGGACTGAACTGAGGGCCTTTGTACCATCTCTTTTGTTTTTTATTTTTAAAAATAAAAGTCCTTTTTTTTGTTTTTATTTTTAAGGTGAAGTCTCACTAAGTTACCAAGTTCCTCAGGGAAGTCTCAAACTTGTGATGCTCCTGCCTTAGCCTCCAACAGTGTTGTGATTCCAGGTGTACACCACCATGGCTCGTAAATATTTTCTCCCCCTTTTTATTCAGGCTCTCTTTTAAAAAATTTACTTAATCCTTCAAAGCAAAGTTCACGAGGGTTCTCTGGCAGAGGCTGAAGACCTCCGTTCACACGAAGGACCTGAGTGCTCCCTGACCACTGCTTTGGCTTGTGTGGTAGCAGCATCCCTTCCGTGGATGCGCTCTCTGCTTTCTCTTGTGAAACTGTGCCTCACACTGTAGAAGAGCAGAGGAAGGAGTTTCCTTCGCTGTCTTCTTCCTGAGCAGCTCCACTGTATTCTCCAAGCCCTTGGCCTTGCTCCTTCTATGTTCTTTCATTCACTCATGGCTTTAAACTTTGCTCATAAAAAACAAAACAAAACACAACAAAACTCCCTTCAGTTGGTCTCTCTCAGTGCCTTTCCTTCTTACTGCACTGTGATCCTATAGACCAGATCTGTGTCCGTCTCTAATGTGCTCCCTCCCTTGCTTATGTGCCCACTGAGTAATCTTCTAGTTTTTTAAAAAACGTGTTAAAAGTACACATAACAAAGTTTACCACCTTAACCATTTTTTAACGATTTTAAATGTACAGCTCCGTAGTATTAAATAAATTCACAACTGTGCCGCTCTCACCACCATCCATCTGCAGAACTCCTTTCATCCTGTAAAACCGAAACTCTGTGAAGCAGTGAAATTCCACATTCCTCACCCCTTGCCCTAGGCAACTACCCTTTTACTTTCTTGATAATTTTGACAACTCTTAAGTACTGTATCTCATATGTACAGTCTATGTACATATTAAGAGTAATAACAGTATGTTAATAAGAATTAATTATTAATAAGTATCAATTAAGTACTAATTATTAATTAATAATTAGTAATATGTATGTTAATACATATTAACAGCATAATAACAGTGTAATTAACAGTGTAATCATACAGAGTTTATCTTTTTGTGATTGGCTTTTTTTCACTTAGCATGTCCTTAAGGTTCGTCTATATTATAGCATCGCTCAGAATTTCCTTCCTTTTTATGGCTGGATAATATTCTTTTGGGTGTACTTTTGAAAATTTTTTTATTCAGGGTCTTCAAAAATCACTAAGTCGCCCAGACTGGGCTCAAACTTGTGTTCTTCCTGCCTTATTCTCCCAGCTGCTGGAATTACAGGCATGTGCTATCATGCCCAACTAATTTTGTACCTTTTTATGTACCATATCCATTCGTCTGTTGATAGATATGAGTTACTTCCTTATTTCAGTGTTGTGAATAATTCTGCTGTGAACTTGGTTGTACAAATATCTGTTTGAATTACTGCTTGCGTTTCTTATTTATTTAGCAGTACTGGGGATTGGACCCAGGACCTTCATACTGAGATAAATTTCCAACCCTTTTTATATTTTATTTTGAAACAAAGTCTTGTTGAGTTGCCCAGACTGACCTTGAACTTGTGATCCTTCTGCATCAGCCTTCTGAGTACTGGTGCTTTCATTTCTTCTGGGCATTCACCCAGAGTGGGATTGCTGGACCATCTGGTGATTTAGTCAGTGCTCTGCAGACTTAACCACTGTTTTCCATGGAAGCTGTATCATTTTAAATTTTTACCAACAGTGTTCACAACTTCTATTTTCTTTACATCCTTGCCAACACTGGTTATTAACTGTTTTTTTAACAGTGGCCATCTTTTTTTCTGATCTTTTTGAGACAGGGTCTCGCTATGCATTCAGGCTGGCCTTGAGCTCCCTTTGTAGCCCAGGTTGGTCTCAAACTTGCAACGATTCTCCTGCCTCAGCCTCCCTAGTGCTGGGATTATAGGCGTGTGCCACCATGCCCGTCAACAGTGGCCATCTTAATGAAGGTGAGGTGGTGTATACTTTTGATTCATATTTCCCTCATAATTAGTGATATTGGACATCTTTTCACGTACTTATTGGCCATTTGTACATCTTTTAACAAATGTCTACTTGAGTATTTGCCTATTTTTGGAGCAGGTTGTTTATTCTTGAGTTGTAGGAGTTCTCCATATATGCTGGATATGAAATAGTTTCTCCTATTCTGTGGGTTACCTGTTAAACTCCATTGATACTATCATTTGATGCACAAAGTTTTAAAATTTTGATGAAGTGTGTCAATTTTTTCTTTCACTGCCAGTGCCATTGGTATCAAGTCTAAGAAATTATTGCCAAATCCATTATTTTGAAGTTTTTGCTCTTTTCTTCTAAGAGTTTTATATTTGGGGTTTTACAGGTAGATCTTTGATCCATTTTGAGTTCATTTTGATATAGCTTTAAGTAAGCATCCAGCTTCACTCTGAATGTGGATACAGTTTTCCCACTTTCTGCAGACTGTCCCCTCCTCCACTGAATGGCTGTGGCACCCTTGTTAAAAATCACTTGGCCGGGGCTGGGGATTTAGCTCAGCGGCACAGCGCCTGCCTGGTAAGCACAAGGTCGTGAGTTCGATTCCTGGTACCAGAGAAAAACAAACAAAAAAAAAATCACTTGGCCATGTATGTAAGAATTTACTTCTGGCCTTACTTAAACCCATTAGTCTATACAGTGTGTCTGTCTTTATGCCACTACCACATTGCTTTGAACACTGTAGTTTTATAACAAGTTTGAAATCAGAACGTGAGTCTTACAGGTTTGTTATTTTTCAAGGTTGTTTTGGTTATGCAGGTTTTCTTGAGATTCCATATGATTTTAGGGTGGATTTTTTTATTTCTGCAAAAAAATCACTGAAATTTTAATAGATACTCCACTCCACATGTAGATTGCTTTGGGGATAGTATTGATATCTTAGCAGTATTAAATCTACCAATCCGTAACTGTGGGATATGTTTCCATTTGTTTATGTCAAGTATTTTATTCTTTTTGATACTATTACATGTGGATTGTTTTGGCACTTTCCTTTTCACATTGTTCATTGTTGGTGTACAGTAATGGATTTGATTTTGTGTGTTGCCTTTGTATCATGCTACATTGCTGAATTCATTTATTAGTTCCAACAGGATTTTTGCATAATCTTTGGGGTTTTCTATATATATGATTATATCACTTAGGAACCCAGGTAATTTTACTCCTCTTTTTCCATTTTGGGTACCTTATTAGTTTTCTTGCCTAGTTGTTCTAGTTAGAACTTCCAGTGCTATGTGAATAAAAGTGATAAAAGAAGGCTTTTTCTTTCTGATCTTAGAGGAAAAGTTCAGTCCTCATTATTATGTTTTCATAGATAGCTGTCACTGTTTTGAGGTAGTTCCCTCCTATACTTAGTTTGCTGAGTATTTTTTGTCATGAAATATTGAATTTCATCAGATGCCTTTTCTGCATCAACTGAGATGATCATGTGGGTTTTCTCCCTCATTCTGTTAATGGGTATGTTATATTGATTGATTCCCAATAATAACTCCCATTTGATCATAGTGTATAGAACCATTTAATATGCCACTGAATTCAATTTATAGTATTTGTTGAGAATTTTTGCATCAGTGTTCTTAAGGGAATGTTGACCTGTAGTTCTCTGGCAGTGTCTTTGCCTAGCCTTGATAACAGGTAATAATGGCCTCACAGAATGCATTAGGAAGTAGTCCCTTTCCTTCATTGTTTGGAAAGTTTTGAGGGTTGGTATTAATTCTTTAAATGTTTGATAGACTTCACTATGAAGCCATTATATCTTTTGCCTTTCTTTGTTTTGCTGGATTGTTGATTACTGACTCAAGCGCCTTACTAGTTTTAGATCTGTTCAAATTCTCTGTTTCTTTGTCACTTAATCTTAATAGGTTTTATGTTTCTAGGAATTTGCCCATTTCATCCAGGTTATCCAGTTTGTTGGAGTACGGTTGTTTGTGGTAGTCTCCTGTAATCCTCTTTCTCTCTATAAACTTGGAGGTAATATCCTCAGTTTCAGTTGTGATTTTTTTTTTAATCTTTTTGAGACAGGGTTTCACTATCAGTTCAGGCTGACCTTGAACTTATTTTGTAACCCACGCTGGCCTCAAACTCGCAGCAATCTTCCTGCCTCACCCTCCCGAGTGCTGGGATTATAGGTGTGTACTACCACACCCAGCTCAGTGGGGATTTTAATAATTTAAATTTCTTCCCTTTTTTCTTAGTCATATAGCTAAAGCTTTGCCATTTTGTTGATTTTTTTCCCTACGAACCAATTTTTTTGTTTCATTGATTTTTCTGTTGTCTGTTCTCTCCTGCACTGATCTCTGCTTTTATTTTTATTGTTTTCTTCCTTCTGCTAGCCTTGGGCTTAGTTTGTTCTTTTTCTAGGTCTTTAGGTTGTAAAGTTAGTTTGGTAATTTGAGATCTTTCTTGTTTTTTAGAATAAATATTTATAGCTATAAGCACCCCCAACAGCCCTTTGCTGCTGCCCACTTTAGGTCAGTATGTCTGTGATCGGAACACAGATCCCGGATATTTATAGGACCAGGTCCTCTTTGCCCATCCTGGCTCCCACAGAGTGTGTTCAGGTTCCTGCAGAGACACAGGTGTAGGCGGCGGCAGGGTAGCCACTTGCCCTGAGTTGAAATTGACTGCAGTTTACTTCCTGGTCCTCCTTCTGCCAGTTCCAGCCTCTACAAGAGCCTAGAGCTCCCCAAATGGTTATATTAGGCACAGTCTGCCAGAGGAGGTAGAGTGATTCCCAGTGCTTCTCACGCTATCATATCCCCCTAGATCTGTCTTTTTAGACTTTCCTGGGGGCTCTTGGACCATCTTCTCTTCAGAAATTCTGGCTTTGGTGTCCAGCTGTGCCTTGCAATATGAGGCTGGCCCACAGGTCCACAGCCCAAGAGGATGGGCTGTGCTGGCAACTGTCTCCTGACCCTTCCACCTTCTCAGCAGATCTTCCCCCTCAGTCTTTGATGACCCTCATTCTTCTTACATCTTTTGAGAGAAAAAATTATTACAAAATAAATCAGAAAGCTATCCAGTGGCCTGTGATTAGTGGACCTCAGCTTCTCTTAGAATTATGTGTGGGTTTCCCATCAGCTAGTTAAATTTTTAGGTGGGTTTCCCTCATCACTAAGCAGATTCTTTTCCATGTGTTTTGAGAGGAGAGATGAGAGTTGGGCAGCCGGGAAGGAAACATTTTCTTGGAGTTTTACAGATCTAGTTCTGCCTGGCTGTAGTAGGTACGAGTTGCACCATCACCCCGTGGGGCAGGGTAGGGAACCCCTTCAGTGCATACAGAATCTTGGGGTAAATTGCAAGGTGTGTCTCTCCTTCTGGATGGAAGAATGATGCCAAGATTCATTACTTGGGGCTAAAATTAAGCCATTACTTTTTTCCTCCCCCAGCTCCTTTTCACAGAGACCAACCAAACCTCCCCAGCAACCTTGGTGTGTAGCACAGAGTGTGGAGCTAAACAGATGGTCTTTGCTCGCTGGGTGACCTTAGGTTCCCAACTGTAAATTCTCATCACAGTGCTGTGAAGATGTGGTGAGCTCATAGATGTCCAGCTCTTGGCACAGTGACTAGAACATGCTTAAGCCCTGGGTTGGTGTTATGATTACTATGACTTATGTGTGTTTGGCTATGACATAGTGTGTTTTAGTGTCATATGGATAAGCACCTATTGATAAGAACTGTTACATTCCTCTGAAAAATGAAGTGTCCACTAATTCTGAAAGAGGTTTCTTTGACTTTGATATCCCATGGTTCTGACTACTGGATTGCATTATTCATGTGCCATTTTATAAGATTTAATCCTCCACCAGAAGAAAAATGAAAATAAATACAGAAGGAACCAAGCTTTTGGGGGCTCTTTATGTTGTAATCTGATTTGATCTTTGTAACAAAAAAAGCAAGAAAGGTTGACTAATTCCCTTAAGGTCGTACTCACCTAGTAAATGGCAGTTCTGAGATCAGTTTTATTTTATTTCTCCTTTCCTGCTTCCATTTCTCTTTGGGTTTATAAAGTGATCCTTGAATTCTTCTTATATATTTTCTATTTACTTTATGTAATTTTTTTTCTAGAGTATTTTATTTTCATCTATGGCACTGAGTAGAGAGAAAATTTAAACAAGACTGTCCATTTTTAAGCAGATCTCTTTCTTACAGGTAGCAGTAGCCGATGTGCAGTTTGGCCCCATGAGATTTCATCAAGACCAACTTCAGGTACTAATGAATCAAGTTACAGTCAGATAAAGTATGTGCGTGGGAGGGGAGACCTAAAATTATATATTTAAAATATTTAAGTCTTCTAAGATAATAGTATTACATCAGTGTTAAATTTCTTGAAACTTGATAGTAAGGGCTATAGTTATCTAAGAGAATGTCCTTTTCTTAGAAATATACATGGAGGTATTTGAAGATAAGGACTTGTCTAGAACCTGCTTTAAGTTGGTTCAGTGATAAAGAAAAATATTTAATTTGCTGTGTGTATACATGTGTGTCCAGAGAGAGAAAGCAAAGCCAAGGTGGCAAAATGCTAACTGAGGAGTCTAGAGGAAGGGTATTCAAGTGTTCATTGTCATTCACAACTTTTCTGCAGCCTTAAAGTTTTCTGTAATTAAAAATTAAAACATAGGCTTTTCTATGTTGTTGAATCAGTTCTATTAGAAAATACCTATTTGTCTAGTCCAAAATACAAGAGGGAAAATACCCAGTTGTACTTGGGAGGCTGAGGCAGGAGGATCACCATGAGTTTAAGATCAGCCTGGGCTATGTAGTGAGTTCAAGGCCAGTCTGAACTACATAGCAAGACCCTGTCTCAAAAAAAAGAATACCCAGTTGAAATTTAGCAAAGTTATTTGGGGCTTCCCGTATACAGATGCACACATTTACTATTACTTTTTTTTTTTTTTAATGTGGATAGTGCTGACTCAAGTATATGCTCTTTATTTCCTTGGGTTTGTGGAGCTTGTGCTACGAGTAAACTTAAAAGAAGTAAGCACTGGGGAGGAGGCTTTCTGTCTCTTTTGTATTCAGTGTTATAGGCCACTCCATCCCCACCTCACCTCTGTTGCCCCATTGGGGAGCCTGGCTCTGAGGCGTAGACCAAAGGTGCTTCCTAGCCTTTGGCTAATTTGGGAAGAGGGGCACAATTCAGACCTCCTCGATCCAGACCAGGCCCTGGACAGCCAGCCGTTGTCCTGGACATCAGTGTGGACACTGCTTCATCTATCTGGTATTGTGCCTAGATCACTGAACTGGAAGGCTTTGAAATGCAATGTTTTGGTCTACTTTAAATCTTCACTTTTATAATCAAAGTGTTTTTTTTTTAAACTTGGAGGAATGTAATTTTTGAGTGAAAAGTACATTTATACATTATATAAAGGATTTCTGATAGTTTCACTGAAATACTAGCATTTGTCATCTAGGTATGTTCAGTTAACTTTCTGTTTTCTAAAATATTTATTTGTATGTTTTAATGGATTCGGTTTTAAGATAAAAAGCTTTAAATCTTTGTTGAGTTCTGCCAATGGGTTTGCTAGCAAAAGAAGTACATGATTCAAGCACTTGGTCTTTGAATTTATAAGCAGATAGAAAATAAAACTCGGCCTAGGGATATAGCTCAGTGGCACAGTGCCTGCCTGGCAAGTGTGAGGTCCTGAGTTTGATTCCCAGGGCCGAACAAGAAAAGAAAAGAAAACTCTCAGGTGTGATAGTGCATGCCTGTAATCCCAGAACTTGGGAGCCAGAGGCAGGAGGATCACTGTGAGTTCGAGGCCAGTCTGGGTACATAAGCTAGTTCAAGATAAGCCTGCACTACTTAGAGACACGCTGCTCCCTCCCCCACCAAAACAAAACAAACCAATAAAAATAACACTCATCTGGGGAGCTGAGTGATAACGGCCTTGTGTTATGTGAGGGAGAAGCATTTGAACAGACAGATTGCTGTGTTCACATCTGTGTCCTTGCCTTGAAATATTTGGGAATTTTCTGTGGATGATTAAGAACTGATAGTTCTAACAACATATATTTTTTTTTTTATAAAAGTGTCCATGCTCTTTTGATTCAGGTACTTTTAGTGTTTACCAAAGAAGATAACCAGTGTAATGGATTCTGCAGGGCATGTGAAAAAGCAGGGTTCAAGTGCACAGTCACCAAGGAGGCACAGGCTGTCCTTGCCTGCTTCCTGGACAAGCATCATGACATAATCATCATAGACCACAGGAATCCTGGACAGCTGGACGCAGAGGCACTGTGCAGGTGAGGACAAGACTCAAGCCTAAAAAGTCTCATTGGCATTTGTGACAATAAAGGCAGCCCGCAAACTCGTTAAGTTGAATCAGTCTCTTTCCTTATACTGTGTGTAACTAAGCAAGACATTAAACCTTATTTGAAGGATTAATCTTTTTTTCTTCTTGCTTTGCTTTACTTTGTTTAAAAAAGTAGAAAATATGAAAGAGAAACATTATGGATTAAGATGAAAGCCAGTATTTCATAAACTACAGCTATAAGCTGCATACTTCAGCAATAAGAATTATAATTTTCTAGAATTTTTTAAAGTAATAATAAAAATTTCAGAATCATCTTCTAGTGTTAGATAAATATGCCTTATTTATAAATACATGCACAATATTAAAGAAAGAATTCTGGGTTACAGACATAAATCTAAGAAAAGTGCTTTTTAAAATTAAAGAACATTGGGCTGGAGATTTAGCTCAGTGGCAAAGTGCCTGCCTGGCAAGTGCAAGGTCGTGAGTTCAATTCCTGGTACCAGAAAAAAACAAAAAACAAACCAAAAAAAATTAAAGAACATTATTTGCCGCTGATGTATCTAAGACAAAAAAAAAAAAAAAATACCCATTTAATAGGAAAAGATAAATTATAACTTCAGTGGAATGTAAAATTTTATAACCCTGATTTAAAGGTGCTTAAAATCTTGACTTTTAATAGGTAGAAAAGATTTAAGCCAAATATAACAAGAGTTAAAAATTAATGTGACAAACAGATAACATCATATCAAAAGATTGTTTGCAAGGTACTTGGTGATTTCAGTATATGCCTGTGTCCTTGGTGGTGAGAGCCTGCATTTCTGGTAGTTAGACCAGGTTGCTTTCACCTGAGCATGATTGACTGCCAGTAGAATTTCCCTCTGGCCTTGATGTGGTCCCTGGAGCGCTGCCCGTGTTCGTTGCCTGTTTCAGTCTTGTTGACTTTGCAGTAGGCTGTTAACATCATAGCCAGTATTTGTTTGACATGTCATCTGGCCAGTCACCTAGCACAGACACAAGGGAAACGCTGCTGAGAGAAATAGAGAGATCTCTGGCGGGGATGGAGGGAAACTTAGCTTTTCCTTCCACAAGCTGCTTGGCTGTGGGTAATTCTGCCTTCTCTGGGCCTATTTTATCTTAACTATAAACTTGGAGCACATGTTTTCCAAGATCCTGTCTCTCTGTAACATGTAATGGATATCACTCAGAAGAAGGAAAGACAATATCTAAGTGGGTGATGCTTGAGAACTGATATAGCAGTCTTGGTGGAATGCTCAAGGTAGGAGAAGTATCTAAGGAGGGCCAAAGGGCCACCAAGGTAGACATAGGACAGGGGTGGGAGGGGATGCTGAGGAGGGCTTGCCCTCTTTCCCAGTCTTGTCCATACCCAAACCTAGCCACAGCTGGGTGCTGGACAGTGGAGATTTATAGGCATAAAGGTAACTCTGCTGAATCGTTCTGTGTTATAAAAGAAACATGAAATTGTATTTGTTATACTCCACCTTTTTATTGTACTAAAATATATATAGCATAAAATTAGGCTCCACTTTTTAAGGGGAGAAAATGTACCATCATTACGCATTTTAGGAATATTCTAAACATATAAGGTTTTATGCACTTCACAAGTTTTTATTGAGCCCTGTATAAGAGAATTTTATAGACCAAAAGTAAATAAAATGAAGTTCTTGTCTTTTAGAAGCTTATAAATTAGTGGAGCTGAAGTATTTAAATGAGAAGGTAATATTGCATAAAACTCAGTAAAAAGCACACAGATACCCAGTTCCATAAGTATGAATCTGTCCTCTCATGGAAACGACTGTTTCATAGAATCGTAGCATAAAGAACAGGAACTGGGCCGCTTGACATTGGCTCTAGAGCGGCACAGGGAGTCCAGGGTGCATCTGCTCTGCAGTGGGGCCAGGGCCTCGCCAGTAGAAAGCCTGAGTTTGATAAGTTCCCCTTCATGTTGTCCAGATTTGGGCTGCTAGAGCGGGTCTGCTCCCCTCCCCAGAATGAACTGCTAACATTTAAGGGTAGGAATTATGCTCTGCCAGGGTATCTTCGCTTTGCCAAACTGAGCACATCCTCACTGCCAACAGAAACTCCTCGCAGTGAGGAATTTCATATTCCAGCTCCATCGAGGTGCCTGTAGCTCTGAAGACTCTCTTCCAGTTTGTGGCTCTTAGCAGGATGGCTGCAGAGTAGAAAAGCCCACATGGGTTTGGATGGAGCTGTGAGGGGCAAACAGAGTCCCTTCTGTCCCCATGCTGGCCAGTGAGCAGACCCATAGACATGTGGACCCTGGTCATGTTGCTTTCCTGATGGCTGTGGTGCAGCCCTAGCCAAGAATCTGGTCTTTCTCCTACTCTGCTCTCCTGAATCATTTTCATCTTCTTTGGTGACTTGAGTGTGGGGTTTGGTGTCTTTGTACCATTCATAGTCTTCCAGAGGCAAGAACAGGCCTGGTTTATTTTCCTAAGTCAGATTCTGGTCCTTACCTGGTTTATCTTCCTTCAGACCATCCCTAGACAATATATTTCTCCATGTAACCCTGCAGATTCCCGCTCCTCCACAGGCTTGCTCTCTCCCCGCAGACCTCCACAGCCCATGAGACCTCAGCCCTGATGAAGCGCTGTCCTTCTTTTCATCTTCTCTTTGGGAGAATGCCTCTGGAAGGACCTAATCAACGCTGGTGGCCTGTGAAGGTTTTTTTTGTTTTTCTTTGTGGTACTGGGGGTTGTACCCAGGACCTTTGCACTGAGTTGCATTTCCAGCCCTTTTTTAATTTTTAATTTCAGACAGGGTCTTGCTAAGTGACTAAATTGCTCAAGCTGGGCTCAAACTCAGGATCGTCCTGCCTCATCCCCCTAGAGTGTCCATAGGTATATACCTAGTGAAAGGTTTTCTATCCATTGCTGACCTGTCCAGTTGCCTGTCTCTTGCTGCTCATTGCACTCCTCGTGGATGCCTTATTGAGGGCCATGCATTTTGTCTGCCATATTTCCAAATCCACCAGTTCAGGACCTCTTGTGTGTTTTACTCATGACCACTGCATTTGGTACTATGCCGTGTAGATGAGGAAGACTGTGTTCCTGCCTCTGAGGAACCAATTGTCTAGTTGGGTGGTATCTGTCTTGTGCTGGTGCAACAAAATACTTAAGACTTGGTAATTTCCTTTTTAACTGATACATAAAAACATAAAAATCGTACCTATTATTGGGATACCATGTATGTTAAATACATGCCTATATTTGCAAATATTTAAACCAGGTTAAACATATTTATCTCCTCAAACATTTATCATTCCTTTATGGTAAGAATTTTCAAATCTTCTCGAAATGTACAGTATATTATTATCTATAGTCACCATACTGTGCAGTAATACCCAGAGTGTCACATGAGACTCAGTAATTTATAGAGAACAGAAATTAATTTTCTCGTAGTTCTGGAGGCTGGGAAATCCAAGATCAAGGCACTGAGAGATTCAGTCATCTGGGAGGGATGTATCCTCTGGAACAGTGGAAAGCTATGTGAAGTCTCTCTTGTGAAGACTTCAATCCTAATTTCTAGGGAGGAGCTCTCATGGCCTAAACACATTTTAAAAGCCCTACCTCAATACTACCATATTGGCAACACCTAAATTTTAGAGGATATGTTGGTCATTGGGACAAAATCCTGCAATTTAAGGGTGAGAGGATTATTTTGGCTTGGGTTTGAGAGGGTTCAGTCTGTGATTGGCTGACTACAAGACAGAAGTGGCATGGCAGAAGGGCCTGGCAGAGGAGAGATGCTCACCCCACTGCAACCAAGAAGCAGAGCTGGGCAACAGCATGGAGAGAAAGGGGCCAGGAACCAGATATTCCCCTAAGTACACACCCTGAGGCCCACCCAGACACACCCAGAAGCATGCTTTATCAGTGCCCAGATGGGATGAATGGTCACAGAGAACAAGCAGTGACTTTAGTACAAGCTCATGAGTGCCCACAGAAGAGGTTTGTACAGAGCTTTGAGGGCCTGCTTGGTCAGAGGGTTCACAGAGGATGTGAAGAGGATGTGTGGGGTGAGCAGAAGCTTTGAAAGTAGAAGCAGCAACATGAGCAGGAATAGACAGGGTTTTGGCTCCTCTTCTCAGTGTGCATGGCTGCTGGACAGGCAGGTGTGGAGTGTGGTGCAGGCAGGAGCTGGATCACTAAGACCTAGTGTGCTGAGCTGAAGGCGTTGGACTCTGTCCTTTCCACTGTTGTGACACTGATGCATCCAGTGCAGGCATCATCCCAAGCAGAATGGGCGATAGGAGGCTGTGGGTAGGATGGAGCTTAGGGTTAGGGTTAGGGGGAGAGGTTGCCTTGTGCAGTTCCTAGTGCCAGGGCCTCCTCCCACTTTCCTATTGACTATAGCAATAAAGAAAGCAAAGATCATAGATATGTCCAAAGCTGGTAGGACAGGAAAGGAGAGGGACTCCCAGTGCATCTGTGGGACTGGGGAACCAGCGAAGACCCTTTTACTGAGCTGTGCCCAGTATCCCTCAGGCTCGGAAGCTGAAGTACTAGTGGCCCTACAGGGAGGCAGTGGAAAGGCTCTGTGTTTTGTTGAGTCCGGGATGCTGGAGCTGCACTGACTGGAGAAGCAGATGGCAGAAGTCCAGCTGAACAGCAAGGCCTTTGAGCTGGCCACTGGCCTGTGCTCCAGCCCCTGCACCCCTTTGTCCTTTACTTCTTACATCTATTTAGAAAGCGGGGCCGAGTTGTACAGAGCCGTGTTAGACAGAGCCATAGCTTTTTCTTCCATGTGGTGGGAAGGGGCAGAGGCGAAAGAAACCTGAGAGCTGTCCTGCAGTTCCCAAGCTGCAGACCACGTCAATTCTTTGAGAAACAGCATGGAGTTTTAGACAGGTGGGCACGTGGAAGCCACTCTTCTTTGGGGTTTTCTTCACATGTAGCAGCGCATGAAGCAGCATGGTTTTTAGCTGCTCAGATTGCTGCAGGGCTGTGCCCATCTCTCTCCTGACCATCTTGAAGTCTGCCCTCCTAATGTGTGTGTTTTGACAGTGCCAAGTCAATCCTTTCCTAATGCTCATGATTCTAAAGCAGGAGTGTTATTTTTCAAGCCAGGTTCCTGATGTGTCCATTTTTATAGCCACTTTTTGCTCTTAGGCATTAGAAAAAGTCAAGAATACACTTCTGCCTTTTTACACAGCTTCAGAGCTCCCTTGAAGACTTTATCCCTCTGCAAGCATGGGCTTCCTTTCTGCTGCCTTAGCCCCATGCCCCTTGTTCCCATATCACTGGTTTCTGGTCAGGCATCCAAAGCACCTGCTGAGATCTTCTGCCTGGTGGCCTGTGTGCCATGGTACCACTTAAGTATGTTTTTCTTCTGAAGAGCTGAGTGCTGCTTGAGGTGGCTGGCTGCATATTTAAATCTCCCTTTCCTCATCTCAAATCTCTGATATCAAGGAAACATAAATACCAGAAGAGACACTGGTGACCCTCGCAGTCCTGAGTTGGCTTCCCTTGGCCCTTGTGCAGAAAGCAGAGCCTGGCTTTTCTCCAGGTGGGGAGACCAGGGTTGGACAGCTGTTAGGAAAGACCCTTTAATACAGCCATGCAATGTCTGAGGGTTGGTCCCCACTGGAGAGGAGAAGAGTGGGCACTGGGAAAAGCAGGAGTGTTCAAGAGAGGGAGAGAATGAAGGAGAGATGAGGTACATGTCCATGACGGACTGCTGATCCTGCAGCTGCCCTTCTATTCCTGAGCAGTTAACTCTGCCACTCCAGGCCTCTGCATCGGTTTCTAGACTCAGCCTTTTCTCAGTCCGAATGCCCTAAGGCAGGGGACTGCAAAGAGCACCCTCTGCCCATTCGAGTGTAGTTTCTGATTCCATTCCTCCTGCACTGATCCACTCAGGTAGTTCAGGGTTGGTGAGAATCCATATGGTCTACAAAGCCTTGAATGTTTAGTCTCTGGCCCATTACAGGAAAAGCTTGCTAATATGATGCATCTTTCTTAGGTATCTGATACAGTTATGTTTTGTACCATTTTGGGGAGAATTGGGAAATAGTTATTTTCTATGTTCTGTGATTCAAAAGTGGTTCTATTTCCTGAACTAATTGCATTCGTGCTGCTAGCACAGCTGAAGTTACATGGTCGTCCCATCTGGTCTCTGTCCCATCCTAGACGTGTTCTGTGGAGGCCCAACACCCTTCTCCTTTGACCAGGGCTGTCTGGAAGTGGTCCTCTCTGTTGCCGTCCTGCTGAGTACCTCTCCAGTGTGTTGTCTTCCTCTGTCTGGGGCCAAATTCTTTCCTCTCTAGCAGCCTGGATCTTCTTCTGACAGCTGTACTGTCTTTTCGAAGGAAGAGTTCAGGACTTTTCTTCCTTAGCCCCATGCCCCTCGTTCCCGTATCACTGGTTTCTGGTCAGGCTCAGCTCTTCAGAAGAAAGGGGCTAAGAGTGGAGGGAGAGTTCAGGACTTTTCTTCATCTTCACCTCTGTGTGGCATTTATGTCTGCTCTCCTTGACCTTCTGGCTGTGTTTGTGCCCCGTGGTCTCTGAAGTGGCTTCTCCCAAAGGGTTGGTAACCCTCTTGGATGGGGCAGAGCCTTCTCTTCGCCAGGCCTCTGGTCTTCACATCTGGCAGGGTTGATTCTCTTCTCTCTAAGTGCTAACTTTACCTTGTGGTTCCTGCTTTGGGGTTTGTGAAGGGTACTTTTGCCTCCACTTTTCCTAGGAACTCTTCATCCTTTGCACTGCTGAGAGTACAGAGAGGAGCTGGCCCTTGAGCTCCTGTATGGCTGTCAGCCTATGGTCATACACACGACCTTGCGTATCCCTCCAGTGGGAGGAGACGGAGCTGTGGCCCTTTTCATATAAGCACGAAGTAGGGAGAGTTCTCCACTTGAAGCCACCTGGGCTAACAAAGACCAGAGCAAAGAGGCAGCACATCAGTCACCTGAGTTAGGTGTACGCTCAGACTCTGTGCTTGCTGCTTGCTACAGTCCACTGGCTAGGAGTTTGTTCCCAGAGAGAAAGATCAAGTAGGCACAATGGTGAATCCAAAATGTAAGGGGATCTTCTCTTCACCCTGTAAACCCCAACATTAATTGTTCTACCAAAGTGTTTAATATATTTAATATATTTAACCACTTACCAGTTTACCCCAGTGTCATTCTGGCAGTTTATGTAATTGTTTGTTTATGTACTGACTATCCCAAGTGTTGCTCAGGCAGGCATCATTTCAGCCTATCAATTCTTGTTCACATGTCTGTTTGTTTTATAGAGACTGTTTTTTGCATACTTTCTTATTTAGAATGTGTTTGTCTTCGATGTTTGTTTCCAATGAAATCTAGTAATAAGTTCTGGTTATTTTCTTTTTTATTGATTCAGTTCTTTTTTTTCTTTTTCTTTTTCTTTTTTCTTTTCTTTTCTTTTTTTTTTTTTTTTGGTCTTTTTGAGACAAGGTTTCACTATGCAGTTCAGGCTGGCCTTGGACTCACTTTGTAGTGAAGGCTGGCCTTGAACTTGCAGGGATGCTCCTGCCTCAGTCTTCTGAGTGCAGAGATTACAGGTGTGCCCCTCTATACCTGGCTTAATTTGTGCTCATTTTATTTGTGAAAGTAACCTATAATTTTGTGCTACAACCTATGAAAACTTTTGATAAGTACATTAGATGTAATTTTTATACTTCTCCAGGACTCTGTAATACTCTTTTATAATATGAAACGGACACGTGTGGGACCCTAAGACAACAGGAAGGAAGTGCCAAAAGATCTGCAAAAGAAAAAGCTGAAAAGGGAGAGATGCTAGCATAACAGAGAGAAAAAGTCTGTGTTATGAAAAGGGAAGACAAAAAAGGAGTCTCCTTATGGTCAACTGTTCATAATGCAGAAATAATAGAACTTAGGCCGGGGAGATGGCACAAGCACCTGCCTGGCAAGCACAAGGTCCAAGTTCAATTTCCGGTACCAAAAAAAGAAAAGAAAAAGAAAGAAAGAAATGATAGAACTTGAAAGAAGAAATGAAACTAAAAAATTCCAGTAGTGGTTAATGGTTATAGTAATTCCATGGGCAGTGTTGACAGAGTTGACCAACAAGCTGTCCTGTAATCAAAAAGCAAGGAAAAATATTATTATACTTATGTACCTTCTGGATCAAACAATATGGAACTTGTTTGTTGTTTATTCAAAATGGGGATTAAAATTAATTTACAATTTAGGTTAGGTCTAATAGGCCAAATAATTGAAAAATACAGGACAGCAAAACTCCAACCAGGACACTTAGTGGAGAGATGTTTTATTGAAATTATACCAGCCACAGAAAAAAAGGAAAGGCCAACACAACAGTGTTAAGTGTATTGCTCAAACAAAGACAACAATGCAAAAATAATTCAGAAAGAGACTAGATAGCATTGTTCAGATTGTACCATTGTGTTGTATATTGAATGTTAAGATATACTACACACAGAAAAATTATTGAATAAATTTGATAAAATTGTCATTTTTATATTTCTTGTTACCTTGTAAAATTAATGAAAAAACAGGCACGGTTTGGGCATCCTGTATTTAAATAATTGAGCTGGTAAATGGTTAAAAAATTGTTTTTATTGACATTTTTTTGTTTTTCTAAGGTCCATCAGATCATCAAAACTCTCAGAAAATACAGTTATTGTTGGTGTCGTACGCAGGTAAACTGCTGTTGTGGGGTTTGGTTTCTTGGGTTTTTGGTGTTTGGTTTTGGTTTTTGGTTTTTTTTCTGGTACTGGGAATCGAACTCATGACCTCGCGTTTGCCAGGCAGGTGCTGTGCTGCTGAGCTAAATCCCCAGCCCCATTTTTGGTGTTGAGATGCAAGTGTCAGTGTAAGTCTTGCTTGACAGGGCTGGACTGGGGCCTGCCTGCTGTGACGGGTGTCCCTTTGAGATTTGGACTTTTCTTCATTCTTGTATTTTCGTTTTGCTTCTCCAGTTAAGTTGACAGAGCGAGTTGTGTTTCCTGATTTTAAGTCACTATAGGACCAGGCAAGCCGTGAGGGAATGGCCTTCTGAAAGTGGGAGTTTCCAGGGCAGTCATCGTAGCACTCTCTAACTTTAGGTACTCTGAGGGTTGGAGTTATGCATGAGTGGAAAGGATCTTTTCTCTAAGTTGAAGTAAAGTAAAAAGGGAAATACCGAGGGAGATGGCAAGTATTCACATAATATTACTTAGCTTACATGTTTTTATAGATAGAAGAAATGTTTCTTTGTCCTTTAATTTTTTTTCCCAGAGCTGTGTGAAAGGGTTTTTTTTTATGAAATAGGGTCTTCCTGTGTTGCCCAGGCTAGCCTCAAACTCGTGATCCTCATTTACCCTCCATCCCACCCCTTGCCTTGTGCTGGAATTAGATATGCCACCACCCCCGTTGGATTTTAAAAAAATAATAAACTGGAAGTAGAAAAATATCAGAGAATTTGATTTTGTTTAAAATATTTAAATATTAAATAGATATTTGGACACAGCTCTGTTCCAGCTGTTAATGTAATTTCTGTATCTCAAATATTATAATAGCTAGGTACAGTGGCACGCACCTGTAATCCCAGCACTCAAGAGGCTGAGGCAGGAGAATAACTCACTGTTGGTTTGAGACCAGCCAGGGCAACATAGTGAAACTCTATCTCAAAAAAAAGTGTTATAATAATATATTTTTTAAAAAACTAAACATGAAATCAAAGCAGAAAGTTGTTTTCAACTTTGTATTCACATATTAGCCTAATTCGTCTAAAAGTACTCATTATATGACAGTTAAAAATATTATGTAAACTAGTACCCATGCAGGAGGTGAGATGTCATTGACAAAAACCATGTCTCACTCTTGCTATATTCTTTTTAAGGATGGATAAAGAAGAGTTGTCTGTGATGCCTTTCATCGCTGCTGGCTTTACAAGGGTAAGTACCTCCTTCTTGGCTGTACAGCTATACCTGAATGTGAGAGATTATTTTATCTCAGGTCCATGTCTAGCTGGTTTTGAATTTGGGAAAAAATTATTTCCTTGTGCTGTGTTACAGTGTGGTTTAACTTTATAACCTAATAATCTAATTTTGGTATTTCACTTTCTTAGTCTTTCAGAACTATGCTGCTAAAGTCATATAAGCAAAATAAACTCATTATAGTGTACTAATTAAAAATTCTACCACAGGGGGCAGGGGATTTAGCTCAGCGGCACAGCTCCTGCCTGGCAGTACAGGGTCATGAGTTTGATTCCCGGTACTGGAAAGAAACAAAAGAAACAAACAAACAAACAAAATTCTACCACAGAGTGTGCTGGGCTTTTTTAGAGGAAGTTGGGAGGTTGAAGCAGGGTCTCACTATATAGTGCAGGCTGGCCTTGAACTCATAGCAGTCCTCCTGCTTCAACCTCTCAAGTTCTGGGATGACAGGCATGTGCCACCATGCCCTGCTGGAATGTGCTGTTTTAACGTTTACCTGTACATGCAATTTTTCAAAGCCAGGTCAAGGATTCCAAAAACAGGGCAACCTCAACATGGCTCCATTTTTCTCTACCCCCAGCTCCAGTCTCTCGATTTCTTCTAAGCCAAGTGGCTGCTGAGAGCTTTGTTCAGCTGATGGCTGAGGCCTGGGAATCATGATGGGGAGAACGTGAGGGAGGCCGAGCCTCAGGAGGCCCACAGTTCCAGCAGTGGGGTGATCCAGAAAGACACACCTTGACTTTAAAGTGGCCTGTATGGATGGTGCTCCTGGCACCCACAGAGGTGACTTTAAGTCCTCCCAGAGGAGGACCCCTTAGTCTTCAGCCTCAGAGGTTGCAAACTGATTTTGATAAATGAAAGCCTAACAACTGAAATAATAGGTGAGAAGAAACAGCCTGCATGTGTCACAGATACACAACCACAGGAAATAAGTTAGAGAAGCTAAGCAATATGGAGAGTAGAGGTGGTGGTTTAGTGTGTGTATGACTAGAGTTCCAGAAGAGGAGGAAGATGAAACAGAGGAAAAATCTGAAGAGTATATGGCTGAGAATTTTCCAGCACTGATGAATAATCACAGATTCAAAAATTCCAGCAAACCCAAAGTAGAGTAAATGGTAAAACTGCAAAAACAGACAAAAAAAACAGAAACAACCAGAGAGAAATATTAAAATCAATTAGAGAACAAAGGTTACCTTTGGGAGAGTGACAGTATGACCAGCTTCTCAGCACCAAGTGGGAAACAAAATAGTGGAATAATATTGGCAGTGTGATAAAAGAAAATAATTACCAGTCTAGAATGTTGTACCCAGCATAAATATTCTAAAATGAGGGTGAAACAAAGACTTGCAGAAAAATGGAAACTGAGTTCATAGTTAGCAGGTCCTTGTAAGTAAGTCCTGAAGGATGCAGTTCATCCAGAGGAGGATGGCAGGTCTGCCTGCTACATGCCTGCCCCTCACACTGCCCTCTTCCCTGGCCCCCCTGCCTTCCCATACAAGCATGGACATGTGTTTAATTCAGTATGTCTGTTTATGTATAACTATTCCAGAAAGGACAGACATGGGCTGAGGTATCCAGTACTCCACAGTAGAAGGGATGTGCCAAAGAGAAATGTTAATACTAGCTCAGTATGTCAGTTGCAGCAACCATTGGTGTTGGCAAAGAGTGTGGGTGGGAGTAGAGTGCACACATGCTCAGGGCTGGCCTGTGAGATGTGGCAGTAAGGGAGGCAGCAGAAATGTTGTGAGGGTTTCGTCCCTGTAAGAAAGGTGCAGGATGGAGCTTCACTCTGCAGGACATATTTTCTTCTGGAGGTGATTAGTATCTTGTTTGCAAATAATAGTAAAAACATCACACTTTATAAGATTATTGAAAAGAAAGTTTATCATTAATAGAACAGAAAAATTTAATAAAACTTCTAAATTAGTAAGGGAGAATATGGAATTTTCAGCAACTTGGTCAAACTGGCAAACGCAAGAATAAACAACAGTGTCCCATCAGCCATCAACACAAAATGAGATAGAAGGAACAGCAAATGCACGAGTGGGCTGGAGTCTCCCTTCAAAGATAGGCTTTAGATTGGGTTACAAAACACAATTCCATGATATATATATATATATGACATTTAAAATGATAGAAGGAGCTTAATACTAAATGATCAACAAGGTAGCAAGTGAAAGCAGACAGAACACAGAAATAATGATATCAGATAATATGGAACTTAAAATTTTATGCACACACAGTTTTATATAAAATGCACACATTAGGTTATTACCACATCGTTTCATGGCTGTTTTCTTGCCCTTGTTTGACAGCCTTTACAACTTACACATATAGTAGCGCCTGTCTTCACCCCCTGGGCTCCACAGTCCCTGTTAAATTGTGTGAAACAGTCTAGTGAGCCAGCAGGAAAGGAAGGGATCCTTTAAGCCCAGAGTCCTAGCTTGGAAAGGGTTGGCTGCCTGTTCCCTGTGGGTCTTGAGATCATCCCACGGAAACGCTTTGGAAAGTGTTCACACAAAGAAAGAAGCTTTCCCAGATGACTGGAGATCTTTATGTTATATTTTCACTCTGAGGCAGCAAAACTAGCTGTTGCTTTACACAAGGATCTCAGAATAGTTCATTTTCTAATGACATTTAGGGTATCGATTATTCGATAACCCCTGCCCTTGTGGTTATATGCTTACCTGCAACTACCTAAGATCACTAAACCTTGTATTTATTTGTGGACTCTTTGAAAGCCTATAGATTCAGTGTTGGAAATTTGTGTGTTTGGAAAGTACTGTGTTTGAAATTCTGCATAAGGAAGTCATCGGCACAGTCAGATGGACTAGAAAGAGCATCCTGGTAGAAGGTCGAGTAAATTACAGTCCTCATGTTTTCTTAGCATGGAGATAACTTGAAAATTCATAAAGAACTGACACACTCTTCCTGCCCTCTTGCCCATTCCACCAACTGAGGTGTCACCTGACTCCTCAACAGAAGCCACTGTTAGGGCCAGCACCCTGTGCAGAAGCAGAAAAGCTTCATAGCACTTTCAAGGTACTGGTTGAGGGGGTGGGAGGTTGGACCAGGCTCCCTGTTTTGTAGGTAAGTAACCTAACGTGGTGACTAGACCTCAGAGACTCCAAATACCAATCTTCTCATCCAGAGTCCCTAAGCTGCACGTGATGCACAAGTTGCTGAGCACAGCTGGACCTAGTGGGAAGGATGCGCAAGTTGCTGAGCACAGCTAGACCTAGTGGGAAGGGAGCCTCTCTTAGTCTTCCAGTGTGCAGGCTGTGGTACCAAAGTTTAAACTGAAAACTCGCACCACCTTGAGATTGCTGGTGTTGAGGAACTGCCAGCTATTTTGTGACCTAGCCATTCGGGGCCACAGAGTGGAAGGGGAGCCTGCTTCCTGCCTCAGCTGGACTGGGCCCTCAGGCATGGATGGGGGTTTGTGTCAGTGCTGAGTTGCATTAGCATTCCCTGAGAGCATCCCCGGAGAGCCTGCTTCCTCAGCCTGGGGAGGAGCCTGTCCTTGGATACATTTTTATTCACATTGGGAGTAATTCTACCTGGGGCCAGGAGTAGAGAGCCACTGGGTGAGGCTCCAGAGGGATGCAGGTCCCAGTTGTGGTGTGATGTGCCTCGTGGAAAGTGAGTTGAGTCCCTGGGGAGGTCTGCAGGGTTTGTGGGTAAGGCTGGGGAGGGACTACTGCTGCATAAGCAGAGGGAATAGTAACTTGCTTCTCTACCCTGCATGCCCTGTGGGGTCCTTGGGACAGAAAAGAAACTTGGAAAGAAGTGGCAGGGATGAGCCATTTAGACTCAAGGCAAAGTGGAGATGAGGGGAGGGATGGACAGTGGGAGCAAGATGCCCCTCACGTGGTCACGTGTGCTGAGCTTCTTTTTACCTTGATTTCTCTCTTGGGGATAAAAAGTTTTGGTGGATCTGTAACATTCATACCCATGAAAAGTTCACGTGGGAGGCATCTGTTGAAGTGGATAAATACATGTGTTCTCTGCCCCCACCCCAAGATGTTGCTAGAGACCTCTGCCTGTCTCACAGCCCCAGCCCTCATCTGTTGGGGTGGCACAAGCAGTGTGTATCAAGTTCTTCCCCTGCACCTGCGTGGTCAGTGGTCAGTAGCCGTGTAGATGGCAGCATTCTTGGGAATTCTCATGGGGTCCTGGCTCATGTGGGCAGTGGGCCCAGCAGCTTCCACAATATCAGCCATAAAGGCTGGGAAGTGTATGGCCTGTGTCAGCCTGCTGGTGAGAAGGGCTGCGACTTAGCCCCAGGCCCCGCCAACCGGCCTTGCCTCCTCTCCTGAGATGGTACCAGCTGTTCCTCACCTTTGTGCTGCAGTGTGTAGGTGGAATGCTGCTCCCATCATCTCCATCCTCATGGTAAGCTGTCTCTTGAGGAGTACTACTACTTCCCTTCTTTTACAGATGAGAAGCAGGCTGGGATGGGGGGTTGAAGTGCCTCATTTCAGGTCATACAGCCTCTAAGGCAGAAGCTGGGGCTGGATTTTTAGGTTGCTTGACACCCAGGCAAGACCCTGATCACTGCCCGACACAGGGGCACCTGCCTTCACCATGCAGTGGAGGGAACTGCTTGTGGCCCCCAGTCCTCAGCTGTCTGGCTGTCAGGGAGTGGCCTGCTGGGAACCCACTTTTTTAGCTTTAATTTCCTACTCCACCACTGTGGAATGCGTGTAGGAAAATGTTCCAGGCTAGAAGTTGCCCCCAACCTGCAGGTCAGTAGAAAGGAAGGGTACTTCTGCATACCAGGAGTTTGCCTGACTGTAAAGAGGACAAAATATTGTTCCTGAGTTTACTCTGACAACCTCATACAACTACATCTCTGGTTAATAAATTTCCTCCTCTACATCTGCTAACCTCTCTGCTTTACCAGTGATATGCACGCATCGAAAGTGCTCATTAGGCGCTGAAAGAAAATCTTATTGTTAAAGAAGTAATTTGGTGTGTATAAGTCCCATCTCTAATCTCCTGTCTGTTATTACTGATAATGAAGTATTTTTTAGATTTCAGTTGCCAAATCAAGAAATTTATTTAGAATTATTTTTAATTGGCATACATAATTATTCAAAGATACCCCTTTATTCATCCACACAATTCCCCTTTCTGTTTATAGAGGTATATAGAAAACCCCAGCATCATGGCCTGTTACAATGAACTGCTCCAGCTGGAGTTTGGAGAGGTGCGGTCACAACTGAAACTCAGGTAACTCACCACTTCCAGAGCACTGCCGGGCCATGCAGGGTGGCTGTGCTGCTCAGGGGATCTTCTTGGCCATAACTGACCCCCAGATAGGTGGGGATGGTGGTGCAGTGGCCACTCCTCAGACAGACTTTCTTTGTCTGGATGGCTAATAAAGGTGACATTAGTGATTGGAAAAGCACATTTAAACATGGGTCCCTAAAGTAATAGTAAATGAAAAAGGTAGGCTGTAAAACTACGTGCTGGATTTTCTGTTTGGTGTTCTAAGGAAGGAAGGAAGGAAGGAAGGAAGAAAGGATATATGTATATATATAATTTCAGTACCAGGAATTGACCTCAGGGCCTTGTGCTTGCTAGGCACACTTTGTGCTGCTGAGCTATATCTCTGGCTGAAAAAAAAATATTTTAAGTATATACATATACTTGGTGTATTGTTATCTCTGGTAGGTGATTTTTTTTCTTCTCTATATTAAACATTTTATAATTTGTTCATGATAAACAGCCCCCACCCCCACCCCCACATGAAATGACATCTTTGTAGAGCAAGAACAGCAAAACAAATAGTAAAATTCTGTCAGGTTGACAGAAGGAAAATAAAATCAGCACTCCCCTGTCATTCTGGCTTCCTTCTTTGAGGGTCCTACTGTTTGACATTTCTTTTACCAGTGATCTAAGAACAGATATGGGTCATTCTGTTTGCATGTGCCCAAGGCACAGAAATAGGGACTGGGGCCCCACAGATGGGGAAGAAAAGTGCTTCATAGACAGTGAGTAGCAGGCACAGTGCAAGTGAGCAAGGAAATGCTGTGGAGCAGAATATTTGGCCTGCAGAAGCTCTCTTGTTTCCAGGTTTGCGTGGAAACTTGAAACAGACGGTGGCCTGTGGCTGGCCTGGTCCCAGCACCCCCACAGGGAGTTAGGCTGCCTCGCTCTCTCAGAGGAGAGTAGGATAAATTTTGGAGCAGAAAGTGATGCTAGAGTTTACTTAATCCAATCAAGATGCAGGAAATAGACTCACAGAGGTTAACTGACTCACATCCAGGAACTCAAGAGCAACAAATGGCAAAGCTGGTCCTTTAGGTGTAACCACATTTCTAAACTACTGCAGTCATTGTCCTCATTCTCTTTCCCTGTCTCTCACTGGCCTCCTGCCGTTCTTCCTGAATACCTCAGGTAGCTCTGACTCCTTCGCGCCTCCCAAATCCCATCCCTCCTCATCCTGTTGCCCTTTCCTCCTGAGTACCTCTCAGATCTGTCCACTTTTCTTCATTTTCACTGCTACTCTTTGAGTGTAATCTTTAACCTGGATTATTGATTGACTCTGTCAGTCTCCCTACATCTAGCCCTAACTTCCTCCTATCTATTTCCCACACTAAAGTGACAGATAATAACTCTGTGTTTCCATCCTGTAATTCTCCATGGCCTTGAGAATGAAGCCCAGACTCCAGGATGTGGTGCCTGGCTCTCCAGGCCCCATCCACTGCCTCCATCTCGGCCTCCTCTCCCATGGTGCCCTGCTCCAGCTCACAGCCAGATGGAGATGTTCATTACAGACAGAAAATACGAAGGAAAAGAAATGCTGGACTTGAGAGAAATAGAGGCTTGTTCTGCCAGATACTGGAGATCTATGACAAGTAACTTTGTGTTACTGCTGGATCAGTGAAGTAGCCTATAAAGTCTAGAAATAGATTTGAGTATATTTGAGGATTTAGTACATGATAAACATGGCTTTTAAATCAGCGTGGGAAAGGGTAACCTTTTTAGTCAGTAGGACTGTGATAACTGGTTAACTCATCAGTAAGAAAATTAAGTTATAGTCTGACCTCACCCCTTATCCTGAAATAATCTCCAACTAATTAAAGACTTAAGTGGAAAAAATCGTTCCACATTAAGTGTGAAAAATGTAAGTGGACTTATGTAATTGAATGAAGTCTTTTTAAACTCAGCATGTCATGAAAACTAGATTCCGTGGAAGAGACAGTACCAAAAAAAAAAAAAAAAAA
>NW_004955416.1:14045245-14105021 GCF_000276665.1 Chinchilla lanigera | reverse complement strand
TTTTTTGGTTTTTCTCCGGTACCGGGAACCGAACTCACGACCTTGCACTTGCCAGGCAGGTGCTTTGCCGCTGAGCTAAATCCCCAGCCCCTGTCTTTAATTTTTTAGCACAGGTAAATCTCCTAACTGGCTGTGGTGGCGCATGTCTGTAATCCCAGCAAACAGGATGCTGAGGCAGGAGGAGTGCTACAATTTCAAGGCCAGCCTGAACTGTATAGTCAGACCCTGTCTCAAACCCTCCCCCTGCCAAAAAAAAAAAAAAAAAAAAACCCTAATCATTCTTTAGGAGATTCTTTAAACATACAAAGAAAAAACCCATAAGCAACATGAGTCTAATCACAGGTGGGTTGCTGTTGAATAAATTACTATAGTGTAACCTTAACCATAGAATATTACATGGTTATGAAAGGTGATCAAGATCTGTAATTATTGATAAGGAGAGATTAATGTATGTTGTACAGTGAGAAAAGCAGAACAGGCAAGTCTACAGAGATAGTTGATTAGTAGCCTAAGCTGTGGTTAACAAATGGCCTAAAATTACGATTTGTGCACAACTCTGAATATAATAAAAGTTATTAAATTATGCACTTTTTTGAGACAGGGTCTTGCTATTGCAGTTCAGGCTTGCCTTGAACTCACTCTAGCCCAGGCTGGCCCCAAACTCACAGTGATCCTCCTGCCTCAGCTTCCCAAGTGCTGGGATTTCAGGCATATGCCGCCACACCTGGCTGAATTCTGAGCTTTAAATGGATGAACTGTATGGTGTGCAAACTATGTCAGTAAAGTTTTTTTTTTTTTTAATTTTTTTATTTTAAAGAGGAAAAATCCCAAAATTTCAAAACAAGACAATAGGAGGGTAACAGTGGTTAATACATTGTGTATTATTATCTTTAAATTAGTTTATGTCAATAAATTTGTTTAAAAATAAATGACCTCAAAACATTGGCAGTCCCAACAAGGAGATGTATCAACTGGTATTCTAGGTATTTTCTTGCATAAATATGTATGTAAATACATATGTAATATGTACCTTTCTAAAAACAGGACCATACTCTATATAGTTTTACAGTCTGGAATAGTTGGATCTTATAGTGATTCTGTTTAAGCGTCTGAAGAACTTCCAGATTGTTTTTCAAAAAAGGAGTTGTGCTGTTTTACATAACCCCAGCAGTGTATGAGGGCTCCTCACCAACATTTAGGGTGATTGGTTCTTTTGATTACTCTAGTGGGATGATATGCTGTCTCATTTATTTTTATTGGTATTTTCTAATTTTTATCAATAAACAGTTTTTACTCCTGCAAAATTTAAAAATGATTTCTAATGTTAAGGATGTGGGAAGTGCTCACAGTGTAAGCCTAAGTGAAGAAAGCAGAAAACAAAGCTGGTCATTCCAGATGATCTCAGTTTGGTAAAAATCATTGTTTAAAATAATATCTCCGAATGGTTGAAGTGGCCTGCTTGACTGTGTTTTTTCCTGTAGTCCTTATGAGGCTTTTCTGGCTTTGAGAGGGACAGCCTGGGGGTGCAGCTGCTGGAGCACTTGGGGTTCCACACTGCTGAAAAGCTGTGAGTGGACCCTGGCATGTGACTGCCTGGCCTTTGCCTCTTTAGAGCAGCAGTGTATGTAGGGAACATCTAACAATAGGTGTGCAGGAGGTGTCTTTATGCTTTTAGATAGCCCCTTCCTTTGCTTAGACAAGTATACAACATTATCTTTACAAATCAGCCCAAATCACATTTAAACAAGCTAATGTAAGCTGGGAGATTGCATTAGATTCGCTAGTATTTACACTAATCAGTCCTTCTGTTTCTACCCATAAAGGGCTTGTAACTCAGTATTCACTGCACTAGAGAAAAGCCAAGAAGCTATTGAAATTACAAGTGAAGACCACATTATTCAGGTGTGTTATTTTGGGAAATTGTCCTTATTTTCTTGTCTGTCCTCATTTTTAGAAAAGACCCCCTCCAATGTAATTTTTTTTTTTCTTTTCAGAGTTCAAGAGACTGATTTTTTCCTTAGGGGATTATCTGAACAAAATCAAAATATATAATTTAGTATAAGCTCTCTAGATAAAAAAAAGATAATAATATGATGCTAGAAAATGTCTGTAAAAGTGTCACATTTGCATTTATTATTTCTCACTGGGTTGTATATGTTTATTTGGTAGACTTATTTGAAAAGGTAGTTGCTTGAGAGGGAACACTCGAATATTCTAGTGGAATGATATGCTATCTTATTTATTTTGATCTGTATTTTCTAATTTTTGCCAATAAACATTTCTTTTGTAAAATTTTGAAGTGATTTCCAGTGCTAAGAATATGGGAACACTGTAATAGAGAGAACCCGACTAGGTCTATAAGCCTCCCTCGCTATATTTACACCTGTCTCACTGTTTTGGAAGACAGTTCACACTTGTACAGATTTCTAGAAAAAAATGAAAATGTCAAAAATGGGATACCCAGCACTTACAGAATACCCACTGTTAGTAAAGTGGGTTTACATAAGTAACTTAAGAGATCATGACTCATACTTCGCATAACAACAAAGAAGAGAGCTGTGCCGCAGGAACATTTCCGCTCTCTGAGAATTGGATCCACTTGATTTTCTTTGTGGGGCCCCAGTGCTGTAATCTAACTCTCCATCTGCCTGCCTGAGCCATTTTGGGCAAATTACTTAACCCTAATCCAGCTGAATCTGCTTTGTCATCTGTGTAGATGAGAATTATATTAAGAATAACAGCCACCTGCCTTCTGTAAAGTTGTTTTGAGGATGAAATGAGTTAATGTATGTGAAGTGCTTATTATACTGTCTAGGAAGGAAAATAGATCTTAGTAAATAGCATTAGCTACTGGGTCTGTCACCACCTGCAGCACATACACCACTTTCCCCACATCATCTCTCGTTTTACAGTCCTATTTGAAGCTTAATCATTAGGCATGACATTGGTAAACGCTAGCTCACAGCCTGCTTTTCGCACACCTTATTTACTTGAATCCTATGAGAGAGGCAAGAGAAGGTTTCACTCCCAGTATCCAGATGAGGAGGCGTGCAGTGACTTGCAGAACCCAGCAGTGCGCAGAGGAGGGTAGTGCAGGCATTGCATGTCCCAGTCTGCTGCTTTACACGCTGGAGCCCCAGCCCAGCAGCCTGGATGTGTCCCAGAGCGGTGCCGGTGTCCTCTTCCTGTTTGGTCAGGGTGGCTGCTGCCGCAGCAGGAAGCCCAGCCAGACACCACTTGTCTGGCTGCTGATTCTCCTGAGCTCATGTTCTTATGGTATTAGAGCCATGGTTGGGTGCAGGCTCTTGAGGAGGGAAACGGGAAACAAGAGTGCTTAGGTGCAAGATCCTTGATTGCCCTCTTTTCAAAATGCCTTTGAATTCATTGGATTTTTTTGTTTGTTTGTTTGATCTCTCCCCAGTATGCAAATCCTGCATTTGAAACCACAATGGGCTATCAGTCAGGTGAATTAATAGGGAAGGAGTTAGCAGAAGTGCCTATAAATGAAAAAAAGGCTGACTTGCTGGATACTATAAATTCATGTATCAGGATAGGCAAGGTAAGTAGGCTGGTCTCTCTGTCACTTTTGTGTAACAAAGAAGGAAAGAAGACTTGGTGTTCAGCGAATACTGTGTGCGCCAGTTCACCTCAGCCTCAGGTCACCTTGCCACAGCCCCGGGGAGGGTATGTCGCGTGGCTTTTTTTTTTTTTTTTTTTTTTTTGAGACAAGGTCTCATTATGTAGCCCAGGCTGGCCTCAAACTCACGGCCATCCTCCAGCCTCCCCAGTGCAGGTACAGGTGTGCACTACCACACCTGGCCACATGTTCTTTTTATACCTCTTCTGCAGATAAGGAAACCGAGGCCAAGAAAGTACATGATATGATTAGCCAATGAACAGAGTAACTCGGCACTTAAAATCATTGCTTTCATCTCTGTGATAGGTGAATAAATTGACCTCTCTAATACTGCTCTGAAGAGTAGTAGCTCCTGGCCGGCGGCTCTGGGCGAGGTTTGGCTGGCGAGGCTGCACATGTTCAGTGCACATCTGAGCCCAGCAGTGCTCGGAGCCTCTGTCGTTTGTGGCGCATATTTAAAGTGATGGCTGTGTGCCGGATACTGTGCTAGATTCTGGGATACAAAGAAGAGCAAATGAGAACTCTGACTTAGGAGAGCACCTGGACCAGAACAGGCTTCGGAAGGAGCCGTCAGGAAGGTGGGCAGCCCCGGATCAGTCCTCGAAGGTGCAGGCAGGAGAACCACAGGCCTGGTCTGCGGGGTGTCTCTTCCTCTGAGTGTGCCTCTGACCCACCTCCGTTAGACTTTAAGGCGTGATGGGAAGGGGGACTCTGCTGCTTTCCCAGTCACTTTCCGTCCTGTCTGTGGGGCTTTTCCTCACTGGCATAGTTGGGCAAGGACTGCAAATCCGAGTCCTAGGAAGGTTTGCACATTTGGTGGAGTGTGCCGGTGTCCACACTGCATGGTATTAGAGGTGCAGTGGTGCCCCTCCCCAGGGCTGCCCAGGGGCTGCTGCCTTTGCTTCCCCCACTCTGAGCACACAGGAGGAGCTGGAGATGAGAGTGAGGACAGGCCTGGCCCACGTGAGGTCTCGGGGTGCATTCTGCTGGGGAGTGGCAGAAGCAGGTACCCCAGCATCGGTTAGCCTTCAGCTTTCCTGTCAGGAGGGTGTTTATTTTCCTAGAGGGAGTTGAAGGTCTGTCTTCTGTGGGGAGAGAAGCAAAAGCTGAAGTGGATTCTTAGGTGCACCGAGATGCTAGCAGCCATGGAGGGCTTTCCCTTGGCTACCTGAGCCTGACATGTTTGGTCCCTTGCTGCTACCAGGCCAGCTGGTGGTTTTGTGCTAGGTGTGAGCCAGGACCATCTGTGAATACCCTACAGTATTCTATGTCCCTGTCCCGGGGTGGGGGTGGGGTGCAGATAGAGAAGAGGTGCACAGAGGGTTAGCTCTGCACCCTGGGGTGCATCAGGTCTGTGCACACTGTCACCCTGTCACTGGCCTCGGTCTGAGGAGGTTCTGAAGCTGAGCTAAGGAACCTGACCCACTGACCTAACATATAGAAAGGGCTTGCAGGTTTGCTGGCTTTGGTCAAGCATCAGTAAGAGGTTTAGGACAGGTTCATTAGGCAGGAATTTTAGTACATAGTCTAAGAAAGAGAGTATAGGCCCAAGAGAGAGAGACAGACAGACAGACACATTGATTTTTTGGAACAGGTAACATTTATGGTTTTTTTTTTAGAGGGTTAAAACCCCAAAGAAAGTGGCCCAACCCCCAGATAAGTACTAGCCCATGTTACCAGTGTGAGCCCAGGTTTTTTTTTTTTTTTTTTATTAAGATGGATAATTTAAGTATTTCTTGCATTTTCTCAAAGTGTTCCTTTATCTTTGGGTCAAGTTCCTGCTCTTTATTTTTTTCAACTAAGCCAACTGATGGACTCTTAGTGTCCTGAGGGGCTGTGGGTGTGATGGATCTGGGAGGAAAGGAACCTGAATTCAGCCAAGGGATGCTGATGTGGATGCCTCAGGTGACTTCTCTGAGGCCCAGCGTTGCAGTCTTCATAAAATACAATTTTTAGTTAAGATTTTCTTGTCTCCTTTCTATGTATCTTTTATTTCTTCTACCCTACCTCAACCTCTGCTAGAGTTACGCTATTCGGCACCAGGTTCAGAGGGCCTCATGCTTGAAGAGCAGAAGATCTGTTCTCTCAGTTCTGAACTTAGGATGAACAGTAGGAGAGAGGATCAGATCATTAGCCCCTGTAAGGCTTCAATTCTAAAGAATTCTGACTCTGTGTGTATTTCCGAGTTGTTAGGAAGAGTGAGAAAGTGACTGTCTTTAGTTGGTACCTTGCTGCTTTGCTGGTGACCGTGTAGCAGGCCAGGCCTGTAGGTTCTTGGGGTGAAAGAAGAGAAGTGTCTCGAGGGAGGACTTGCTGGGGGACTAGTGTCTGGTGGCACTGGGTGCAGTGATGGGCAAAGAGAGCTTGGGGACAAGCAGGCAGAACGGTCAGAGTGGTCAGCGGCCAGGGCTGTAGGTACCAGGGTATTAAGTACTAGGTACTGGATATCTAATTTGGAGACTTGTGGGGCCAGAGGAGAAATTCTGATGCTCCACAGGCCCCTCCCTATCATTTTCAGTTGGCTGTCTTCCGGGTAGAAATGAAAGGCCCCTTGACTTTCAGCCCCACACTCACGCTTCCCTGTACACTGGTTTACATCCCTTCTGACTCATCTTTTTCTTCCTCCTCAAGACCCTCTTGTTAGGACTCTAGGACCCATGGTCTCTCTTCTTTTCAAATCCTCAAGCCATACCACCTCTTCTGGAGATGTTGAATTTTTCCCCTTTTCTTTATATCAACATGTTCCCCTGACACGTGGTTGGTACAGGGTAAATGTCAGCTGCTCAGTTGCCCACTGTATGGTAATGATGTGCAGCTGCAGGACCTGTTGGCCTGCCTTAGTTCCTGGGGTCCTTCTTTCCTCCTCTGCTTCCTTCTGTTTCTTTGTGGGTTTACCTGGACACTGGCCTCTGTCCCTTACTGTGGTCCCTCAGAAAGCTCCTCGTTGTAAGGCGTTGTTCTGCATGGTGTAGATTTCACAAGTCCCTGGTTTTTGTCTCAGCCTCTTCCAAGATGTGATTCAACATTCTGCTGTCCCCTTGTAATTCAGTTGTCTAACAGTGATTTCCTTTCATTCCCCACAGTCAGAATCCCAGTGCATCTTCTCCCCAGGCTGCGTGTGCTCATGGGCTACCCAGCTGCCTTGTCCTAGATTCCTGGAGTAACTGTGATTTTTATTTCTGTCCTTTGATCTCCTCAGTCACATTAGTCACTAGCCACGATGGCTGTCCACTCCCTAGCCTTTGCACGTCTGCTAGGCTTTGACCTTGTGCAGGCCTTCTTTACACAGCCTGGAATTATGGTGGCTGAATCCAGTCTGATCTCCTTCTCCCAGAACCCCCCACCCCACCCCGTTCACCCACAGTGTTGCAGGACCAGTCCTACTAAATCATCCTGTAATGTCCCTCTCTTAGCACAGAGGTCAGATGCCTTAGCCTGGTGGCCAGGATTCTGTAGTTGACCTTGGCTACTCAGTGAACAAAAGCTCCAAGTGTTCCCTGCTTGTTTACTGTGTGCAAGCACTGTTCTGGCCCAGGGGATAGGACAGCTGGATGAGGATTATTTAATTCTGAAGACACCGGGTACCAAGGGGGACTGCATCAGCACCAGAGCGAGGCGCACAGCTCGTACAGATGAGGGAGCGGAGGGAGGCCCAGGCCTGTGGCTGTGCTGCGGAGTGCCCACCTGGGAGAGCCTGTGACAGGGTCGGGGCTCTGCTAACAACCAAGTCTTTATATCAGCATGCATAGTAGTACTGTCATTATTTTGGGGAACTAAAACTTACAGTAAGTGAATTTTTAAATATCTTTATGATAAGTAAATATGGTTTATGCTAAGTAAATATTTTTTTTGTTTCCACTGGCTACCAGGAAACTTAGAGGCAAATCTGTCACCCAAGCCAAGACAGTGGCTAAATCATCTCACTCCTTTGGGTGGATCATGGAGCTTTGGCAGCATGCATGGCCTGTGGTCCCTTGGCTTGGGATCTGTCAGCCGCCTAAGTTTATGTGGAAAGGACTGGAGAAGAAAATCCTAAATATATTTTAAGTGCTGACCTTGATGAATTTTTTTAAGTGCTCACTCTGCCTGTCCCTGCCGGAACAGCTGGGTGTTCTTATATATTTCAGTCTCACCGTTTGTTAATAGCACTATTGAGTAATTCTTATAGCATACAATTCACCCATTTGAAATACACAGTTCAGTAGTTTTAGTATGTTCACATAGTTGTGCAAACATTGCCACAATTTCCCATGTTACCTTTGATAGTGAGCTTGAGAAGTAACCCTCAGACCTATGTGCTCCTAGGATGACGTGTGGGCACCTGCTCTTCTTGCCTGGGTTTCCTGTTTGATCCCTGCCGCTTTGGGCACAGGTCTCTCTCCCTGGGCCAAGCTGCGTTTAAGGCTGTACTGAGGAAGGCCTGTATCTCTTTCCTGCTTCAGTTCCTGCTAAGTGGAGAGCTGGGGTCTCTGGCTCTTTTTGATGTGGGACTTTTTTGGCCTACTGTTTTCAAAATTATGTCGAGAAGCTCCCGTAATCAGCCTCAGCCTCTATTACAGTGCCTGGCTTATTTTGGTCTGCTTCTTCACACCATGAACAATGTCAACCTTTGACACTGTTGCGTGGACTGCCACACCCCATGCAGAGACCTGAGAACTAACTGTACAAGGGTCTGGACAACAGATTTTAGCTAAGCCCTCACTTCGTGATCTGCTTCCTACTGGGGTCAGCTCTAGGTTCTGAGGGTCTCTGGAAAGTCAAGAGGATTGTGTAGTACCCTAGGAGTTCATTCAGGGTCCACAGTGGGCTTCCATAGCTTGGGATCAGGTGATCTTTTGGAGGAACTCAGACCTTTTCAGGCTTTGTCCTTGGCTCTCCTCATCGCCCTGAGAGCAGGCACAGCTGCTCACCCTGATTGATTCTGCTCAAACAGCTGATTCTGACTGGGCAGGAGAGCACAACTCATAGCTATGACCCTGTTTGTTCCACCTGAGCTCAGTCCTGTTGTTACTTCGTCATCCCTACCCTTCCTGTAGAGGGGCAGAAACTCTTCCTCATCCCAGAGGGGCCTCAAGCCATTCAGAGCCACAGAGGCTCCTTCCATGCCCCACCCTGAGATTTTCCTTTCCCAGAGGACAGGAGGGCAGAGGCCAAGCTCCCTCCTCCTCTGCAGCAGGAGGTAGTAAGAGGGGAGGAACCTGGGCCCCAGGGGAGGGGACACTTTTCCCCCCTGGCTCACCAGCCTCTTACCACAGATGACCCCAAAGACATGCGACCACTGAGACTGAGAGACCTGACTTTTGTCAGCAGTGCGGGAGGAGAGAGACTTCGGAGGCAGAGAAAGAATCGTTGTGTTACCTGAAATTGAGTTTGGGACTGGGATCATTTTGAATCCTAACTGCTTTAGCTATGCTAAGTGAATCAGAACTGAAGTGGAAAATGTTCTTGAGCTTATATTTTGGACACAAAGTGTGACTAATGATGCTTAATTCCACTTATAGGAGTGGCAAGGCATTTACCATGCCAAAAAGAAAAATGGAGATAATATACAACAGAATGTGAAGATAATACCTGTCATTGGACAGGGAGGGTAAGTGGGAAGCAGATGCTTCAATTAATAGTCCATATTTTGGGTTATTCTATATTTTGCTTTAAATACTTAGGTAAGTTCAGAAGTGCTTGCAGGAGTTTAAAAGGCTGTGACAAGATAGGTGCTATCATAGGCTGGCCTCTATGCTATCACAGGGGTAGCATTTCCTTGATGACTTTCTCTCTGCCACAGTCTGGCTCTAACAGTCTTTTTTAAACTGCATGGATGCACAAGGAATGGAAGTATTTACATTCAAATCAGTGTGTCAGCTTTTTAAGCTGTGTGATAAGAATGCTGACTCATAACCTCTCTGCATTTAAAAAATTTTTTAGGTAGTCCATGCACTGTTTCCATAAGGCTTATCAAACTAGATAAAAATATTTTGAATACTAACAGAGAAATCCTTATGTAAATGTGTACAGACTGGAAATCACTGTATATCAGAAGCCTAAAAATTTCAGAAAATTTGTCTCAGAACCTAATTGAAGTAATATGGGAAATGGGAAATTATGAATATGAATTATAAACACTTAACAGTAAATATGCAACCATTAAAAAATGACAAGCATAGAAAACTGGACTATAAAAAAAAGCTTACTTATACTCTGAGTAACTAATACAGTATATTACCTATTATTTTCATATTATTTTGTTATGAAATTTTATTTTATTTTCATATAAGATAAAAAAATGGAAAGGTTATGATTATAACATTAAATGCAAGAAATCAGACCTAGTGTATGATCACAGCCATGAAAAGGAAAAGAAGAGCAGGAGGAAGCCAGCACTGGTCGGTCAGGGACTGATGCTGTCCTCTGCACCTGTCCCACCCCTGTTGGGCTTCCTCTCATCACACCTGCAGTGCTGCAAGGGTGGCACCTTGCTTGTCTCCATTTAATAGATGAGGAAGCTGAGGCTTGCAGAGCTTCGAGCTCTGGCCCTGGCCTGGCCTGCCGTGTGTGGTGGCACTGGGTGCAGCCCTCCACGCTGAGCTGACAGCATTGCTCATGTGCTTTGTCACCCGGCTCTGCTGCCAGTTGGTGATCGCCTCCGGCCGGCGGGTCTGTGTGGGCTCTCTGTTCTGGTTGTTTGCCCTTTTATGTCCTTTCCAAATTTTTTGCGATAAGCGTAGAGAGCTTTGATTATCAAGGGGGGGAGTGAAAAAAGCTGAAGGGACAGTAAATGGAAGAGTCAGCAGCGCGTGAGCTCAGCCCTGTTGTGTTGTTTGGATGTCTCGCCAGCCCCAGTGAGCAGAGCTGCAGCCCCAGAGAGCCTGTGGCTGTGTCCATGAGTGACTGAGCAGATTGCTCACCAGCCCTTGGGGACAAGTGTCCCATGAAGGCTGTGGGCAGGAGAACATATGAGGCAGCTGAAGGCTCTTGGTTGGTTGGTGTGCAGCACAATTTTTTTAAAACATGACCTTTTATTCTCTCTTGTGATGACTGGGGAAGGGTTTTTATGTTTTACTGAAGTTTTTTCTTTTCTCCAGAGACAACAGAGGATGTTTATGAATTCTCATGCATTATTAGTGTCCTTGGCTCCCCCCAGGAGGGCATCTTATGTATTGTGAAAGGGAGATTCTCTTTTCATAATAAAAAAATTAACCACATGGCCATTAAATGAGAGTTGGGAGAGATATAATTCATTGTTTTCTACTTGCAGAAAAATTAGACACTATGTGTCTATTATCCGAGTGTGCAATGGAAATAATAAGGTAGGTAAGGCGCATCCTGGGATGGGCACACTCCAGGGAGGTTTGCAGTGAGAACTAATGGCTTTTAACATTCATCTTTAGGCTGAGAAAATACCCGAATGCGTTCAGTCTGACACTCATACAGGTATGGTATCCCTATTCCTTCTTAGTGTTTGTTAAGCTTTTGGGAAACAAAATGAAAACAAATCCTTCCTGTAACAAGCTCACCTGGTGCCGTGGTGGGACCCCACTCTCCTAGCACCATGACAACCCAAGGTGGTCAAGAAGTTGAGGACCGAGTGCTTGGGGCGTTTCTGCAGGTGCCCTACAGGGGCTGCAGCCTGAAGAAGAGAACCATGCAGTCCAGGGGGTGCCTCTTGTGAAGACATGTTGTGTGCCGCCATACCCAGCCATTCTAGGGATATTTACTGTGTGTAAAACTGTTAAAGGTACTACACTAAGTTATACATAGTTTATTTACCTGAGGCCCTGGAGTAAGCCAAGGAGGTAGGGATTTAACAGGTGAAGTACTCTTTACAGCTAAGAAAACTGCCTGGCTGAGTAACTTTTCCAAGGATGTCCATAGAGGAGTGGCAGCGTCCACAGTGGTTCACTCCAGAGCACTGAAGCATGGGCAGGGACAGTTCTCACAGGTTCTCCAGGGGCGGTGCGCAGACACAGGGATGAGAAGTAGGAGCAGCCTGAGAAAGGCCCCGTGGGGCTGTGGGACTCATAGGAAGGGGATGCTCCACACAGGAGAGATGGATTTGGATGGGAAGAAAAGTGTGGAAGGAAGAGTGATAAAAACAGGCACAGTGGAGGGAAAGTACGGGGTGTGTTCTAGAAAGAACAAGTATTAAATATAGAAAGGTAGAAAGGGTACATGGTAGAAAGGGTGAGAGGGAAAGAGGAGTTTGGCTCAGTTGTGCTCCTTAGCTGCTTGGTAGAAGTGAGGCTGATCATCTCTAGGCAGTGGAGTCTGAAGATTTCCGAGGCAGGGAAGCACACTCAGACTTGGTGGGAATGTCTGTGGCTGAGACGCTCTTAGATTGTGTTCAAACAGTTACTGTAGAAAGCGGGTCAGCCTTACAGTTGAAAGGAAAGAAAACCCTGGCTGGGAATAATAAGGTGGAGACAGCAGGAGGCAAGAGGACAGCAAGACAGGCTGATGGTGTAGAGCTGGGGAGGAGAGCGAGCAGTCAGGAAGATGTTTGGAGCCAGAGAGCAGGGTGTGGAGTGGAGTGGACAGTACGTCTGTCTGTCCATTTGCTCCTCCACCATGGTACGGATTTCTGCTGAGCACCCTCAGGCAGTGCTTCCTGTGCTCTGCAAAGAGGTGAGAAGTAGAGATGCAGCTGTTTCTGCAAACTTCCCAGATGTGAAACTGATGAACTGGTGCCCAGGTAGAAAGGGGAGTGGAACCTCCGGAGTTACAACAGAGGAGCATGGCAGGGCCAGGAGCAGAGGGTGGACCAGGTTATGGAAGACCACCTCGCTGGGGGAGGGAACCGGAGCCGGGCAGGAAGAAGGAGCCTGGGGAATGCGGGCGGGAGCTGGAGAGACTTGGGCTGCACGCTTTTTTCTTTCCTTTTTTTTTTTTTTTTTTTTTTTTTTGGTTTTGTGAAATAGGGTCTCTCTATGCAGTTCAGGCCGCCTTGAACTCACTATGTATGTAGCCCAGGCTGTCCTTGAACTCGAAGCAATCCTCCTGCCTCAGCCTGCCAAGTGCTGGGATTATAGGTGTGCACCATCATGCCTGGCCTGACTTCACACTCTTAAATGTTTCCCTAGGGGCTGTATTTTTGGTACAGTTCCACATGTTGCTCTGTGCTTAATTTGAGTCTCTGCATACACAGCTCTGTCCAGAACAGTAACAGAGGGTCAGGAACAGCTTCCCAGAGCTCTGATGTGTTGAAAAACATATGTACACTGTGTGCAACAGTCTCGATGCTTTTATAGATATTGAGGTGGTTCTCCACCATCAGCACGCGGTTGACTCTCTTGGCATAGTAGTACGGCTGGAGTTCGGACTATCCCTCGCACCCAGTCGGGAGCTGTTGTACAGGGCTACAGGGCGAGGAGGGAGGGCCCCAGGCAGCCTGCGGGGGCGGACCTCCCCTGGCTGGGGCGGGAGGAGCTGGCAAGCAGTAATTTGGACAGGACCTGACTGCAGATGGCCTCGATGCGCTTTCTGCTTCACCAGCGCCGTATCGATGGTCTTGCAGGTGGACAGTTTCGAGGCTGGCCGGCCAGGTGTCAGCACCAGTAGCCACAGTAGCGGTAGCAGAAGGGACAGAAGCCGAAGTCCAGAGGGCGGCATGGGGGAGAGCACGAACAGGGCTGAGGTGGGATGGGGAGGTCCCGCCCCTGCTGGAGCTGGGGGTCTCCCAGGGAAAGGTAGGAGGGTCTTGGGGAAAACTGAGTCAGTCCTTAGGGGAGAACGAAGGAGGAGTCTGGGAGGCTCGGTCACGGGGTGTCTCAGTATCCCACGGAAAATATCTAGGTGGGTGAGATCTGGTACCAGAAGGGGGGTGGTCTTGAATGGGGGAGCTGTGGCAGGTCCGGGAGAGATCCGTCGCCAGAGACAGAGGGTCCTAGGTTGCGGGAGCTCGGGAGAAGGCTGGGGGAGGGTGGCATGCAGGGGGGTGCGGGCCAGGCCTGGGGTGAAGTCTTCGCTGGAGGCGGGGTTTGCTACTCCTGAGCGCTGGTCCGGAATGGGGACGCCAGGGGGACGCTGTGTCGGGGGTAGCCTGCATCAGAGGTGGTGAGCGGGGCGGTCTGGAGTCCGCAGGTCCTGCCGCCTCACGGGGCAGCGCTGCGCCAAGCTGTCTGCGTGTCTCCGGCTCTCGGCAGCGGCGGAAAAGTCTCAAAACTTTTTCCTCTTCGGCCAAACAGCTGGTCCTTCCTCCCTTCGTGTCCCCCCCCCCTCCCGGCAGTGGCAGTGTCGGCTAATCTAAGACCCCGGGGCCTCAGGCTGCTTGGAGGCTCCCTTCTCGGCTTTGGAAGGAGGCCAGGCCCGCGGCTCAGAGCCAGGGGTGCCCGGAGGGGGCGTTCCCCTGCCCCGGCAGGGGCCTCACAGTCGCAACATGAAAAGTTTTAAAAAATAAATGAAAAGGGGGCAAACGTGTTGGGCGTGTAGCTCAGTGTAACGGGCCCATGGTTCAATCTCCAGTACCATTAAAAAAAAAACCTTCCGTGGAAATTAAATCTGCTGCTCCTTCCACTCTTGCCACAGCCCATCCTTGGTCAGCATTGCTTTTTGCTTCTCTCTTGCCACACCTTGCTCCATCTAAACAAGTTTCTTCCTCCCTCCTTGTGGCCTTTCCAGAAAGCTCTAGCTCAGCTACCTCCTCTCTGCCTCACCCCTAGTGCAATCTGCCACTCCTCTCTCTGGACTCTTCCTGTACATCAGAACCACTAGGAAGCCTTGCCTGCCCTTGTCCCCCACAAGAGTGCACCCCTACACATGGACGGTGCATTATTCATCTTCACATCCCTAAAGTTGGAGTGCTCCTCAGCTTCCTATCACTAACAAAATACCTGAGATAATTAACTCCTACAGAGAGGGGGTTTTGTTTGGCTCATGGTTTTAGAGGCTTCAGTCCATAGAAAACTGACCTTGTTTCTTTTTGGCTGTGGCCAGGAAACATGTGGCAGGGGTGTGGTGGAGCAACACTGCTCTCAGGGCCAGGGAACACAGAGAGGAAGAAGGGCTTGGGGTTTCAGTGTCTCCCACCAAGCCCCACCTCCTAAAGACTCCACCACCCCAAGGACCAAGCCTTTACTACGTGGGCCTTTGTGGGATGTTCAAGATCCCAACTGTCATACCAGTCTTGGTTGGCATGAGGTAGGTGCCCAGTAAATGCTGCAGAACTGTGGGAGCAGAGTGCAGTTCACAGCGTTCTCACCAGGCAGCTGCGTGGATAGAAGTCAGCCCAGAGCTCAGAGAAGGGAGAGACACTGCATCTCCACAGGGGTGGAAGGCATTGCCCCTGAGGGAGCGCATCTGAGCTTGGCAGTGCCATGGAGAGCAGGAGAAGCGGATGTCAAGGCTGCTTCAGGAACAGGCAAAGCAGCCATACCCATGCAGGGCACAGAGGGAAAAGACTGAGGAGAGGGGAAGGGCTGCTGTGCAGGCTTGATGTGCCTGTCCTCGAATGTCGGGAAGTTAGTCTTCTGTCTGAGACCCTGGAGGATTTTGGGCAGGTACGTAGGAACACGTGTGTGTTTGCTGAAGCAGACGTACATTCACTGAGCAGTGGCTGCTCACTACATACAGTGCTGGTCACCTAGGGAAGACCATCCCTCCGGCAGTGCGCTTACAGCTGTCACCCCGCAACGGCTGGGGTGGTGTGGGGGCCGTGGAGGGATGGTGTCTCCAGGCCTGTGGTGCCTGCATTGTCCCAGGGCATCAGAACCAGCTAGGGGAGGAAGCTGGCAGGGGAGAGGTGGGTACCACACAAGGGACACAGGCCAGGGTGAGAGACTGGCACTCTGTAAAGACTTCATGACAGCTATGGAGAGGACTGTGGTGGCACACTGAAGAGCTGAAATCAGACCCTAAAAATTGATAAGCTGGTGGGCTGTGGCTGGACGAGCTGGTCGGCCGAGGGGCCATGACCGGGGCCACTGCTTCCCTCTGGAAAAGAGAGTGCAGTTCTGAGCGAGGACTCACAGGGGTCTAGGAGAACAAATCCATGGATCTGGCTGGCCAGCTGAGGGAGAAAAGGAAAAAAGATAATGCTGTTGAGTGTCCTGGAATTAAGAGCGGCTTTGGAGAAGGCTAAGTTCATTTTGTAGAATGAGTTCATTTGCAGGGTCCACCAAGTATCCCCTGGAGGTGACCAGCACCTCCGGGTGGAGGTCCGGAAGTGGAAGAGGCCTGGGGTGAGACTGCCACACAGGAGCTAATCAGAGGTGTGGGAGGAAGGAGACCTTTGAAAGTTGTGCTGACTGAGAAAAGGGGGGTGAAGGACAGAACCTGCGGAAACGAACCATTAGAAATACTGAGGGCGTGGGGCTGAAGAAGAGGGAAGGCGTGAAGGAGATGAGGAAGGAATGGTAAGGTAGAAGGGACAGCAGGAAAGTGGATTCTGTAGGCTTCAGTGCCTGGAAAGGGCTCAGCTGTGTCTCAGTAAGGGGGAGGTCGTGTGACCTTGACAAGGTCACTGCTAGTGCCACAAGGAGGAGGCCAGGCGAGGAAGCATCTGGATGGCGCCCGCACAGGTCCTCTGGGCAGAGGAGGAGGCCCTGTGAGCCTGTCAGGGAACCCCAGGGAGAACTAGCAGAGCGTCCACCCTGCACCCCACACACACACGTTGGCGCCATTTCCTCAGCTGTGAGACAGGGCCATGAGGTGCTCAGGGGACACCCAGTCTGTGGCCAGAGGAGGAGCAGGAAGCCTAGGAGGGCAGCAGCCTCCACAGAGAGCAGGCAGCTTCAGCTGTCTCTGAGCAAACCCCAAAAGCATTCCCACAGCACACTAAGAAGGGGAAGTTGTTCTTCAGATGTTGTCGAGAAAAAAATTTTATGGATGAGCAGTCAAAATCTCCACCATTTTGTTCAGATATACGGAAGCATACTAAGGGAATTCCTTGGCATCCCAGGCCCTCCTGCCATGTTAGTGCCTGTCTCTGGGTTCTGCAAAGCCCTCGGCTGTGAGCACACCTGGGGACGGCATGAGACAGTCACCCCTCCAACTCGAGTTTTTCAGTCTGCACTTCGGTGTGCTGTGCTGATTTTGTGTGTTCCAATTCTTAAGTTTGGGGTTTAAAAACACTTAGTTTGGTTTCCTTTGCCAGTGTATCTTTAACATCTGTTTGTTCTCACAGATAATCAGACGGGCAAACATAAGGACAGAAGGAAAGGCTCATTGGATGTCAGATCTATTTCCTCAAAAGGACATGAAGGTGAGTGACAGGACCAGAGAAGAGAGTGGCCCAGTGACCAGGCTGAACACAGCATCCGTCTCACCCTCCAGTTTCTCTCTGGTCACCCACACTTCACACTGTGGGGAGGGGAGAGACCTAGGCTCCACTCTGGGCGCTCTCATGAAGCCGGGGAATGAGGAAAACAACAGAGATGGTTATGACCACTGTTGTACTGATCTTCTAACTGAACAGCAGGGGTCATCAGCCCGTGCACTGTAATCATCCGAGCAGTGTGTTCGGTAATTCTGAAAGATGCGTTCCATCCTGCCCTGCAGTTTACTGTGGAAGCTGCCTCTTTTGAGAAGGGGTGAGCTGAATTTGGGAAATTTGAGAAACTCATTAAGCAGATATTTGTTTCCTGGAAATGTAATTGTGTAAAAGATGATGTAGGTTCACAGCTAAGGGACCTAGTTTTTAAGGTAATTAAAACTTTCTAGAGTGTAGAGGCAAACATTACTGCCTGCTTTGTGTACTCTCCGGCCCAAAGACGAATGAATAGGAAGGATACCTAGCTGGTGTCGTGGCTCAATGGGAAGCCAAGCTTTTCAAGGCGGTCTTGGCTGAGGTCATGTCTGCCTCAGGTGTGTGGAAGCAGGTGTGTGGCAGGTGTGTGGGAGCTTAGACAGTGCTGTGTGGCATCAGCTAGGCCTGCTGCCGGGGGCAGGGGTGCCAGCAGGGACACAGTTCAGCAGAATGACCTTGGCTCATGTCCCAGCTTCGTCTCCTCTTTGTGCCACCTTGCGAGTGGACGTCTGTCTCCCATTTTGATGTCTACACAATAGGGATAACTGTGCTGCCCAGGGGACCACGCGAGGCATGGGCATGTGGTGCTGGGACAGGGTAGGCACGCCTTGATGTCCACTGCCACAGTCCTCTTGCTCGGGATGGTCATGCTCACATTTCCGTGATCCATGGCTCAGGGCAGTGTGGAACGGGGTGACGCTGGTTTTACCCTGATGTTACCCTACTGCAGCTTCCACTAACCCCTTGGATTCCTCTGTACCTTCCTGTATTTTAAACTTGTTTTGATGTGTTGTTTTTAAAAATCATTTATAAAAAGTTATAATTTTTATACAGTAAAATTCAGATTTCAGATATTCAGCTCAGGTTTTGATAATGCTGTACTCCTGTAACTGCCCCCCATAGTAGACACAGAGTGTGCGGGCACACACACACGCATACACACACACACACACACACACACACCCCTTTCACCACACAAAGGCAAACATGATTTATTGTGCTTTGTGCAATTGGAGTCATCCTATATGCACTCTTACGTCAGACATGTTTAACTTTTTTTTCTTTTGGTTTTTGAGACAGGGTCTCACTGTGTAGTCTAGGCTGGCCTCAAATTCATAGCAGTTCTCCTGCCTCGGGTTACAGGCTTGCATCACCACACCTGGCTTCTTTCATTTGTGTTGGTGTTTTAGATTCACTGACATTGCTAGGCATATCAGTAATTCATCCCTTTGTTCATATTGTTCAGTGGTAGTCCCTATTGAGTGTACAGTTTGTCTGTTTGTCCACGTCCTGCTGGGCATTTGTGTGGTTTCCACTTGAGACTGTTCAGAGCAGGACTCCATGTGTTTACACAAATCATTTTTGGTGGGACGCAAGTGCTCACCTTCCAGCCAGGAGTACAAGGGACACAGTTCAGTGTGGGTCATGCTGTGTTACTTTCTGTCACTAAGCTATGGAAATACTGGCATTTGAAATTTTAGCCATTCTTGTAGTTTCAGTTTTAATTTTCCATATGACTAATGAGATTGAGCACCTTTTCCTACACTTGCTGCCTTTGGACATATCTTCATTTGTGAGGTGCTGTTAAGACTTTTGCTCATTTTTAGAATTGGGTTATCTTTTCCTGTTTTAAGTTTTTTTTTACATATTCTAGATATGGGCCATCTATTGGATATATATATATATATGTATGTATAATTGTTTTTTAGAAAAAAGTTCCACTGTGTAGTTCAGGCTGGCCTCAAACTCATGACAGTCCTCTGGCCTCAGCCTCCAGAGGGCATGTACCACCATGCCTAGCTATGTACGTATTTTCTTGGTCTGTAGTTTACCATTTGTTCTTTTAATAGTGTCTTTTGAAGAACAGAGGACCTTAATTTTATTTGTTTTGTTTTTTTTTTTGGTTTTTCTCCGGTATCGGGAACCGAACTCACGACCTTGCGCTTGCCAGGCAGGCGCTTTTGCCGCTGAGCTAAATCCCCAGCCCCGGAGGACCTTAATTTTAATGAAGCTTGTTTTATTAGTGTTTCCTGTTATGGCTTGTACTTTTTTTGCATACCACCAAAATCTTTCTCCATCCCAAGGCCATGAAGGTATTCTTCTGTATTTTGTTCTAAAGTTTTATTGTTTTATCTTCCATTTACAAAGGATGGTCTACCATATTTCACCATGTACCAAACTAATATCAAAATGGATCATAGATCTAAATATTAAAACAGAAACACTGAGTTTGCTGGAACATGAAATAGTTAAAAGCCTTTAAGACATCAGCATAGGCAAAGATTTTCTGAACAGAACTCCAGGGGCACAAGAAATATTACCAAGAATCAACAAATGGGATCATATCAAGTTAAAAAGCTTTTGCACAGTGTTATGGTTTGTGTCTGCATATCCCCCCAAATCCTCATGCAGTCATGAGGCAAGCTTCTAGATTTTTTATTGATCCATAGTCCTGTGCTGGGACTATAGGTGTGAGTGCTATACCTGCCCTGGGGCGGGTAGTTTGCATACATTGTAAGGGAGGGAAAGAGGCTGCTTGCCACCTCTGCTCCCTTTTGCTCTTGTTGCTTTTTGCTATATCTTCTGCCACCATAAACCGTTGCCCTCTGCCATGTGCCACTCTGCCTTGGAGCCAGCCGAGTATGAACTGAAACCTCCACAAACTGTGAGCTTAAACCTTTCCTTCCTTAATTTTGGGCAGCAGGTGTTTTGTCCCAGCAATGAGAGAAAAGTAACCAAGACACACAGCAAAGGAAACAACCAACATAATGAAGAGTCAAACTACAGAATGGGCAAACATTTTTGACAGGCATTCTGCAGACAGAGGACTAACATCAAAAATATATAAAGAACTCTAAAAAAAAGTAGGCTCCCCTAAAATAAAAGACCCAACTAAAAATGGGCAACCAAAATAAACACTTCCAGAAGAAGTACAAATGGCTAATAAATACATGAAAACATGCTCATCAGAGAAATGCAAATTAAAACCACACTGAGTTACTATCTTACCCCAGAAAGAATGGCTACCATCAAAAAATCTAATAACAAATGCTCACAAGGATGTAGGGCAAAAGGAACTCTATACTACGTTGTTGGTGGGAATGTAAACTAGGACAACCACTATGGAAATCAGTGTAGAGGTTCCTCAAAAAACTAAAACTAGAAATTCCATTGACCCAGCTATTCTTCTAGGTATCTTCCCCAAAGGACCATATTACAGTGATCCATGCACACCCATATTTATAGTAGCGCAATTCATAATAGCTAAATCTTGGTAGCAGCAAATGAATAGAGAAAATGTGGTGTTATACCTAGAGTACTGCTCTGTCATAAAAAAGGATAAACTGGAATCATTTTAGGAAAATGAATGCACCTTGAGGTCATAATGTTAAGTGAAATAGATCAGACACGCAAGCTTAAATACTGCATGGTTTCTCCTGTATGAGAAACACAAAACACACATAAAGAACAAAATAAAGATATAGAAAGTAGAGAGATAGACATTCAAATGAGGAGATCAAGAGAGTGGCGGGGGAGGAGAAAAAGGGAAGAAGAAAGAGTGGAGACGTGCAGTGTCCATGCACCAGCTCCACACAAGGCGTGAAATCATCACGTAATACAAGCACGCACTCATGAACAATTGAAAAAATATTTGTGCTCCATTTTAAATTAATTTTTATATCACTGAGGTAAGTAAGGATCAAAGATGAATTCCCTCTCCAGCTCCCATGTAAATTCAAATGATCCATCACCACACTGAAAACTCACCTTTGGCAGGAGCAGCATTATTTTAGACCAGGTGACTGGGAGGACGTGGTCTGTTCCCAGACTCTGCTCTGCTCCACTGTTGTGCTTGTCTAGGCTCCCTGTGACCTTGTATGCCTTGCTGGCTGGCAGTGTATGCTTGTTCTTCAGTTCTTGACTATTGTAGGCCTTTTGCATTTCCATATGGCACTTGGAACCAGCTGATTTACACACATCCTCTTGGGATTTTTCTTTTTTGGAGGGGAATACGTGCCTTGAATCTATAGATTAATCTCCAGATTTTCAAAATCTTAATACTAAGCCTGTCAAACTTTGAAGATGCTGTATCTCTGTTTGTTTAGGTCTTTTTGCTTTCTCTCACAAACCAATGTTTTGCATTTTCATTGTATAAATCTTATAAATCTTGTATTAGATTTATTCTTTTTTTTTTATTTTTGAGACAAGGTCTCACTCTGTAGTGCAGGCTGGCCATGAACTCATGGAATCCTGCTGGGATTACAGGAATGTGCCACCACACCTGGCAAACTTATTCTTATAGATTTTTATGCTATTATAATGATATTTATTTCAACTTCTAATTGTTTGTTGTAATATATAGAAATAGTGGATTTTTGTATATTGATCTTTTGTATATTGATTTCACCCTTGGTAAACTTAGCTGTAAGGAAAGCATTAGTAGATTCTGTGAGGCTCTCTATGTATAATCATGACAATGCTTATACCTGTTGTTTTCTTTTTCTTACCTTATTGAGCTTATGGTATGATTTTTTTCAAATTATTTTAAAAATAAAATTTTCCATTATCTATTTTAGTTGACAAAACTTACGTATATTTATCATATGTAACATAATGTTTTAAAATATGAGGGGGTGGGGATACAGCTCAATGGCACAGTGCCTGCCTGGCAAGTGCAAGGTTCTGAATTCAAGTCCCTATACCAAAAAATAAATAAAATATGTACAATTGTGAGGTGACTAAATTTAGCTAATGAACATGTATTAATTCGTCTTGGTTACTTTTGTTGCTGAGACAAAATACCTGACACCCAAAATTAAGGAAGGAAAGGTTTATTTAGCTCACAGTTTGTGGAGGTTTCAGTCCATACTCGGGACATGGCAGAGGGCAACAGTTTATGGAACACAGAAAAGCAACAAGAGCAAAAGGGAGGAGTGTGGGCAAGCAGCATCTTTCTCTCCCTTACATATGCAAACTACCCGCCCCAGGGCAGGTGTAGCTCTCATACCCATAATCCCAGCATTTGACCGTGGATGAATCATGAACTCTAGAAGCCCGCCCCCATGACTGCATGAGGCTTTGTGGGACATGCAGACAACAAACCATAACTTCCCATCCTTATCTTTATTTTTATGATGAGAAACTTAAATTTTTCTCTTAGCAGTTTTCAGTAGCATTAGGGTAACCATGCTGTATAGATCTGTGTTGTTTGACTCCTACATGCATGTGACTTTCATTATTTTTTAAATAAGTCTTTTTACGACACTGATTAAATAGTGGTTATTTTGGTTTAAAGACCTTGTTATATAAAATGGAAAGGTAACCACGTGCCAGTCATCAAGGTTTAAGAAGTTTTGTTGGCTCCCAGAGAGTAGACCACTTGAGACCCCTGGCCTGGCTCCCTGGGCACAGCGTTCCTCCTCCAGCCTTGGTTTCTCTGGTGACATCAGGCTGACGCATTGGTCTGCAGAGCAGGCTCTGGCCCTTCAGGCCTTTGGTGAGCAGCGCTGCTTGATGGTGGGGCGTCCGCAACACTCAAACCTCTGCCTGGCCTAGGCTCCCTCGTGGAGGAACCACATCTTGACAGGAGCAACAACAAAAATTAACTCACTTAGAACCTCAGAGCTGCTTCCTGCCTCGTTTAAGGCCTTTAATCAGCTTGGATTAAGCTGAATGATGAAAAGCACCCTCGGGGACTTGGAAAAATATATCCAACATTCATGTATTTCAGTTCATGGTGAGTTGAATTTATTGCCCCGCCATATACAAACAAAGAACCCATGGGGCATTGTTTTCCAGAATGGTTTTAGTCCTGGGGAGCAGCAAGTGAATAATTATAAGGCACAAACAGAGACTGTTACAGGCACAAACAGAGACTGGCCTTGACTTGCTGGATTGTCTCCTGTTTTCTCTCTGGCCTGTGACATCAGAAGTTCTGTCAGAGAGGACAAGTGCATCCTAGTGCCTAGGACAGCAGGAAACAGTTGCTAGCCGGGAGCCTGTGCCTTTCCATGGGAAGGAAGCTCAGTCACTGGGCAGTCCTGGCCCCAGCCCTTCCATGGGCAGCCGAGCACACTGAGGCCTGGGAGGCAGAGGTGTCACATGCCCTTGGCAGTCAGGATCTGTGCCCAGGGTTATACACACCCTGATCTCTGACCTCTCTCTCCACAGTTTCCAGCCAGAGACGACACTCCTCCATGGCCCGGATCCATTCCATGACTATCGAGGCACCCATCACCAAGGTGAAGCCATGGGTGGTCATTGTCCATGGAGCACATCTGGGGTGTTGGAAAGCTGCAGTCACAGTTGGTTGGTGCTGTGTGTCCCAGATTGGGGGTGTATGACAAGCAAGCTTCCACTTCACTTAGTACAGTGGCACTGTTAAGCACCCCTGCCACCTTGCCTCTTGCCTCTCTCCCGTGGCTTCTGAGGGTTTCTTTCTGTGCTGCAGGTGATGAACATCATCAACACCGCGCAGGAGAGCAGCCCTGTGCCGGTGACAGAGGCCTTGGACCGCGTGCTGCAGATCCTCAGGTCCACTGAGCTGTACTCACCCCAGTTCGGTGCTAAGGATGACGATCCTCACGCCAGTGACCTTGTTGGGGGCTTAATGTCTGTGAGTTTATCTGAGCAGGCCTCTGGTGAGAGCCTGTGTGTTCTTGTTTGTTTTCTCTGAGGTTCTGTGTTGAACAGAGCTCTCTGGCTGAGCTGTCATCCACCTCTCCTCTCCACCTGGGGACCTCAGCCTGGGCAGCGAGGGAGGACTGTATCCAGACAGTCTGCTGCTTCAGTTCTTCACTGTCACTTAAGTTTTACAAGTAATTTGTTGATATAAAACTTTCTTAGCATGGACGTGCACACTTGAGGCTGAAGGTAGAAGGATCACAGTGAGTTCAAGGCCCTCCTGGGCTACATAGTAAGTTCAAGGCCAGCCTGAACTATATAGTGAGTCCCTGATTTAAAAAAAAACAAGCAAACCAAAAAAGCCCCTTTCTTAGTTGTATTAAATATTTTGAAAACTGGAGCAGAAAAAAACCATACTGGATGTTACATACCAAATTGCAAAACAGGAAGACTCTTTCTTCTACTACATATGAGGCACCAAGGGGAGGGATGTGGGTCACACACAAATCACAGGAAAGAAAGCTGTAGGAGTGGCCACCAGCAAGGAATCTCGTGTGTGGTCCCCTGAGGGGACCTGGATGGCTCCCTAGCCCATCTAGAACAGAGCTCACAAGGGAACAGATTACCCCATTACTGCCTGTCAGCTGTTAACTTCTCAGAAACAAAATTCTCCTCCCTCCCAGCTGCTGCATGAAGTCACTGATTGCATAAGGGAAGGTGTTAGGTAGCAGTCTGAAAGGTAGAGTGGCTCCCAGCAGAGACCTTCGCCTGTGGCCTTGCCATCCAGGCCTCCTGATAAAGGTGGGCCAGGGCAGTGTCCTGGAGGTCAGTAGATGAAAGCAGCTGTGGGCAGGACTAGAACTGGTGGCAGGAGGGTTGTTGGGAAACTGAGATCACTTAGAAAGTGAGAAAGAATCCAGGGATCACAAGGAATCTAAATGATACAGGAGAAATATAACTCTAAACCTGTTAGATGACAGATGTTCCCAGTTCATGTCCCCCAAAATTGAAGATGAATTCCAGGGAACAGTGGGAGTTGAGAGTAGGAAAGGTTTATTGAGAGAGTGCTCAAGGTTTATTGAGAGGGTCTTCAGTGTTGGTTGCCACTGCGGCCCATTGTCAGGGGTAATTTATACAGCAAAATCACAATGTGGGTACAACGTGGGTCAAACTACAATCAGCCTATAGGATTACAAGTATAGCTGCTTAGCTGATATTGACCCAGTAGGGAAGCATTGCGTGTAGGAAGGTATGTGGAAAGAATAAAAGCATTTTTGGGAAGGGATAGATTTCTATGCTCTGGTCACCCACCTGGGCAACTGATGGGTAGCTGGATTTTACTGGACCAGGTGATACCAATTATAGTATAATTCTAAGTTACTGCTTATACCTTAGGGAGGCTTGTAGATGGCCACTGCATCTTTAGCTTGAGGCCTGGCCTTTCTCAGATGTGCCTCCAGCCACAATTCTGATGTCTTTATTTTTACTGAGAGTTCAGTCTCTCTCTGACAGTATATTAATTTCTAGCTAGTTTAGCCATCTATAATATTCCTCCCTTTGAAGAGCTATCCCTACCTGTGGTTAGGGGACAATGGGCAAAGTTTCAATCCAGCTGCTTTGAACTGAGAAGGGGCAGTGTAGGGGAGACTACAGTCAGGACCCTTTTCCAGAGAGCTAGTTAAGGGGCTTTGGATAAAACAGAGTTCAGCAGTTATGAACTCCCTTTACAAGGTTGGTCTGCTGGATCCCACTAAAAGGAATCTGGCATGTTGGTCATTAGTTGCATCTGTGAATCACTTGGAGTTTGGCACCCTCTAGGCAAGGATAAACAAACTACCAAGGGATTAAAGCACATATAGCCAAAGCATGAGCACTAGAATGGACAGGCAGACTGGGGGAAAGAGCCACATCCACACACAGCTCTTGAGGTACTGGCATAGTGATTGTAACCAGCTGACTCCTAGACCTCTCTGCTGATAGAGGTTATCTATAAGTCTGATATTTTTTGTCACAGTCTCCAGTTTTAGCTGTAAGAAGATAGAGAGTTTCAGTGGTTTTGAAGAACAATTTTAGCTAAGGAACGTAAAGGTTCTTGCTGAGCCTTTATAGCTTCTACTGTAGCTTTCTAGCTTCATTGAATCATAACAGTGGTCAGCTACAGGTGTAGCTGGAAACTGCCAGCAGGGATCAGTGATTAGAGTCCCCTTTCTATAGCTAGCCTTTATTACTATGGTATTATTTTTATATATCTTTGGTTATACTTTTCTGCTTGGTGTTTAAGACTAAGTTAAAGTGAGACCTGAGTTAATCAAAATTAACCTGTTGCTATCTATCAAGTTCAGTTAAGTCTCCTCAGGCATTAGTTTTGGGACCATGTACAGAGCCTCTCAGTTCCTCTGTCAGTGTACGCTGCTTGGATGGGTCATGGTCTTGCTTGATTATGTAGCTTCCTGTAGAAGAATAGAAGATATTTCTCTCTTCTTTATGGCACACTGTATATTGGTTGACTCCTATCCTCTAAGGTCCAACAGTCTCCCTGCTCAGGAGGTTGGGTGGCTCACCAAAGTTGTAGGATCCTATAGAAAAGGATCCCTCATCTCTTGGGTCCTTGTTAACGTTGGAGAGCCAGGGCCAAAATACTAGTTGTCCTCTCAGCCCAGGTATCTTTTCTAGTTCTGGTTTCCAAACCTCCAGATGTTGAACACCCAGAAAAAAAGATGATTGCATCAGTATTGCAGTGGGAGCAGAAGAGACATCGAGTTACTCATAGTCATACTTTTGAAAGAGATAAAGAAAATGAGGTTAGGCCACATGTGTGGTCTGGCCAAACCAGGTCAGAACTGCCCAAGCAGGCACCTCTGCCCTGTTTCCTGTCACTGGTCTAGGTATCCCTGTTTGTCAAGTAGGAAGGCTCATGTGTGGTATCAGTCTTAGAAGTGAGAGTTACAGCCTTTGTCTGAAAGCACCAGTTAGACCAGAGAGGAGATTTGGGACTGGGGAGGAGTGAGTGATGATCTGAGGGTTGGGGCCACAGCCCCAAATCAGTCTTCTTTGAGCAAGAAGCTTTTAGGAGGAAACAGCTTGGGCTCACCCAATGAACACAAGCTCAAAATAACCAAACATTCCTATTTCTTTTTATAAACTGCATCCTCCACAAACTTTTCTTGACTCACTTGAGCCTTCTAGTTTCACCACTAGTGCTCCTTTCTTTCTGACAGGGCAAAGACTTCATCATAAAAATCTTCTCACATCAAAAGTACATCTCCATACTTAAACTTTCCCCCTATTCTTTTCATTATCTTTCTTATTCTACTCTTTCTATAACTACCTGGCTGTGGCCATTGGTGAGGGGGGTGGCAAGACATGGAGGGGTAGGACCGAGGGCAGAGGTCATTGTCCCTGAGATTCCACCGTGGTCCTGCAGTGAGACAGGAGTGCTGGGCGTCAGGGGAGAGGCCCCCTTGAGCTCACCTCCCTGGTGTCAACCCTGCCTCTTGTGTCCTGTATCCAGCAGGCCCAGGCCAGGCGTGCATCAGGGTGCTGAGCTGTGCAGGGAGTGGCTAGTCCAGGCTGGCCACAGGGGCGACATGGGGACCTGCTGAGCTGGGTAGCCTTGCAGGGGATGGGGAGGTGGGAATGCCCTGGGCCAGCCACTTGGAGTTCCATGGAGGAAAGAATAGCAGTGACTTTGCTTTCTCTTGTTCCCTTTGGTTTTTATTAGGATGGTTTACGGAGATTATCAGGGAATGAATACGTTCTTTCAACAAAAAGTAAGTTTTTTGTTTTGATTGTTTTGGATCACTGTAATACTGTAGTCGGGGTTAAGTGATGAAAATAATTTCTCTCAGCAGCAAGAAGTTTCTCTGTGTGCCATAAAGTTTCAGAAACAGAGCAGCCCTGCCTGACTCAGTGCTGCTGTCTCTGAGAAATGGGTACAGCTGTCTACCCTATTAATCTTGTTCCACAAACCACGTCACTTTACAGCGTTCCATCAGGTTCCAGTCAGTGGAACCACCCCCATCTCCCTTCACAACATCCCGCCTCGGGTAGCTCAGGCCATGGAAAATGTAGAACACTGGGACTTCGATATTTTTGAACTGGAGGCTGCCACCCACAATAGGTGAGTCTGGGAGCTCTGCAGATGGCAAGCTGGCCTCCGGGGCCCGCGTGAGGCTCTCGCCGCAGAGGTGGTCCCTGGCCATGGGGGAGGCTGAGGAAGGAGGTGCAGGCAGCCTGGGCAGAGTTTGCCTGGCCAGCACAGGTGCAGCAGACTGTCGGGGCGTGCATAACTGAGCGGGGTTTATCCTGTGAGGTGGGACACTGTTCCTCCTCAGGTGGCGATATACTGAGAGAGTGGTGCATAGCCCTCTCAGGGCCTGGAACCAAAATGCTTTGTAAACACACACACGTAGATGAGAGCAGTGTGGTTGGGAGCTGAACCTCTCCAGGGCTTGGGATGCTTTACCTTGTTCTTGGCATCATTTTTATACTGTGACTGTTTTTCTCTGTAGGCCACTGATTTATCTTGGTCTCAGAACATTTGCTCGCTTTGGAATCTGTGAATTTCTAAACTGCTCCGAGTCAACACTGAAATCTTGGTTACACATTATTGAAGCCAATTACCATTCTTCTAACCCCTACCATAATTCCACACATTCTGCTGATGTGCTCCACGCCACCGCCTACTTTCTGTCCAGGCAGAGAGTAAAGGTGAGCCCGCGCCGCACTCTGTGTCCAGGCTGGGCTTCCTGCCTCCCTTAGAGGACGGATCTGCCATCGCTGGCCACTTAGGGTGGCCACTCCGGTGCAGCCAGCACACAGGGTGCGGTCACCCCAGAAAGCAGGCAGGAGGCCATGCTGGAGCTCAGGGGATGGCTGCCTTGATTCCTGACCTACTCCTAGCCCTTCTCCGGGGCTTAGGAAGCACAGTTGGTTCTTGGGGAGAAAGCCAGGAGGGCTGCTTCTCTGGGCTGTCACTGAACTCGCAGGCGTGCATGCTCAGATCACCTGCACGGCCCCTTATTGGCAGCTACACTCGACCTTGGGTCAGCGGCACTCTGCACCCAACAGGGTTATCCGCGGGAGCCAGGGCTCCAGTGTCCACCCAGAGCTCCAGCTTGAGACCTGGAGTCCTTTGTGGTCATCTGCCCCTCTGCCCTCAGTGTCTGGCTATGTCTGGCCTTCCCTCCTGTCTGACTCATGTCCTGGTGAGACCCTGGCCTCCTCTGCACTCACTCACTGCTACAAGTGCACTTTTTGGGGCAACCCCATCTCCCATGGAGCTCAAACTGTAGAACTTCCCTGGGTGGGGGTCCCGCCTCTCCACACTCACCAGGAAATGAGCTCCTCCCCCCTCTCCCTCCCTGTGCCCCAGAAACTGGACCACACCACTTCGGAGGGATCAGGTAGGCATGGCTGCAGGCCACAGAGCAGGGCAAGTGTCCCTGGTCATGTGACAGGGGTCTAGAACACAGTGAAGGGTGTCATGTGGCCCACGGGACTAAGCCAGTGTTCACCTTCACCTGAGGGCCAGGCCTTCTCAGAGTGGGGTCTTCACCAGCCCATTCTCTGTTCCTTGCTCCCTCCAGTTCACTGGGAGTTGGCTGCTGGGGTCCTTGGATGGAACCAGAGCCTCACGTGTGCTAGGCAAGCGCTCAGCACCGTGCACAGCCCAGCCCAGCCCAGCCCAGCCCAGAGAGGGCTGCTAAGTTAGTGACAGAGACCAGGGGCAGGGAGGGACATCTGTGTCCACACAGATCAGCATGTAGCGAGCACCCAATTTTTGCTGTTATTGCTTTATCATTAGTCCATGTTTTCTGTACGTAATGATTATATTCATTATGGGGAATTGGTACATGTTTATTGCTTTTGAACTAGAGATACAAATATATTCAGTGCTGTCTTAATATAAGCATTTATTAAAATATAGTTCACATACAGTTTACCCATTTGAAGTTAAAACTACTGACTTGTAAGTCAAATTAACCTTTAAAGCTGATATATTACACATTTACCTTCAAGTGTCTATAGGATATTTTTAAATATGCTCTTATCCTAGGACATACTCTCATAAACTTCATAGGCCATATCTTCTAACCACTACAAAACTTGAATATTTGATGGTAAAATGAAAAACATCATCTGGTACAGTGCCATCTGCCTATAATCCCAGCTACACAGGAGGCTGAGGCAGGAGAATTGCAAGTTTGAGACTAGTCTGGGAAACTTAGTGAGACCCTGTCTCAAAAAATAAAAAGGGTTTGAGAAGTAGCTCAGTGTGAAGGACCTGAGTTCAATCCCCAGTACTAAAGGTAGGTGGGTAGATATGATTGACTGATTGCCACTACAAATGAAAAATACTTTGAATAAGTTTTGGATTAATAAAAAATGAAAAATTGTTTAGAAAACACAATGAGAAACCCATCTATCAAACGTATAAAATAAAGCCAGTGATATATTTAAGGTACATTGATATATTTAAATGCTTTCACTCCCTAAAGAGAAGAAAAAGAACATAGGAAGTACAAATAATAATAATCCAAAATGGTTCTTTGAAATCACCAAAGCAGTGATGTTCTACTCAAATTGAAAAATAAAACAGAGAAAATACATATATTTCATATGGAAAATGATACAAGAAAGTACTGTACATATCTGTATTCAAAACCTTAAAACAGGTGGTTTCTTTAGGGGAAAAAGGAAAGAATGTTTTAAGTAAACTGCGAAAAAAATAGGTCAGTGTCATCAAGACAATGTTTAAATTACCAATTTCTTCAAAACCTGGCTCTGAACCCAGATGCACAGGTAAATTCATAGCCATCGATGGCATTTTTCCATGTTATACAGACCTTTTCAGGACCTTGAAAAGACTTGAAAAACTTACAGATCTTTTATTACACTCCCAAAACCTTGACCTTAGCTTGACAAAAGGCAGCAACTCCAGAAGGAGGAAACTAGCCCAGTCACCCATTAATGCATATTTTAAAGGTTCTGTCTCTTATTTGGTAATGTTCATGTTGGTCTGAGTCAGCACCTGTTTTTGGTGATGGGGCTGTGGGAAGGCTGGCTGAGGTGGTGACACCTCCTGTGTTTTGGTAGCTCCTTACATTCTTGTTTCCTAATGAAGCACACAGAGACATCACTGCTTCAGAGAGGAGATGGAAAACGGTTTTCTCTTGAGTATGCTTTTGTTAGAAATCTGAGCTCCTTTAACCGTCAAGTACATTGGTTCATGAGCTTTCATTTGTTCTCTGGTTTTGGAAAAGACAGCCAGTTTGTGTTTCTGTGGGAAGATGGCCGCAGGTATGTTTGTCACCCAGTGCAGTTCACAAACAAAAGCAGTTTGCCAAATGCTTCTGTTTGTGAACCAGATTGTTTGCAAACAAAAGCATTTGTGAGCCAAGGCACCGCTGTGCAGGGCAGAGAAAACTGCACAGTAGGCTTCCTTGCCTGTGCCATCCATCCCTGGTATTAAAAGATCTCTCGCTTTCAGGAAACTCTAGATCCCATTGACGAGGCTGCCGCGCTCATCGCAGCCACCATTCATGATGTGGACCACCCTGGGAGAACCAACTCGTTCCTATGCAACGCGGGCAGCGAGCTGGCCCTGCTGTACAATGACCTGGCCGTGCTGGAGAGCCACCACGCGGCCCTGGCCTTCCAGCTGACCTTGGGTGACGACAGGTGCAACATCTTTAAAAACATGGACAGGTAAGAGCAGGGCTGCCAGTGTGTGGGCCCCACCGCTCTTCCGCACAGCTTTATTGGGACATAAGTTACACACCCGGCACTTCTCTCATGGAGAGTGGACAGTGGCTTAGTCACAGCTGTAGAGCCATCACCACACCAATTTTAGAACAGTTTTGTTACTCCCCCCCCCCAAAAAACCCAGGCACAGCCCCTCCTCATTCTCCCAGTTTTCCCAGTTTTCCCATGCTGGGCTGCCAACCTCCCCCTTTCCATCTGTGCCCACTTAAATCTGTCAACCCTGGACACTCGGTGTGAACGGATGCGTATGCACATGGCGGTCCTCTGTGACTTGGTTCTCTCAGCATAGTGTCCTCAGGCTCAGGCCTTTGGATTTGACATCCAGGGCATGAAGCACAAACTGTAACCTGAGCTCATAGAGACCAGAGACACCACGGCCCCGCACCTGCCTGAGCGCTCCGGAGCCATCCGCGCCCAACCGTTCAGCTCTGAGTCCCTCCATTACACAGGCTTCATTTTTTAACCTACATTCTTAAACTTTCTTCTGTGGGGCTGGGGATATAGTACAGCTCAATGATAGGGCTCTGATCCAGCATGCACAGGCCCTGGGTTCCATCCCTGCACCACACACATAAAATGTTCAACATCTGACTAGATTCTTAAGCTGTGTCAGGCCTCAGGGGTCTTGTGTGTGTGTGCATGCATGTGCGCGCTTCTGTAGTACTAGGGATCTGACCCAGGGCCTTCACCCTGGGCTGTATCTCAGCTTTTTTTTAATTTTTTGAGACAAGGTCTAAATTGCTGAGGCTGGACTCAAACTTGTGATCCTCCTGCCTCAGCCTTCCACAGGGCTGGGATTATATGTGTACACCGCCATGCCAGATTTCATGTGTCTTTTGTTCATTACTGTACCCTGTGTCTAGCCCAGTGCCTGGTAGGAGGTAGGTACTTAGTACATGTCAAGTGAAGAGAGCAAGTGTCATGAGGAGTATTTATTTTGGATTTTAAGGGAAGTTTTATGTGAGATTTTTAAAGGGTATCCTGATTTCACAAAATTCCCTTCTGCTGTGTCCAAGGATTTCAGAGGTATACTTACATTTTATTCGTACTTGCTTAGAGATACATCATTTTTCCCTGGAAGCATATAAGACCCTACTAACTTGGGTTGTCTTGGAAATGGAATTGAATGAGTTAGAAAGGGGGTGATTGGAGACTTTGCTTCATACTCTTTTGTACCATTTGAATCATATGGATTGCCTCTTGAAAAATGAATGTGATCATTATGGATATCTAAAATGTACCAATAAAAATCTAATTAAAAGAAGAATTTTTGACCTGGCGTGGTGGTGCACACCTATAATCCCTAGCCCTCGGGAGGCTGAGGTAGGAGGGTTGCTGCACATTCAAGACCAGCCTGAACTGCATAGTGAGACCCTATCTCAAAAAACAATTTTAAGCATATTAAAATGAAAACAAGGGCTGGGGATATAGCTCAGTGGCACAAACGCCTGCCTGGCAAGCGCAAGGTCCTGAGTTTGATTCCCAGTACCAAAAAATAAAAAATAAAATAAAATGAAAACAAGGTCCAGATGACGAGGTCCAAGTACTCCCTGTGATTTCTCACCTCTCCAAAGTTCTGCCCCCAGAGTTCACTGGGCACTAAAACAATTAGGTGTGGAGGAACCTCCGCACGGGGTGCTTCTGCGTGTGTGGTGGTAGGGGTTGGATCCAGGGCTTTGGGTTCAGTAGGCAAGTGCTGCTATGCCTGCATTAGATTCATAGCCACAGGCCACATTCCTAACGCAGGGGGAGGTCTGTGGTGCTGAGGAGAGCAGTCTTTGTTTTCCCTATGACACACAGCCTCTCTGCTCTCCCCGCTTTGTAGTTTATTTTGAGACAAGGCCAGTGCCCAGACTGGCCTTGAACTTGCAATACGCCTGCCTCAGCCTCCAAGTGGCTGTGATTATGGCATGCGGCCCCCCTCCCCAGGCCAGGCCATCCTGTGTTCTGGGAAGTGCTCGTCACCTACCAAGTGACAGGGTGGACACTGCAGCCCTAAAGCTTGGCCCAGAGGCTCTGACTTCAGCGTCCCCTTGCTGTTGGTCCAGGCATGGGCCCCTCCCTTGCTCATTCTTTTAAAGTGTGACTTCAGAGGCTTAGACCTGTAGCCACAGTGGACAGGCAGCCTGGGCAGCAGACGGTTTCCCGGCCTGTCGGGTCTGGATCGTAACCTGTAGCAGCCGCCTCTTTGCCTTCTGCAACAGGAATGACTACCGCCTGCTGCGCCAGAGTATCATCGACATGGTCCTGGCCACAGAAATGACGAAGCACTTCGAGCACGTCAACAAGTTTATCAACAGTGTCAACAAGCCCTTGGCGGCACTGGAGGAAAATGAGGTAAGGGCCTTGTATCAGGGAGACTGAGACTGGGGCCTTCACACCCCCTTAGGTGCAGAATGTGGGTGTCCCCACCGCTCCTAGCCCAGCTCAGCTGCATAGCTTTGGACGGATCACCTCCCCTGCGAGGGCCAAGGTTCTCATCTGTGAACTGATGTCATAAGATAACGATGGTACTTCCCATGTGAGCCCTGAGACCTTGTGAGTGCCAGTGAAGAGACAGCAGCCTAAGTCCTTTGTCTGTGAAAAACGTTCGAGCCTTGACACAGCGATGATCTAGGACCTCCAAGTAATATATATATATATATATATATATTTTTTTTTTTTTTGGTTTTTCTCCGGTACCGGGAACCGAACTCACGACATTGTGCATGCCAGGCAGGCGCTTTTGCCGCTGAGCTAAATCCCCAGCCCCTGACCTCCAAGTAATATAAGGGAAATATTACAACTCCCAACCTGCTAGATATCTGATACACCGAGTTCGTGTTCTCAAAATCAAAGAGTGAATCCTAAGGAACAAAGAAGGTTAAGAGTCCAAAATGTTGAGGGGACAGATACAGCTCCTGAGAGGCAGGAGGGGCCCAGGTAGGTTGCTAAGGACCGCACTTCTCAGGAAGTTTTATAGAGCACAGCAGCCTCATGGGTACAACGTGGGTGACAGCTGTGATCACCCAGTAAGGTTACAAGTATAGCCACCTAGGTAATGTTGATCCAAGAGGGGAGCAAGTCACGTAGCCAGTGTACATGGAAAGAACAAAGAACTTTTCAGGAAGGGATGAGTCTAGGGGTCTTGGTCACCAACTGAGGTGACTGATGTCTGTCTAGACTTCATTACCAGGTGATACCACCTGTCTTAGGCCTGGTCATTCCAGACCTTGAGATCTGGCCCCCAACAGATGCACCTCTGACCACGGTTATAATGAGATTTCATCTTCTACACTGAGTTTCGAGAGCCCAGGCCATCTGTCTGACTGGCTATAATACTCCTGCCGGACTCAGCTGTCTGTAACAGTGTGAGAGCACATCGCTTTATCTGTGTGCGGAGGGTGACTTCCCAAAACCGCACCTGTCACAGGGCAGGGCTGTGAGAAGCAGGGAGAGTGGACCACAAGGGCTCTTCTGTTGTGAGGACAGAGAAACCTTTGTGTTTGGTCCTTGCTCTTTCCTAGTAAATACAATAAAAAGATAAAACCAGTCTGAGTTCTTAGCAGGTAGAAGAGGAGGTAGCAGAATAGAAAGGGAAGGCAGCTCTGCCACCCCTTCTGCTCCTGCGGCCCATCCTGCCACCCTCAAGCAGAGCTGAAGCCTCTCCACTCTTCCCAGCCCCACAGGAAAGGCTGGCTGGAGGACCCCCTGGATTGCTTTCAGTTCCACTGCTTTTTCAGGAAACCGATAAAGACGAGGAAGCCATCTCCGCTCTGCTCAGGGCTCCAGAGAACCGGATGCTCATCAAGCGCATGCTGATCAAGTGTGCAGACGTCTCCAATCCCTGCCGGCCGCTGCCGCAGTGCATCGAGTGGGCTGCACGCATCTCAGAAGAGTATTTCTCTCAGGTCAGAAGCTGCCTCTTCAGCCCTTTCACACACACAAACCTCAAAAGATAGTGCACTTAAAGCTAAAAAATAGGATTCTGAAAGAAAATGGTCCTTAAAGATCATTTCTTGAATTGCACTTTTCCTGATAGTGAATTCTATTTGATTTTCCTTCCCTGAGAATGTGTCTGTCAGTCTTCGCAAACAGGATACTTTTTTGCTGGGTATAGAATCCTGGATTGACAGGTTTCTCCTAAAAGAACTTTAAGGGAGTCATCTGTCCTTTATCTTCTGGGACAGAAAACAATGTTAGAAAGAATTTTTTGAATTCGGTAACATGCATACAAAATGAGAAGCCCAGTGAGGTCTAACACGTGTGAGTCAAGTCATAAGCAGCTCCAAGTTGAAGATAAAGAATAAGTCTCAAAATCAGCCCCAGAAAAATAACTTGTAAAAAATATGACTCAGGTTTTCTGATTTCTCATGAGAAATTCTGAAGGCCAGAAGTCACCAAAACATCATCTTTCAACTGCTATTAGAAGAAAACTGTCAACCCAGAATGCTGTATCCACTGAAAATATCCTGTAAGGGTCAAGGCAAATAAACACATTCTCAAATAAGGAACAGCTAATAGAATCCATTATCTGTAAATTTACAATACTAGAAATGCCAGTGTGAGTTCTTAGGGCTTAAAGGAACTGATCGCAGGTGTGAGCTTGGATCTCCAAGAAGGAATGGAAAACACCAAAAATGGTCAGTAGCTGCATAACTATAAAAGACTTCTTTGTTCTCTAAATTTCTCTAAATACATATTGCTATTTTAAACAAAAGTTCTAACACTGCATTGCAGGGTGTATCTTAAAGGTACATACCTTTAAGATAAATGACAGCTATGGCATAAAGGGAAAGAGAAGGTGAACAGACTTATATAGGTCCAAGGCTTCCATGTTTGACCCGAAATGTCAGTTAGCTCAGTTATTTGACTCAGAGTCACATGCAAAGGGTGCATATTGTAATCCCTAGAGCAATCGCTGTAGTTTAAAAGCTACTAAACCTAATACAATATAGTAAAATAGCACAAAGAAGGCAGGAAAGTAAAATAGTAAAATGGGAGCTCTACCTATGTCAGTCTCGTTCAGTGTCAGTGCACTAAAGACTCCCATTAAAAGAGTTCATTGGAATGGACTTAAAAAAACAACCCAGGGGTAAGATTGAAGTAGCCATATCAGTATCACACAAAATAGACATCAAGACCCAGTGGGACATTGCCAGACAGACCCTTCACAATGACAAATATATATGAACCTAATATCAGACTTGAAAATGAATGAAGCAAATTTCACAGAGAGAAATAGGCCGTTCTATAATCCGAGATTTTAACGCCTCCCTTCAAGAGCTGATGAAACAGCCAGATGAAGATATCAGTAAAGACACAGATGATTTGTACAACACCATCAACTACCTCAGGTAGCATTTACAGAACAGTCTTTACAGATATGCACTCACCAGGGTAGAGCCTGTGCTGCCCCCAGAAGACTTCAATAAATTGAAAAGGACTGAAATTGAATGGGTATGTTCTCTGACCACAGTGCAGTTAAGTCAGAAAGCTTTAACAAGGTAGCTAGGAGAATACTGTACCACATATTTAGAAACTGAACACCACACTTCTAAATAACCCATGAGTCAAATATAAGGGAAATTAGTAAAATGTCAGAATTGTTCAATACATTAAAACGGCATTTAAAGGAAGGTTTATAATTTTCATTAGAAAACAGGAATGCCCTAAAGTTAGTGATGTAAGACTTCACCACAAGACACTGGAAAAGGAAAAATCCAAAGGAAGCAGAAGGAAGCAAAGAATGAGGAAATAGCCAGGCATGGTGAGGCACTCTTGTAATCCAGGCACTCAGGGCTGAGGCAGGAGGATCAGCACAAGTTCAAGGCCAATCTGGGCTACGCAACGAGACCTTGTCTCAAAAAAAAAAGAAAGGAACTAGAAAACAGTTAAAAAACAGATTCCAAAATTGATTCTTTGACAAAAATTGGTAAATATAGCTGGACTCATTGAGAAAGCATAGTGAGAAATGAGAGCGGGTTTGTCACAGTCTCACAGATACTACAAGGGGGACTGGGGCTCAGGGTGTAGCACAGCGTGCAGCACCAGGACTGCAAAAATAAACGGCACCACTAGGAACAAAGTTTAATAGTACAAATCAGACAACTTCAATGAGGTGGACAAATTCCTTGAAAACTGTATTCACCAGAACTGACAGGAGAAAAAATAACCTCAGTAAACCCATTCAAACCCATTTTAAAGAAAGACTAAGAAAGTAGAAAAGTCTTTCCTACAAAGAAAACTAAGCAAGGAAAAAATTCCAGTCTTACAGATGTTATCAGAAGGTAGAGTGAGGACATTTCCCAGCTCACTTTATGAGGCCGTGCTTACCCTGTTCCCCAGGCGAGAGCCACAGCTGTTACCCTCAGGAATGTAACCGTGCAGCGTGCAGAGGAAGCTGTGTCACCAAGCAGGGGCTCCTGGAAGGCACGCCTGGTTTCATACGAGACAAATCCATTGCTCTAATTCACAGTACTAATTGAATAAACATGAAAAACTGTAAGATTATTTCTGACAGTACAGTAAAGGCATCTAACAAACTTAGTGTCCATTCACCATACGAACTCTTAGCAAACTGGGATGGAAGAAATTACTTTAAAAAGAGCACCTACACAGTTGCCATTATATTTTCTAGTCATATTGAATACATCGTCCCCAAGGCTGGGAATAAGGAGAGCTGCCCAGCCATTCCCAGCACTTGCCAACACGGCGGCAGCATTGCCCACACTAGCAGCAGATGATCAACAAATGGGACTAAAAACACTGTCCTGATTATAATAGCAGTAAGAGGCAAAAATGACTGAGGAATAAATTGAATAAATGACCAGGCCATTACAGTGAAAACTATACAAGGTTACTAAAGAATTTAAAAAGCACCAGAGAAGAGGGTGCCGTCCGCCATGCCCACAGATGAAGGTCCCTGCTTCCCAGACTCATGACCTCTCAGTGCTGTCACAGTCCCAGCAGGGATTTGCTTGGAGTTTTTTTAGGAAAAACTGACAAACTTAATCTGAATTGTAGTGGCTCCATCAAGGACTTTGTATGCGCAAAAGCAAACTTGAAAAACAAAAAGTTGGAAGACCTGCACTAGCTGTCCTCAAAGCTTGAGTAATCAAGATAGTGTGCTACAGTCATAGGATAACAGAAACATCTGTGGAACAGCAGAGGACAGACCACATTTTAGATCATACACATACAGTAGTACCTTGGTTCACAAATTTAATTCTTTCCACAATTCTGGTCGCAAACCAAATTGGATGAGAATTGAATCAAATTCAGTGGTTAGGTTCAATGTTGACCTTCGGAGGAAATTTGATTCCCCTGATCGCAGAAGCTAAAATCAGAGCTGTTAAGAGAAAACTGCAAGAATATTCTCAGTGACTTAAAAATGGACAAAGATTTCTTAGGTCCAGGAAACAATAGGTCCTAAAAGACAATTTAATAAAATAGACCTCAACAAAGTTCAACAGTTATACCCAGACACAGCTACAAGAACAAGTAAATATTTTAGTAATCATTCCACAAAATATACTCTGGCCAGGAAGCACTTGCAAAAGTGCCTTACACCTTCAGTCAGGAAAATTCAAATAAAACCACAAGGAAATGCCACCACTTGCCCAACAGAGGCCGGAACATGCACCACCAAGTGGGGAAGTTACGAAGCTGCTAATGTGATGTGTCAGCCAGCGGCACGTAACATGCTGTGCTCGAGTTAGGAAGCAGATGAGCAGATTGTCCATGTGTGGTAAAATTTACCATTTCAGATCACGTTTTTGTTCTCTTAGTAAAGTGCACTACATTGGTTTTCACATGCTAACTGACCTTGCATTCCAGAAATAAATCTACTTGGTCATGGTGAAGAATCCTTTTAATGTACTGAGTCTGTGCTAATCTCTTGTTGAGGGCTTTTGCATCAATATTCAAAAGAGATTTTGACCCGTAGTTTTCTTGTAGTATCTTTGTCTCCTTTGCTATCAGAGTAATGCTGGCCTCCAGAAGGAGCGCAGAAGTGTTTGCTCCTGTTTATTTTTTTGAAAGGTTTTGAGAAGGATTGAGGTTAATTCTGAGTGGTTGACAGAAACCACCCGTGATGCCGTCTGGTGCTGGGCCCAGTGTGGGGAGGTTTTGGTGACTGAGTCTGTCCCTCAGCAGCTGAGGTCTGTCCAGCAGCGGGGAAGCAGCCCAGCCTTTCCCTCGGTGCCTCCCTTGTCTCAGAGCCCAAGGCAGGCGTGTAGGGCCTAGGTGGGGAAGATGGCTAGCGCTGACTCCAGGACTCTGTAACTCTTGAGGAGTCTCAGCAGCGCAGGTGGCCTTGCTGGCTCCTGGTCACCAGCCCTGCAGCTGCCAAGGGTGCCCTCTGGGGACGGGACCCCTGCACAGCAGGGCGGGGAGGCGGGGACCGGAGCCTGGTACCAGGTGTTTCCTGCTTTGCAGACTGAGGAGGAGAAGCGGAAGGAGCTGCCTGTCGTGATGGCGGTCTTTGACAGGAACACCTGCAGCATCCCTAAATCCCAGATCTCTTTCATTGACTACTTCATCACAGACATGTTTGATGCCTGGGACGGTAAGAAATCCCGCACCTCGGCCTGGAGGTGCTGGGAGCCGCATGTTCCGCAGCAGGTAGTGCGCTGCTGCTGGGGGCTCACACTGGCGAGAGGGACGGGAAGAAAGGAGCCAACCAGCGCTGGGTGTCCCCCGCCCCTCTTCCCTGCCCACACCCCGGTGTCTGTCTGTCTCCGCCTGTTCGAAGGGGGGTGACGGGGCAGTCACAGATTAGAAGGGTTAGGACTCCGGCCATGTTAACGCAGCACCCCATGCCCGGAGAGCGCTGTCTGCGCCACACGGGGCCTGCGGGGCAGAACCGGAGGAAGGACCCCGCTCCTCCTCCCTGAGGACAGGACACGGCTGCGCTCTGCGGCGTCACGCAAGTGCCCATGGTCTCTGCCCTCCCGTGTTCCACTGTCACCTTCGCCCAGACACGGGGCTGGCAGGCAGCTCAGGAGCGCGTGCTTGCCCACTGTGGGCGAGGCCCTGGCCCCGTCCTCAGCACCACAGAGAGAAGCCAGAGGCCTAAGCCAGTGAGCCGTGGCTGTGCGTGCTGTCACATCCCTTTCTCTCCTCCAGCCTTTGTGGACCTGCCGGATGTAATGCAGCATCTCGACAACAACTTCAAATACTGGAAAGGCCTGGATGAAAGGAAGCTGCGGAGCCTCCGGCCGCCTCCTGAATAGCACAGCCACCCAGTGCCCTGCGGCTTCACCTTCTTCACCTGGAATTCCCGAGGGCAGCCACAGTTTGGAACCATTGCCTCACCTCCAGAGCTGTGAGACACACAGGGACACAAGTGGCCTTCTGTGGCCACCACTCAACACCACAGAGTGAGCCTGGGCCTCAAGCGTGGCCTGCTATGGGGCTCCTCCAGAAGCCACTGAGAAGCAGCTTCGAGTCAGCCTTCTGTCCACAGCAGACCCGGGAGCCCCTGAGAGGGACCATGGGACTTTCTGCTGAGACAGGGACTGTGACACCAGCAACTTCTCAGCCCCGCCAGCACTTACAGCGAGTGGCAATCGGATCTTCAGCGGCCGTTTCCACATCGTACAGGGTGTGATCACTCGCTTTGGAACACTACTGAAAGTGACTTCTCTTTTCAAATTGAGTAGCAAATGAAACATAAAAAGAAATTTTGAAGTTGATTATTATCAATTATTAAAATGTTTTATTTATTGGAAATTCAATATTTTCTATGAATTTAAAACTTCAAAGCCAAAGCCAACTTCCAATGCCATGACCAAATTTACATGATTCATATTCATTAACCTGCATTACTTGGTGTACAGACTTATTTTCATAATGCAAATTTAAGATACTATCAAATGACATTTTATTGCACTATAGAAATATTTGTGTTTGTTAAACTCTTTTCTGATTGATGCTAATTGGGAAAAGCTGTCTTGTTAGTGAGTCTTTCTCTAGAGAGCTAAAGGAGGCCCTACTTACCATTTCCACTGCAGCCAAACGTGGCTCCAAAGCAGAGCTGAGTGTCTGACACATTCACTGGTGATGCCCAGGATAAAACTGTCCCCCTCTTGGTTTAGCAAAGAAAAATTGGATCTTAACTTTTTCCTAAAATTTTATAATTGAACTTCGAAAGTCTGCCTTATTTTATACTATTTCTATAAAATATTCCCTATGAAAATAAAGAGCAAACATGGGATATTTAATAAATTGACATTTTATAACTAGCCTGTTTTCATCCACAGTGGGAACCTTTGATTCCAGAAATTTGTAAAGATTCCGTACCTTCACATTTTGAATAAGGGTAATACCATAAAAGTGACACTTGATGACATGTCAAAGTGTTAGTTGTTTCATTTTAAAGTTATATTGTTTTTTTATTTCCAGATAAAAATGAAATTAAACTATTTGTTTTTAAGAAATCATTTTTCTTTGGAGTTTTGCTTTGTGATACTCATAATATTTAATCTTTTCTTTTTTATGTATAAAGAATATGGCTTTCTTTGGTATATTCTTAGTAGTTGAATGACTTTTCAAAGGTTGCGTGGGGCCAGAGGTGCGTATTACTGAAAATGTCATAGACCAATGTTTTTTCACCACGTGGTACCATTCGGAGGGCTCCAGCGCACAGAAAGCTGACCCAGGGATGCTTGGGATTGGGCCCTGGTCAGAGATGTCAGGATGCCATTGGAGGACGAGCAGGGCAAGTCCTTCAGGGGACACAAAGTCTCTTCTTTCCTGTGTGAAAATAGCTGACAAAAGATGAGAACTGTGGAGTGAGCTGAGAAGAAAGCTCTCTCGCTCCTCCAGGTGCCGAGAAAGAAAAGGAAGTGAGCTTCAGCAGCTGTTTCCACCGCTGCTCATCCCTCCGAGGTGGGTTCTCCGGCCCAGCACTCGTGGCAGTGATATCCGAGATGTGCAGGTGAGGCAGCCTCACAGGTTTGCAGGGGCAAAAGAAGCAATAAGAGCTACAGAGTCTCCTGAGGGAGTCTCCTACGGGAGAAGAATAAAGACTTGGAAAAGAACCACATCAACATTCTAGAGATGAAAAATACAGTCATGAATGCAAAGCTCCCACATAGGATTTGTCAATGGGAAGATGACTCCAGGGCACACTTAGAATGCTACAGAGATAAAGATGGAAAATATGAAATAAAAGTTAAAATACAAGGGTAGAGTGAAATGCCTCAAAATGTGTCTAATGAGATCCCAACAGGAGAAGAGCAGGCACAACCAGAGGAGACTGAACCCTTCACGTTCGCAGACACAAGGCCTCAGACTGAGAAGGCGCGTGTCTTACCCCACTTCCCAGTCCTGGAACATACTAGGTATGAGAAAGAGCAAACCACAGAGGGGCAAGCTGCTTTCAGCTCACAGTTTTAGGGGCTTCGTCCATGGCCTTGGGCCTGTGGCAGCTGTCACACTGGGGCGTGTGGCAGAGCAGAGCTGCTCTTCTGGTAGGGAAGAGGAAGGACTGGGGTCCCCCATCCATCCCTTCTAAGAACACATCCCCAGTGACCAGGTGACCACCCATGAGACCCCACCTCTTAAAATTTCCAGTAGCTCCAAGCTGGGAACAGAGGCTTTAAAACATGGCCCTTTAGGGGGCCCGAACTAGCAATGTGTAAGACAAACCCATACAACATACTTGAACTATAACACTGAGCACAAAGGAGAAAAATGTAAAAGATATGAGAAAACACAGGTCCCTCAGATACTAGAGACTTCCACTAAGCATATCATTTGCAATAATCAAAAGATACAGGATACCGAAGGAAATTATCAACCTAGGATTGCTTAACTGCCATTCAAGAGTGAAGTCAAAATAAAAATGATTTCAGACATACAGTCAGTTAATTATGAACCAACCCCTGTGAAAAGAATAGCTAAAAGAGACTTCTTGAAAATGAATCCAGCCGGGTGTGGTGGCGCACACCTGTTATCCCAGCACTCAGGAGGCTGAGGCCGGAGGATTGCTGTGAGCTTGCGGCCAGCTTGAACTACACAGCAAGACTCTGTCTCAAAAAGCTAAATAAGTAAATAAATAAATAATCAATCCAGTAAAGAGAGGTAGGTTACAGAAAGCGATGGTGTACAACAATTGCTAAACATCTGGACAAAACTAGAGTATACTGAGCAGGGGGAAGATAACCCATATCAGGATTGGTGGGAAGCAGATGTACAAAGGTAAGCTAAATGGTCTGGAGGTCAGGAGACCTTTCTTTTAGACATTTAACAAGAAAGTTTGGGAAAACTGTCAAAGGAATGAAAGTGGAACTTCACTATAAAAGGAAAGCAAAGAGAAAACATTGATTAATACAACAAAAAGCAGATAAAGGATGCATTACAAAAGGTAATGGCAGAATTAAGTACAAATACAACATACACAGAATTCTAAATTATATGTAAAAAATACCTTTGAAGTTGCGATGTGGAAAATATTCTTAAAATGACACCAAAACCTTTAAAAAGTGTTTAGGAAGCATCTATAAAGTTAAAGACTTTAGCCAGGCATGGTGGTGCACACCTGTAATCCCAGCACCCAGAAGGCTGAGGCAGGAGGATCACTGCAAGTTCAAGACCAGTCTGGGCTACAAAGTGAGTTTAAAGCCAGCCTGAACTGCATAGCAAGACCCTGTTGCAAACAAAACAAAACAAAAAGACTATATGATGAAAGATGTAAACCAACCTTAAAAACATGCCACAGATTAAGATGACCTAGAAAAACTAACAAAGCATTCATACCCAAACTATATTTTTAAACACCTACAATAAGGGCAAAAAAAGATATTTTATGCCTTTAGATTAATAAAAGTTCTCCAGGCTGGTTTTGCCAAGAACTGATGAGAACGTGAGCAAACGAACTCTCAGACACAGCCAGTAGGAACAGACGATTGGTGCAGCCACTTTGGAGGGCAATTTGGAAAAATCTACTTCAACTTTCATGTCAGATCTAGAGAAACTTCAAATGTACAAGACATGTTCAAGAATATTCACTGTAGAAGTCTGTCATGATGAAACAGGACAGTTAGTAATGGCCTAAGGAGGAGGACGGATAAAGAAATTGCAGTTTTGTACTCAGATGCTGACAGTAGGTGTATAGTTCCAAAGTGGCTCCTGATGATTCCTCCCCCCTCCCCCGATGCTCTCAGCTTTGGGCCAGATTTACAGACTTCTTTGCAGCCAACAAAACATGGCAAAACTGATAGAATGCTACTTCCAAGACTTGGCTACAAAAGGTGTGTTAATTTCCAAAGGCTGCCATAAAAAATTGGCTGGGTGGCTTAACAAAATGTAAATGTACGATCTCATATTGCTGGGGCCAGAAATCAGAAAACAAGATGTCAACAGGCTGGGAAGGAGAAACCATCCATGCCTCATTCTCAGCCCCTGGTGAAGTCCCTCCACTGACAGGCGGATCATTCTTCACACCACCTTCCTCTCTGAGTGCATGTGTCCCCTTATCTTGGAAGGACTCCAGTCCCAGTGCTGAGCTAATTTTATCTGCAGAGAGCACTTGCAAATGAAGTCACACTCTTAAATTTTGGGGACACACTACTCAACCCACTAGATGGTGACATCCTCTTGCTCTTGCTGCCTTGGTCCAGTGCAGCAGGCTGTCGTGTTGTGAGCTGCCTTGGGGAGGCCCACATGACAGAGAACTGAGGGTGGCCCGCAGCTTACAGTCAGCAGAGAGCAGAAGCAGGTCCTGCCTGGTCACATCCCTGTGAGGCCATTGCTCCAGCCAATACCTTGATCACAGCAGTATGGGAGAATCTGAGCCCAGAGCCCAGTTAAGTCACACTTGGATTCCTGACCCACATAAACTGTGAGGCAGTTAATGCTCATTTAGGCCAGTAAATTGTGAGGTAATTTGTTACAGAGCAGCAAGTGACTAACTCAGGGACTATGTGGCCATTTAAAAGAATGAAGTAGAGTTGCAGATGTCAACTGCAGAAAAGTTTATAAATAATATAAAATGAAAAGGTAAAAATGTCAGGATAGAAAATTGACATTAAAAGAATCAATAGCTTTTCTCTACTCCAATAACGAGCCATGTGAGAAAGAGGGTAGGAATAACACACACACACAACCTAGGAAGCAACCTAACTAGGAGGTGAAAGACCCCTACCATGGGAATTACAGAACACTGAAGAAAACTAGAAGGTAAGAAGGCCTTCCATGTTCGTGGGTTGGCAGAATTAATATAATTAAAATGGCCGCGTTACTAAAAGGGAACTACACATTCAATGCAATCCCCATCAAATTCCAAAGACATTCTTCACAGAACTGAATTTTTTCAAAAAATTCTAAAATTCATATGGAAATGGGTCAGAATAGCTGAAGCAATCCTGAGCAAAAAGAAGCGAGATAATTATAATACCAATTTCAAATTATACTACAAAGCCACAGTATCAAAAAGAGCATGGCACTGGCACAAAAATAGACACACAAATCAACGGACTAGAATAGAGGTCACAGAAACAAAACCATCCAAATACAACTGTCTGATTCTAGACAAAGGAGCCAGAACATACACTGGAGAAAAGGCAGCCTCTTTTGCAAAAAGTGCTAGGAAAGCTGGATTTCCACATGTAGAAGACTGAAACTAGATCCCTGTCTCATCTTGTACAAAAATCAAATCAAAATAAATCAAAGACTTAGGTATGAGATCTGAAACGGATAAAAGAAAACATGAAGAAAGACTTGAAACCATAGGCACAAAGACTTCCTATATATGATTCCAATGGAACAGGAAATGACCAGAATCAGTGCACGGGCCAACATCCAATTAAAAAGTTTCTGTACAGCAAGAGAAGTAACCAACAGAGTAAAGAGATAATCTACAGAATGGTGGAAAAATCTTTAGAAGCTACTCTTCTGACAAAGAATATCTGGAATGTAAAAGAATTTCGAAAACACACATGAAATCAAACAGCCCAATCAAACACATTCTCAAAATAAGTGCAAATGGCCAATAAGCATTTAAAAAAATGTTCAGCATGTTTAACCATTAGGAAAATGCAGATGAAAACTACAGTACATGGCTGGGGATATAGCTCAGTGGCATAAGTGACCACTTGGCAAGCGCAAGGACCTGAGTTCAATTCCCAGTACCACACACACACACAAAAAAACCACTACAGTACAATTTCATCTTACCCTAGTCAGAATGGCTACTAGAAAGAATACAAAAAACAGTAAATGTTCAGAGAAAAAAAGAAACTGTCCTATACTGTTAGTGGGAATGTAAATTAGCACAGTGACTATGGAAATCAGTATGGAGCTTCCTCAAAAACTGAAACTAGAATTACCATATGACCCAAGGATACCACTCCTTAGTGAATCCCTGAAGGAATCAAAGTGAGAATACTACTGGGACGCCTGCAAACCTGCATTTATTGTGGAACAGTTGACAACACTCAAGTATGGAACCAGCCCAGGTGCCCATCAGCAAATGAATGGGTAAAGAAAATGCGGTGTGTACGCATAATGGAATTTTAGCCACAAAGAACAAAATTATATCATTTACAGAAAAAATGGATTAAGCCGGAGATCCTTATGTTAAGTGAAGTAAGCCAGACAGACTCAGAAAGACAGTGATCCCCCATTTTCCATACTATGTGGAATCTGAAAAAGACAGCATGAAAGCAGAGGGAGACTATTACTGGACAAGAAGGCGGGAATAAGGGGGAGGAGGAAGGAACTAAGGTAGTGGGGGAGACTTTAAAAGTTTTTAATTATATCATTAGGAAGTCGTGATGTTGATATGAATTTATGGAGGTGAAAAGGTATGCACTTCATGCCAGTAAGTGAAATAGCAGGGTACAGAACAGTATTATGGCACTGCCAGTTTATTTTCAGAAATGCACTTAAAGAGAGAGCAAGAAATCAAGAATGATCTGAACTGTTTTAACCTATCTCTGGAAGCAAGAGGCTGTATATATTTTTCTTTTCATTTAAGAGTTTTTTGTTTTTTTTTTTTTTTTTTTACTTGTGCTATTATAAAATATTTCTAAGTGAAGGAAAGTAAGAATCACTGTAAGTACATGAGATGACAGATACGCTCATCAGTTTGATTGTAGTGATCACTGCACAACTTATATGTATCTCAAAACATATTGTACACCTTAAATATATATGATTTTATTTGCCAGCTATACTTAAAAATTCTTAAACGGGAGGAACAAAAAGATTTCCTAAAGCAATTCTCAACTGTTAGATTTACAAGGGAAAAAAAGGTAAAGATACACTATGACATCATTTGCATAAATATTTCAAATACCTAAAACAATATTCCTAAACAGTACACTCCAACCAGATGTTAGGACCATTAAAATATTTAAGAAAATGGTGTCTCGTTAAATTAAAAGGCTTTGCCACAACAAAGGAAACCACCAACAGAGTGAGGAGACGACCTACAGAACAGGAAAAGATTTTTGCCAGCTACTTCTTTTGATAAAGGACTAACATCTAGAATATATAAAGAACTTTAAAAAGACACCCAAATTTAAAGACCCAATTTAAAACATGGGCATCTGAAATGAATAGACATTTCTCAGATGAAGAAGTACAAACGACCAATAAATATATAAAAATGTTCAACATCACTGGCCACTCAAGAAATGTAAATTCAAACATTAAGAATCTGTCTCACCCTGGAAAGAATGGCTATCATCAGGAAATCAACCAATAATAAATGCTGGTGAGATCGTGGGAAAAAAGGAATCTTGCTCCATGGCTGGTGGGATGTCAGCTGACACCACCACTCTGGAAATCAGTATGGGGATTCTGCAAAAAACTGAAAATAGAAATCCCACTTGACCCGGATATTCCCCTTTTGGGTATCTTCCCAAAGAGTTAAAAACATACCACAGTGATGTATATGTACCCGTTTTTTTAATAGCACAACTTATAATCACTAAATCTGGGAAACAGCCTGTATGCCCATCCACAGATGAACGGATAAAGAAAATGTGTTTATACACAATGGTGTATTACTCTGCCATTAAGAAAAATAAACTTGAATCATGTGTGGAAAAAATGATGCACCTTGAGACATAATGTTAAGTGAAGTAAATCAGACACACAAGCTTATACATCGTATGGTTTCCCTTATGTGAAAAAGTTAATAGAAAGAAAAGTGGGTTATATTCTAAGTATGTTTCTGCTGTTGGTTTCTGGTTTCACTCCATTAATGTATGAGAGCTCACGTTGCAGTATTTCCATTTCTTTCGATACGTTAAGGTCTTCATTGTTGGTATAAGTGTGGTCTATTTTGAATATCTATCTACCTACCTATCTATATAAATAGAAAAAACTCAAAAGCATTTTTACATACTAACTTTATATCCCTATATCTTGGTGAATGCTGTTATTACTTATCATTTATTAAATCACTTGGTTTTGTTATATCGACATTCATGTACTCTAACAGCAATTTTTTTCTTTCTTTTTAGTGTTTTAACCTATTGTTTCTTTTTCATATTTTAATTTGTTGACCAGAACTTCCAGAAAATGTTGAATAGCACTTTTAGTAGTGTATGTCTCCATCCTATTTCTGAATATTTGATATTATACCTTTCAGTATCTTTCTTGCTCAAAAATTTGTGGGAGAAATTTAAAAACACCGAATTTGCTTGTGCAATACTAGTCTCCTGATGTACACACAAACTAGAAAGGTAAAAGGAGCTTCTCCAAACTTCCTTGCACCCAGGTTTTCACATCTGATTAAGTTCAGAAACATTTCTGTCTGACTTCAGTTGAGAACTGATACATACATGGAGAAAAGCGTGGTCTGGCCAGGGGCACCCACTTTGAATATCAGAAATGGCACCCAGGCCAATTGCAGCGGTGGTGGTTTCCTGACTGGTAGAAGCAACAAGGCTTTGGAGCCATAGCAACAATTTGGCAATCCATCTATCGGGCATAGTTCAGATAGCTTCCCGGAAATTCTGCCAAGAAGCTATTTTTTGAGCCCTCCCACCAACAAATCCCTTCTGTTTAACTACAGGACTTTTCACTTCTGGAAACTAAGGCTCTGACCAAGACTGGAAGCCCATAACCAAGACCAGAAGCCCATACCCAAGACCAGAAGCACATAACCAAATCTGGAATCCTGGAAGCCCATGTCACCACCTTTGCAGTAGCAGTTCCCTTGGAGGTGGGAAGGGGCCCACCACTGAGAAGATGCTTTTCTTTTTGAAACAAGGTGTCACTGTGTGTTCCAGCCTGGCCTTGAACTCAAGACAATCCTGCCTCAGCTTCCCAAGTGCTGGTACTTCATGAAAAAAAATCAATTATATACAGTAAAATATTAGGTCTGATGATGAGTGAATGCTTGGGATCTCCAGAGCGGCCTGGGTGTGTACGGGTCACAGGAAGCCGTGGGTGTGGATGAACTGGCTTCGAACCGCCAAGGTGATCACAGCCCACGAGGGTGATGGCCCTGCTGCACACCCAAAGGTCTGAGACGCTGGCTTCTCAGACAGGGACAGGACAGGGACAGGCAGGCTGTAGACAGGCACCACCAGTCAGCTGCAGCTGGCCTGGCCTCAGGCGGGAGCCCCTCAGGAGAAAATAGTTCTGCTCCTCCCAGTGATTCAAGCTGGTCAGACCCAGCACTCTCCTTTACCTTGAATATTTTCACCTTTTTGCAGCACTGGGGACTGAACATGGGGCTAACAGTGCGTCTGCACTGAGCCGCAGCCCTTGTCTGTCCTAGTAAAAGACAACCACAAAGGTGAAACTGGTAAATTTGTGTGTACAAGCACACAACACAATGTATAAAGATTTCATGTGTATGATAACAAAAAAGGAAAAACAACACTGTATGGGAGCAAGGTTTTGTGTACTTTTGAAATAAGGTGGGGTGTCAGTATGAACTGGATTGTGGTAAGATGTTAATTGTAATATGGATGATAGGCACAGAGACAGTAACTCAAGAGGTACACAGTGAAAGAAGTGGCAAGGTAATTAAAATGGCACAGTAGACAAATATGTCTTACACAAAAGAAGGCAATAATGGAGAACTAGAACAATAAAATGTATGGGGGGAAAGTAGCCAAAAGGGACGGAAAATACTAGTTCTGCTTTATCAGGAATTACATTAAATATAAATGGATTAAATATTCTAAATAAAGGCAGAGATTATCTGAATGGATTTTTAAAAAATCAAACTATTTGCATTCTATAAGAGATACACTTCAGTTTCCAACACAAAAAAAGTTCAAATTAAAAAGATGGGAAGAGATCCAGATACCATTCAGGCAGTAACTAGAAGAGAGGTAAAGTAGATAAACTAAATCAAAGAATGAATTCAATACAAAAAATATTATGTCAGGCACAGTGGTATATGACTGTAAGTCCATGCTACTCAGGAGGCAGAGCAGGAGGATCACTTGAGCCCAGAAGTTTGAGGCCAGCCTGGGCAACACAAGAAGACCCCACTTCAAAAAAGAAGTTAATAGGGACAAAGGACATTTGGTACTGATAAAAGTGTCAATCTATCAAAAAGATATAACAATTATAAATATGTAATGTATCCCTAAAAACACAGTACCATGAATGAAAAACTTGACAGAATTGAAGGGAGAATTATAAAATTTGAAATAAGGTGGGGTGTCAGTATGAACTGGATTGTGGTAAGATGTTAATTGTAATATGGATGATAATATGGATGATAGGCACATAATTATTGAAATCTTGTGTGAAAAGTGCCATACAACTGTTTTTACATCTCTAGCTCTGATACCACAGTTCTGATTATGGAGAGAATAGACAGAAGATCAATAAGCAAATGGTGTAGCTCAGTGATGGAGTGCTTGCCTAGCATGCGTGAAGGAGGTTTGATCCCCAGCACTGCAAATTAATCATATAATAATATGGAATTTGCAACACTATAAGCCAACTACACTTAAAGGACATTCAGTGAATAATGCATCTGACACTAGAAGTCCACATATTCTTGTTGTGCATGTGGAAAATTCCCCAGGACAGACCACCTGTTCTTAACTTGTTTAAAGAATGAACATACAAGGGGCTGGGGATTTAGCTTAGCGGCAAAAGCGCCTGCCTGGCAAGCGCAAGGTCGTGAGTTCGGTTCCCGGTACCGGAAAAAAACCAAAAAAAAAAAAATAAAATAAAAAATAAAAAATAAAAAGAATGAACATACAAAGTTGGTTCCCTGCCAAACCAGAATGAAATTAAAAGTAACAAAATGAAAATTTAAGGAGGGGAAGGGAATATAAAGAGAATTAAAATGTGTTATCTACATGTACCAACTCACCATGATGGCTGTAATTGTTATGTACTGCAAACCTGGGTAAGAAAAAGTACCAAAAAAGGGAAAACTTAGAAATACACAAATATGTGGAAATTAAATAATGCAATCCTAAATCACCAGTAGATCAAAGAATAAGTCTCAAAGGAAATTATATAATATTTTCAGATAATGAAAATACAGCAGATTGAAATTTATGAATTGAAAACATTAGAGAAAAAATTATACCTGGATATTATATATCTAAAAATAAATGAGCTAGGTATGGTGGTACAGCCTGTAATACCAGCACTCTGGGAGGCTGAGACAGAAGGGTTGCAAGTTTGAGCCTGACTTGAACAAGACTCTGTCTCAAAATAAAAACTAAAAAAGGGTTAGAGGTGTACTTCAGTGCAAAGGCCATGGATTCAATCCCCAGTACCACAAAAAGAAAAAATGTTTAAAGAGAAAACCTAATGGACAAAAGTTGCTTCTTTGAAAAACAAATTAACAAACATTGAGGCTGACTAATAGAGGATTTATACTGCCAAAACTATGAATGAAAAAGAAGATATCACAGCCAACTTTACAGAAATATGGAAGATTATCAAAGAATATCATGCATAATTATATGCCCACCCATTGGATACCCCAAGTGAAAGAAATATACAAATTCCAAATTAATAGAAGCAACTCAATAAGAAATGTAAAATGATACACCTGTAACAAACAGACAGTATTTACATGTTTTACCACAAAGCCCTAGGCCCAGCTAGCTGTACCACTGATTTCTACCAAATATTGAAAATTGAAATTAACACCAGTCATTCCTGAGATCTTCATAAAACAGAAGAGGGAACACCTCCCAACTCAATTTGTGAGGCCAGTATTATGCCACTACTAAAAAGACACTTTTTTAGTGTCTTTTTAATTTAAAAATTTAATTTTTTTAAAAATTAAACCATTATGTACTGTGAGTAGTGACATAAAAATCCTCTACAATATACAAAGAGCCGAGTGTGGTGGTGCACACCTATAATCCCAAAACTTGGGAGGCTGAGGCAGGAGAATCTTCCCAAATTCAAGGCCAGCCTGTGTTTACATAGTCAGTTCAAGGCCAGCATGACCTACATAGTAGGACCCTGTCTCAAACAAAATGAAATAAAACAAAATAAAACAAAACATAACACAAATAAACAGAATACAGCAACACAGAAAATGATCATATTGGGGCCAGGGAGATAGCTTAGTGGCACAGCACCTGCCTGGCAAGAGCGAGGTCTTGAGTTTGATTCCTGGTACCAAAAACACACACACAAAAAAAAAAAAAAAAAAGAAAAGAAAATGATCATACCGAGCCAGAGTCTCAGCTGGAGGGCAGAGTGCTTGCCTCACATGCACAAGACCTTCCTTAAACCCACCCTACAGCACAGGCTGTGGTCATCTCAGAATGCAGGACGGGCCCCCATCCAGGATCAACCCGGGTAACACTGCAGCTCGGGTTGGGCTGCAGATGTGCCCCAAAGCCCGTGTTCAAGTTGTAGTCCCCAGCTTGGTGTCACGGGGGGGTGGTGACTTGGTGGCCTGTGGGAGGTCTCAGGGCACCGGGTTTGCGGGCACCCCCACCTCCCACAGATGGTCAGCCCTGCTCCACCACAGCCTCCAGCACACGCTTTCTCCTCACAGGCCCCAAAGTGAGGGACCACTAAGCCCAGCCCCTGACTGTGGGCCAAATAAGCCTTTGCTCAATCTAACCTGATCATCACAGGCATTTGTGACAGTAAGCGAAGGCTGGCGAGCGCAGCTGTAGCGGTGGGTAAAAGAACAAAGCCACTTACTATATCAATAGGCACCGAAAAGGCACTTGACAAAATTTGACATTCTTTCATGATTAAAAAAATTATTCATGACCTCATTATAATCACAAACTACAGCAGAAGAGAATTTCTTCAATAGCGGGCGGCTACAAAACCTGCAGGGAGCCAGATATGGTGGTGCACATCTGTAATCCCAGTATTCTGGGAGGCTGAGGCAGGAGGATTATAAATTCAAATCAAGCACCTGGGCAACTTAGTGACTTCATGAGATCCTGTCTCAAAATAAAAAATTAAGAATGGCTGGGGCTGTAGCTCAGGGTTCAATCTCTGTATTGCAAATAAATAAATAAATAAAATTTAAAATACAGTAGGACTGCAGGGTACAAGAGGACTAGATAAAATCAGTTGCACACCCATGACCATGTCCTGTGCGTGAGCTCTGGGGGCCGGGCAGGCCCAGGCCTCTCTGGAAGTGTGGCTGTGTCTGGCAGAGCCAGGTGGAGACCGAAGGAAGACCTCCTCGCAGCCTGATGATCAGCCAGGCCGAGTTTTGCCCAGAGTCGTGAGCCGGCGGAGACAGCGAGGGGCCAGGTGAGAAGGCGCATCGGGCCCTTTGGCCTGGCGGCGCTGCGTTTCCCCGCAGAGCAGCCTCAGCACCTCTGCAGCGTCCACAGTGAGGGTGGCTCTCGCCTGTGTTCTCAGAGCACCGCATCTCCTGCATTAGCTCTTCCTACGCGGTCCTAACCCGGTCCTAACCTGGGTGCCAACCTCACACAGATGTGTCCAACAGCCCGCTGACTCGGGCACAATCCTGGAACAGATTCAGGTGTGCATGCTATGCCAGGAACCCTGCTTAAAAGTTAGAATAATCAGCATTACAACTTCGATAATCTTTTTAAAATTCGTTTGATTTCATTTTTTTGAGATGGAGTCTTGCTATGTAGGTCTAGGCTGGGCAAAACTTGCAGTCTTCCTGCCTCAGCCTCCCAAGTACTGAAATTATAGGCATGTGCCACCACATCCTACTAAAACTAAAAAAAAAAAAAAAAAAAACCTGTTTAAAAAATCAGGTGTTTTTCTTGATCATGGTATCTCCCTGTGTATTTCTATAGACTACTAATGATCAGAAAATAAAATTAAGAAAACAATTCCCTTTACAATCAAATCAAAGTGTGTAAAAATATATAGGAATGAAAAGCTGTAAGACTCATGCACTACAAACCACAAAACATCACTGAAAGAAATTAAGTTAGAGGACACACCACATCCACAGACTGGGAGACCTAATATTGCTAAGAGGCTAGTGGTCCTTGTCATGGGTTCAATTGTGTCTCCCTAAAATACATGAACTCTGCCCCCCGGGTTCACGTGTTACAAAGCTGGCCCCCGGGGCCTCCGTGTTGACGGGACATGTCAGAGGTGGTCAGGTCACCAGGGCCCTGCCCCCACGGAGGGCAGCTGTGCTCCTGCAGGGGCAGGGGTTGTAAGTTTGGCTCTTCTCGCCTCTGCTCATCTGCCCCACCCCCCAGGATACTGTGACATAAAGACAGACACCAGCATCCCTCGGTCTCTAGAACCAACAGCCAAATAAATTCTCAACATTAACCACCCAGTCTGTGGGATTCTGTGACAGCAATGCAAACAGGCTAAGACAAAGCCCTAACTTCAGCACCTCACAGTGTGACTCTGTTTGAACAGCACTGTTTGCAGGTGTGGTTAGTTAAGCTTGGGTCCACTCCAATCCAGTGGACCGCTGACCTCTTAGGAGGACGGTGACCCCAGCTCTGTAGGAGACTGTCAGGAGGATCACAAGCTGGAGCTTAGCCTGGACAACTTAGTGAAAACGTGGCTTGAAATAAAAAATTGTAAAAATGGCCGGGGATGCAGCTCAGTATAAAGGCCCTGGGTTCAATCTCCACTGATGCCAAAAAATAAAAAATAAATAGCCAGGCATAGTGGTGCATCCCTATAATCCCAGCATTCTGGAAGGCTGAGGCAGGAGGAACAGTGTGAGTTGTAGGCCAGCTTGAGCTACATAATGTGAGTTCAAAGCCAGACTGAACTACACAGTGAGATGCTGTCATAAAAAACAACAAAAATAAATATCTGGGCATGGTGATGCACACCTGTAATCCCAGCACTTGGGATGCTGAGGCAGGAGGACTGCCCAGTCTACACGGTGAATTCAAAGCCAGCCTGAAGTACACAGCAGGACCCTATCTCAAGATAACAAAACAATAAAATCAAAATATTTCTAAAAGAAATTACAATTTAAACGAAGGGAAATACATTCTGTGCTAACAGACCAAAGACACTGTTGAGATGTCAGCACTACCCAAGCCATGTGCAGTCAGGGCACTCCTATAGAGATGCCGTGTCTCTACTGCAGACATGGACTCTCTGAGCTTCCAGTTTACAAAGAGTTGCAGGAAGCAGGAATTACAGGATAAACTGGGTCCCGCCAGCCTTCAGATGCAGCTATACTGGAGGTGAGGCCTGGATTGAAGAAGGATTAAGATAAAGTCACAAATCCAATCTTCCCTGGCCTTACGGGAAGGGGAGATTCAGCCACATGAGACATACAAGGGTGTGCGCAGAGCAAGATGGTGTGAGGACACAGCAAGCACCCAGCCACCTGTGAGCCCGGGACAGGAGCTGGGGCGATGGCCTGCTGACCTCTTGGTCTTGGGGGCCAGCCTCCAGAGCTGTGGCAAGACAGTTCTGGTGTGGAAGCTGCCCCAGCTGTGACAGCTTCCTATGGCAAACCTGGTACAATGCTAGAGCCCAGATAGCTACGAAAGAAAATAAAGCTGGGAAAAGAGGCTGGAGGGCTCACACTTCCTTTTCTTTTTCTTTCTTTTTTCTTGTTTGTATTTTGAGATAGTGTCTTACTATGTTGCCCAGGCTGGCTTTGAACTCCTGGTAATCCCCCTGCCTCAGCCTTTTGAATGCTGAGATTACAGGCATGCATTGTCATGCCTGCCTCCCATTTTTAAACCTTAGTACAAAGCTACAGTCATCAAAACAGTGTGGTATTGTCTTAAGGATAGATATATGGACCAATGGAACAGAATTCAGAGTTCAGAAATAAACCCAACACCCAGGGCCACCTAACTGTCTGAAGGACACTATGTGCCATCAGCATGTAGGGAACGGTCTCTCCAACAGCTGGTGCCAGGTCTGCAGGAGCCCACGTGGAAGAGGGGAATCTGACCTCACCACACCCCATCTATAAAAATGAACACAAATGAATCGAAGACTTAAATAAGAGCTAAAACCAAAAACTCAGAAAAGAATAATTCTTCATGAACCAACAGATGAGTCTCAGAAGTGACACCAAAAGCACAAGCAATCAACAAAAAATAGGCAAACTGGATTCTGTCTGTATGAAATCTTTTTGTGTGTCAGATGAGACAGAGAGAGGAACCAGAATGTGAAGCACCTGTGACCCATCCGTCTGACGAGGGGTTTTAATAACGTCCGGAACATTCCCAACCCGGCAGGAAAACAAACAGCCCCATTCAAATATGGACGAAGGACTCAAATACTGTGCATATTTCTGCAGGAAAGATGCCCGTGCTACCGAGCATCAATGAGATGCAAATAAAACCACGAGACGGCACGTCCAGGAAACAGATGCAGGAAGCACGACAAGGCGCGGAGGATGTGGCGCCCTGCACACTGCTGGGGAGAACCTCGAACCATGCAGCCACTTGGAAGACATCATGGCCTTTCCTCAAGGAGAGCTACGACTCAGCACGTGACCCAGCAGCTCTTCGGGTGTACAACCTCAACATTGAGGGCCAGGGGTGTAGCTTAGTGGCAGAGAGCCTGCCTGGCAAGCGTAAGGTCCTGAGTTCGATTCCCACTACCAAAAAAAAATTCTGTTGATTGGGCCAGGAATATAGCTCAGCGGCACAAGCGCCTGCCTGGCATGTACAAGGTCCTGAGTTCAATTCCTGGTACCAAAAAAAAAAAAAAAAAGACAAAACAGCCTCAACATTGAAAGCAGCGATTCAAACTGGTGTTTGTACCAGCAACCCAGAGGTCCATGATCAGATGAATGGAGAGACAAAATGTGGTATACATGTCTAATGGAGTCTTACTCAGCCACAGAAGAAATTTACTTTTTGTTTATATTGTTTCAAGATGGGCCCTCACTATGTAGTTCAAGCTGGCTTTGATCTTTCAACTGTCCTCCTGCCTCAGCCTCCCAAATGTTGGGATCAGAGGTGTGTGCCACCACGCCCTGCAATTTACATTTCTGACATATACTATGACACGGATGGGCCTTAAAAACATTACACTTAGTGAAAGAAGCCAGGCACAGGACAAATACTGCACAAGCCCACATAAGAAGTAGCAGCAATAAGCACATTCATAGAGATGAAAGCTGGACGCAGCTTCCCTGTGGCTGAGGAAAGAGGATATTGGGAGCTGTGGTTTAATGGGTCACAGTTCTGGGGGATGACTAGAAGTTTTGAGTACAGTTATAGTTGCACAACACTATGTCACCCAGTATTATATATGTTTACTACAATTTTAAAAACCCTCACCACAGTTAGATTTAATGATGGTCAAGTTCACTGCTCAATAATTCATAGAGCCCAGTTACTTGGGAGCCAGAGGCAGAGGGATTGCAAGTTCAAGGTCAGCTTGGGCAATTTAGTGAGATTTTTCTACAATATAAACACACCAGGTGTGGTGGCACATGTCTGGAACCCCACCACTCTGGGAGGCTGAAGCAGGAGAATGGCAAGTTTGAGCCTAGCCTGGGCAACTTAGTGACTTGAGAACCTGTCTCAAAATAAAAAAACAAAAAGGATGAGAGACGTAGCATAGTGCCAAGGCCCTAGGTTCAAGCCCCAGTACTGCAAACAAATAACACATGGTAGATTTAGATGTTTTCCATGAAATACCTGCTGGTGAATAACATAATGCATAGCTGTAGGTGCAAAATACCTCGCAACTTCTCCAGATGAGCCTTTTTATTCCATGTGTATTTTTACCTACAGCTGTAAACTCTGCTCACCTGACCCCGTAATGTTCTCACCCAAAGCTATTCTATGAAGACTGTTCACAGAGCCAATTATTAGTCTCTTCATAGTTGGCACTGATTCTTTGAATAAGTAATGATCAGTTTTTATTGTTCTGAGACAGGATCTCATCACATACTCAAGCTTGGCCTTGAATCTGCCTCGATCCTCCTGCCTCAGCCTCCTGAGATCACAGGCCTGCCCCACCCCACCAGGCTCTGGTGACTTCTTTGCCAAGGAAAACCACTCAGAATCGCCTGCGTTGTTCCTAATCTGGCTATCGATGTTGCTCCTCCCAATCTCCTCAGCTCAGCGTCCCCCTAGTGGGTTTGCTGTTTCCTTCTGTGGATGGAGCTCTCGCCCAGAAATGTGCTCAGCAGGAGCAAATAGCGTTTCTTGCTTGGCCAGCCAAGAGCCACCCAGATTCAGATGCACAGTGTTCAGAGTCCCGAATTTGTCCCACTTCCCCGTTTCTGTTCACATGAGTGTGCGCCATAGCTCTGGGTTCCAATAAAATTTACCTGTGGGCCCTGAAATGTGAATTTCCTGTCATTTTTACAGTTTTTTTTTTTTTTTTTTTTAAGTACTGGGATTAACCTCAGGCCCCCCTTGTATTCGAGGCCCATTGTGCCATTACACACCCTCTTAATTTGGAGACTGGGTCTAAGTTGCCCAGGCCAGCCTGGAACTTGTGATCTTCCTGCCTCAGCCTCCAGAGTGGCTGGGATTATACGGGTGTACCCAGCACCCTATTCTAAGTGGGATTTTTCAAATCTCCAACTTCAGTTCATTTGAGAGCTAAACATATGTTATTTTGCTTCTGTTTGCTGAAAATAACTAGGATGATACAGGAAAAAACAAAAACCCACCTCAGCTCCAGGAGTCTGCAGGCACTTTACTGTTTGGGGTGCTGGGTCATGTGTCCTGCCCTGCAGGATCTGACCCAGGTCAGGCAGGCACCACTCCGGGACAGAGATCCACCCCGCAAGTGGTTTCACAGTTTGTTGTTTTTTGAGACAGGTTGTCTTGGTTACTTTTCTCTTGTTGCTGGGACAAAATACCTGACGCCCAAAATTAAGGAAGGAAAGGTTTATTTCACTTACAGTTTGTGGAGGTTTTAGTCCATACTCAGCAGGTTACAAAGCAGAGTGGCACATGGCAGAGGGCTACAGCTCATGG
>NW_004955416.1:13965195-14044870 GCF_000276665.1 Chinchilla lanigera | reverse complement strand
ATAACAGGGTTTTGCTAAATTGGCCAGGCATGGCTGGAACTTGCAATCCTCTGGCCTCAGCTTCCCCAGGAACTGGGATTACAGGCGGGTGCCACCACACGTGGCTTCCATTAAGTATTTAAAATACTCGAGCATTTGCTGAGAACGCCCCTTCCCCACACTCAAAACAAGTCAGCTGCAAATAAATGAGGCTGGCAGAGCAGCCTGGTTGTAGAAGGCAAACCTGAAGGCCTGGTCTTGGAGTAGCGATGGATGCCAACCCTCTGGGGAAAAAAGCTAGCGGCGAGGATACTTAGCCTCCAAACATCTTGCGTGGGCTGTAATCCCACTCAGAAGGCTGAGGCAGAAAGACCCAAAAGTTTGATGCCAGCCTGGACAAGTTGGTGAGACAAGCTCAAAAAGGGAGCTGGGGATGTAGCTTAGTGCTGGGCTCAATCTCAGTGCTGCTAACAAAACAAAAAACGAAACACATGGGAAAGAGCAAATTTACAGTGAAGGTGCACCTTCTGAGTGTTCCAAGTAAATCCCAAACGTGACAAACTGAAACCTACATGTCTCAGCGCATGCTTCGTGCCGAGAACGGTGGCCTTTCGGGGATTCCTGCAAACTAGACGGAAACTTGGGGCCTGGCATGGTGAAGCAGGCCTGTAATCCCAGTACTCTGGAGGCTGTGGCAGGTGGATCAAAGCAAGTTCGAGAGCCTACATAGTGAGACCGTCTCAAAAAGATTTTCTTTTGGACAGGGTCTTGCTATAGCTCAGGCCAGCCTCCAACTCACAGCCATCCTCCTGCCTCAGCCGACTGAGCCAAGATTACACATGTGCACCATCACATGCGGCTTTTATGAGAAAACATCAAACATGCCTGGATTGAAGGACATTCTACAGAACAATCAGCCCACTATTTTTCAAAACCTGACATCAGTCATGGTAAAGAGGCTGAAGGAACATGAAAGCCAGATGTGATACAAGTGGGGAACAACTACCTATAGAAGACATCCGGGCAATTATGGATAATTGTACTGCATGTTAAATTTCGTGATTTCAAGGACTGCACTGTGGCTGAAGAGAACACGGGGGTCAACAACACACCTCCAACTCAGGCTTCAAATGCATCGAAGTATGTGCACGCAGAAACGAACAGGAACACGGTAGTTAACATGCAAACTGAGCAGCCATTAAATATAGGGGGAACTTGCACTCATTAGCTTTGCTGTTTATACTTCTCACGGTTCTTATCAAAAGCACACTACAAACGTACTTGTAAGATATGTTCAGTGTAGGGCTGGAGCTCAGGTCATGGGAAGGTGAAGAGCTTCAGCAGAGGCCCAAGTCCAGAGCTGGCAACCCATTGAGGGCAGGGCAGCAGTTCAGGAGCTGCTCCCAGGGGAACCAGAAACCTTACCTGGTCCTCCTGCCCCCCTGCAGGGCATCTCCTGGGACCTGGCAGTGGGGGGCGCAGTACTAGGGTGATGGTAGGGGGAAGCTCAAATGTGAAGCCAGGAAGGGGAACACATGGTGGTAGTACACACTTGACTCCCTGCACTCTGGGAGGCTGAGATATGATGATCACAAGTTCAAGTCCTGCCTGGGCAACTTAGGAGACCCTCAAATCCAAAGATGGGGATGGGATGTAGTGAAGTAGCAGAGTACCTGTGGGTTCCAATCCCCAGTGCCAAAAAATACCCCAGCAACCAACACCCCCCAAACCACCAAACAAAAACCCACCAGCCCACTCTCCTGTACTCCAGGCTCAACCACAGACACAAAGCCCAGCCTCAAACACCCATCATACTTGGGGGCGGGTGGTGTAGCCCACACCTGGATTCTTCAGAGCCCAAGAGGCTGCACTGTGTCTGTGACAGGTCCACACCTGCTCTGCGTGAGGGATGTGAACCCAGTCCTTCTGGCTCAGCAGGCCCCTACTGCTCCACCTCCGACCACCATCAACAACACAGGCAAGGCTATTGTCCCGAATTTATTGACAATATGACAGCGTAGCAAAAAGATTCAAACAGCTCCACGTGGCGTTTTGAAATTCATCCCGACGGTAGGCTGTGTGACCTGCAGGTTGGAGAGGCTGCCGAAGTCCTGCAACAGAACAGATGCAGAGTGAGCTGTGCGGGCTGAGCTCTGCAGCTGCTGCCAGCCTGGCATCATGGTGGGCTCTGCAGTACCCCTTTCCAGCAGTGCTGGGGGATAAACCTAGAGCCTTCTAACTAACTACACCCTGCCCCCTCTGTCTTTTAAACAAACTTTAGTCTGAGACACAACCTCAGCAAGTCACCCAGCCTGGCTTAGCATCTCCAGCCTTTACCCATGCGAGGCCAGGCCACAGATGTGTGAGCTCTGTTGAAGGAAGTTTTACCCAGGCCAGCCATGGTGGCGCATGCCTCTAACCCTAGCACTTACGAGGCTGAGGTAGGAAATACCTTCAAGCTCAAAGCCAGCCTAAACTATATAGCGAGACCCTAATAAAAACAACCAAAAATTGTACCCACCTACCAAATACCCTCTATGACAAAACTCATTGTCTCTGGAAATAGTTACTCCTACCATGCCACGGCCATGGACTTGGCCAACTGTGGACTAAAAACATCCGGAAAAAAACTGCAGCTGTACTACATGTGCAGTTCAGTCACTATAAACAATACTGTAACAACTGACAAAGCATTTACACTGCAGGAGACACAATCTAAATTAACTCAAAGCACAGGGAAGGCGTAAGTTCATGCACGCCCACTTAGTGAGCACCCAGGGCAGTGATAGTGAACTCTTCAGAGACCGAGCGCTCAACTGTAACCCCAAACCCACTTATTCGTCCCAAGTGCCAACACTGTAAATTAAACCTGAATACTGTTTTATGCCGCCCAGTGGTGCAGTGTTTGCCTAGTATGTGAGAGGCCCTGGATTTCCTGACTACCAAAACACCCAACCAACCAACCAACACACAAGCTGCCCTCACAACAGGGGTTATTTCAGAGAGAAAAACAAATCCATAGGAAGGTTTAGCTGTACTGTTTTTCTCAGGCTGGGTGACAGGGCCACAGTTCATTTTGTTCTTTATCTTTTTGAACAATTTAATGAAATAGCCCAAAATTATCAACAGCATGCTGACTTTGAAGCTCATGTTACTTTTACCAAGTCAAAGGGCAAACAAACTCACAGGACAAACATCCCCAGACTCCCCCAAAGCTATCTGAGCCACTTAAATGGCGCCTGGTGTGGATCGGGACTGAAACCACAGGCAGTCTCCCAGGAAACCAGGGACAGGGAAGATGGACAGCTAGGGCTCAACAGACAGGACACATAAAGAGGCCACAGAACCTAAGGCAGTTAACTGAAGGAACCAGGATAGGACAGGTGGTCCTAGATGCTACAGAAGCACCCACTAGATGTGAGCACTATTACCTTGTGGCCAAGTAATCTCAGGGCACGCAGTACCTGACTCCATTTTAAAGGCAGTGTGGTTCAGTGGTCAGCAGTGTAGATGGGATTCGCCACTCTGCCCTTTAGCATTGGAGCAGCGTTGGCCTTGACATTAGTGATAGCTGCTAGTATTACAGATAACCAGTGAGGGGTCTTGACCACAGAATCCAGCACACACTCACCAAAAGCTTCAGCATTTCCTTAGTGTCAGGATCTACTTCAATGATTTCCTGATCCAAAGCTGAGACCTAGGAGAAAGGCCCAAAACATGAACCATGCTCCCTACCCCTCTCCTCCCCCGGGGGTTAGGCTCTCACAAGGTGAGCGAAAGCACGTCTTTTAGTGTGACACCAGGCCCAGGAAGCTGTTGTGGCTTTGCCTTCCTACTCAGTATTCAAAAAGCCTAAGCCTAGGCTTACACTTCAGAACACTGCTGGGGCAGGTAACAAAGCCAGAACAAGAGGGAATCCACCAAGTGTCACCAAGGCGCTCAGGTGAACGGACACAACTCGGTCCTAACAAGGCAGGAGGCTAAAAACCAGGCAGACTTTTGTGTGTGTTCAAGAGCCCTTCCCAGACGCAGCTGAAGTCCTTTTGGAAGCCAAAGATCCAGAAAGTTTACCTCAGGGACATAATTATCTCTCCTTTCTCTCTCCTCCTCCTGCAGCTTGATGGAGATACCCCTCACAGGGCCTCTCTGAATCCGCTTCATCAGATGTGTGACATAGCTGCAGGTGCACATGGCCGAGGAAGAGCAGGGAGAACGCGCGTCAATGCCACTGGTACCCAGAACCCCTGGACCCTGCAAGGCCAGTTTTAGTTCTTTTCCCCAGTAAAAAGGGAGAGGATCACCGTAAGAACAGTGCACACGCAAGGAACCTCTACTTACAGAGGGGCGCATTCCCAACCCTCCGGTTCTTCTCTACATTACTTAAACTCTCTTGAAAGCTTACCGAAGCCTCCACAGAACGCACACAATTTCTTGGGTTTTTTTGGGGGTGGTGGTGAGCAGGGTCTCTTTGTGTAGCTTAGGCTATTGTGGAACTCACTATGTAGCTAGCCCAAACTGCCCTCCTGTGTGCAGGGATTACAGGCGTGTGCCACCACGCCCGGCCACCAAGAGACATAATTTAGCACTATTTCGGTCTCACCATACACTTGAGAGTTTCCTGCAATACACCCGATAGCTTTTGGAGCAACGGCAAAGTAAAGAAACAAGACGTTAAAGCTGACAGGGAGCAGCCAGGCTCGGAGGCCTGGGATCCCACGTCGGCCTCCCAGACGCGGTAGCACCGCCGGTGAGACAGCACGCTAAGGCCGCCCCGGCGAGCTGCAGGCGGGCGCGGACTCGGCCCCGTCCGCTCACTCACCCTGCTATCTTGTTGCGGAGCTTCTTGCTGGGGATGATGGCGATCTCCTCACACACGCGCTTGTTAGTGTGGAAGTCGTTGCCCAGGCGCGTGTAGTACTTTTCAATGATGACCCGGGCCGCCTTCTTCACTGTCTTGGTGCGGACGCGGCCCTGCGGGGGGACCAGACAGCGTCATCGAGTCTGCCAGGCGGCGGGGGAGAGGGCAGTCCCGGGCCGGGCCTTGGAACTGCACAGCCCCGAGCCGCGCTGGACGGCCTCAGCCCTCTGGGGTCCGTGTCCATAGGGCCCAGAGATACTCTCGTGAGCCAGGAGCCGCGGATGGAGGACGATTGAGGGCGACACAGGCCAGAAGCAGAGATACCTACCATGTTGTCGGGTCCCGGGAAAAAGGAAACAGGAAGCACAAGCGAAGCCTATAAAGCGCCGGCCAGAGAGGCACTTCCGCCAACCGGCGCTTAGCTCATGAGCGCCAACAGCGGCCCCTGGCGAACCGGGGTGGGAGAGACGGTGGGCGGGACACGAGCTGGCCCCGCCCAAACAGGCGGGGCCGCCAACAAGGCATCTGCCAGGTGCTTCCGCCCGCGGTCGTCCGCAGTAGGAGCGCTGCGTCACTTCCACGCACGTCGGGAAGTCCCGAGGACGCCCGGAGACCCAGAGGAGGCCAAGGCAGGCAAGCTGTCCGCCGCTGCGGACCGTAGGATGTAAGGGACGCACCCGCCAGGCCCCACCGCACCCGGCCCCGAGGGCGGCTTGTCAGTCTGGCGTGATCTGCAGGCCACACGAATGCGCCGCGAGGTTTTCCTCGTTCCTGCGGTGTTTGCGCCCGCGCCCTTTTCAGCCTAGTTGCCCTCCACTGGAGGCGAGCTCCGCAGCTGCAAGTGCGGTTGTTTAGGTACCCCCTGGAGCTCTAGCACCGGGGCACACAGCAAGCTCTCGGACACTTGAGTGAATAAACAGGCGCGGTCAGCCTGTGCGCTCCCAGCGGGAAGGCGCCCACCTGCCCGCCACACCCATCCCCAAACCAGGCCCTTCGGACGCTCTCAGCCCTGGCCGTCCCGTCCTCAGGCTGGACTCTGGCCAAATCCACTCATCCACGCTCCACACTGGCTGGAGCAGTGAGGGGCCCCAAGAAACTAAACGCGGGGGCCTGTCATTTGTGGGCAGGAGGCTCCCGCCCACCATGAGGACAGGCATCTCGGAGGTCCATCTGGCCATGGAGGTGACCAAGAGATACTCCCGGCCACGTCTCCCACGTGGTCCCGCCGCCATCCTGCACTGGCATCCCAGAGAAAGTCCAACAGCATGAGTTTTTCTTTGGAATTTTGACACACCACTCACTGCCCCCTTGCTTCCACACCTCAAGACACAGACAAAAGAACTCTGCTGCAACGTGTTTATTATGTGCCAAAAAAACTACACCACAGCTTACTCCACACATCTGTAGGAGAGTGCAGTCTTGCCTGCATATACTACAATGAGGTAGAGACTTCACACACAGCTTCACGAAACCCACAGAGTAGCTGGGATATGCAACAATGCAACATCAGCTCGGCAGGAGGGAGGGGTTATGACACTGGTTCTTTGGCACACAGCTTCCCTAAGAGGGGCAAGTAGTATTTAAAAAAAATAGAAGGAAAGAAAAGTCAAGTTTTCAAATTCCAGTAGCATTTCAGTCAACTGCAACTGTTGATTCATACATTCCTCAAATGAAAGATGTAAGGAAGGGTACTTGCCCCCTCTAAGAGAAAGGGCTCCTGTGAGCCTTCATCTGCTCCCACCAAAAAAGCAGCCCTTTTTTTTTTTTAAGCTCAGTTACAAAAGAAAAAAGTCCTGTGACTTTGTGATTAAAAACTTCTATCAACCCTCCCACCCACATAAGTGCAACTTAAGAAGGTGCAATAAACCATTTAAAACTATATAGAGCAGCCGCTCAAACACCGTTTTTCCAGTCCAGTTTCAAATAAAACAAAAAAAATTTTTTTTCTTGGTTGCAAATGCTTTGATTGCAACTGTGAGAAACAGTGACCAGCAGTCCCCCAGACACAAATTTGCTATAATGTTAAAAGCTGCCAGGAAAGAAAAAAATCTCTTGTTCCAAACGACTTAAAAACTGTTTTAAGGAGTGTAAAAAGGAACCGGTAAAAACCCTCGAGCGTAAAATATGAAATATGATTTTGGTTTAAATGAAGAGCAAAGTCTCCTTGTTGTTTACAGTAAAAAACACCAGCTGAACACTCAGTTTATGCCGTTCAGGTGGGGGTTAAATAAATGGAAAGGCACTGTATGGCAACTGCAAGAATGAAACCAATGAGACCTGCACATCATCACCATCAGTATTGCATGGAATGTAAAAAAGCGCTTTAATAAATAAACCTAGATGTAGGCATCCGTGTCAATACCTCCTGGACACATAGTTCTTTTTTTGCTTTTCATCTGCAAAATGAGGAACTAAAATCTGGGAAAACTACAGAGTTGCTTGGAGGGTGAGCAGATACAAGGTCCTTGCCCTGGCACACCCCCTGAAAACAAAACCCGACAAAACTCATTGTGCATTAGTGCAGAAACAAAGACAGATTCAGCAAGTGCAAAGGTGACTACGATTTTCCCTTGTCCTCGGGAAGCCAGCTCCCTGCTCGCCAATGACAGGGTAGCGGTGCAAGCTGCTGCCTGAACTGCTGCCTGAGCGCCACCGGCCACTAGGCACTGCCTGCTCCTCTAGCTGGAGTCTCGGTTCTTCTGGTTCCGCATCAGGGGGCTGTGGTGGCGCAGGCCTTCCATGCTGTGCCGCCAGTGCCAGCAGCTCCGGCAGAAGTACTTGAAGCAGACCTGGGCCAGAGAGACAGAGAGAGGAGAGCCATAGCTGTGTGTGTGAACCAGGCACAGGAGTTTGGGGCACAAGCAGGTTGCTCTTATGAGAGCTTCTGTGGGGCTGGAAGGACACGGCACCTCAGAGCCCTTTACAACCCAAGGCCTGACCTACCATGGTGAGTCTATGGTGTTGCTTGTGGGTGCCCTCATGGCAATGTGTTAGACTCTCAGTGTGCTCAGAGTCTGAGCAGCTTCCCCATCCTCTCTCACCACTACAACTGCTCTTCTATCCCTCTGCCCTTCTCACCTCCTACAGAATAGTTGTTTATCAGGCAGCTGCTAATATGCAAGAATGCCTGAAGAACCGTCTACAGATTCTAATGTCAGGGAACATTCTTTCCTCTTCCCATTAAGTGAGAAAAGGTGACTAGATTTGACCCTCAGCCTCAGCCCACCTCTTGCTGGCTAATCTCAGGCAAGAACTGTTGAGCAACTACCTGAAATGTGGGTCACCTGTGAAAGGTACTGACTCACAGCAGTCTGCCAGAAGGGGCTGATCAGGATACTGTTTTTAGGCTTTACTTAACTATCTCAACTTATTTCCCACTCAACTCAGGAGCCTGAGTGTAACTACTATCTACCCAGAGATTCTCAACATGTCAACATCACCGCAGAACAATCATGTAAGCATGGATGGGCTGCTAGTGTCCTAAGAAGCCCCAGGCTTTCCCCAGACTTGTCCTAGTGTGGCTCTAACCAGCCACACAAATGCCACTTGGAAACCTGTTAGAAACATGAAATTCAAGTTATGCACCCTAAAGCTACTGAATCAGAATGCATACTTCTCAAGACCCTCGGGTGATGAGTTTGGGAAGCACAGACACACATCCAGATCCATCCATGCTTCCCCACCAGGTCCATCCCATGGAAAGGTGCCATGCTGCTCTCTGCCTTTCTGACAGCTTTCACACTGCACTCCAGACCAACGTATAGAACTTCACTCTGGATGTTATAGAAGCAGCTCAAACTCATCCTGCTAAAGACGGAGACACAACAACCAGGGTAGAGCCCAGATGCAAATATCAAAGAGTCTAGAGGCTCCGAAAAGGGTCCTGGATTGGGGAATAAAACCTCTGGAGGGCCTCAGAGCTGGAGCAGTACTGTCCGGCTCACAGGAATTGCTGATCCCATTGCCCAGCCATAGTACCACAATGCACAGCAGCTACCCAAGGAAAGCAAGCCAAGGTAACCAGGGCTTGACTCAACAAGCTTCCCCAAGAGTTCTGGGTCAAGCTGACTATGGTGTGTCCCTTGACTGTTGCCTCCTCTTCTGCTCTTAGACATCCCTCAGAACTCTGACACTCAGGGCATACCTGTAACCCCAGCACTCAGGAGGCTGAGGCAGGAGGATCACTGCAAGTTCAAGGCCAGCCTGGGCTACATAGTTCAAGGCCAGCCTGAACTACAAAGAGAGACATTGTCTCAAAAACAATGACAAAAAGAACTCCAATACTCAGTGCCACAAATATGGTTTAAGAATTCCTAAATGAAGAGAAAGGGAACGTAGCTCAGTAATTCAGCACCTCCAAGCACCTGTGAGGCCCTGGATTTGATCCTCAGCAACACACACACACACACACAAACACACAGACCCAAGAACTGTTCACTGAAGTAGGGGTTTCACAGACATCTCCAGTAGCCAAGGAACTCACCTGATCTCGACAGAAGAAGGGGCCAGGCTGAGAACTGCAGATGTGACACAGAGAATCTTCTAGGTAGGGGTCGATCTGAACCTGCAGAAAAGCAAAAGCAGAGGATGCAGCACCCAGATATGTGGGCAAGAGCACAGGACTGGGCCACACACAGAATGCAGGATGCCTGTGTGTTTTCAGGAGGCTAAACAAAATAATGGGCAGAGTAGAGACAGCCATCCTAGGGAACAGACTCACACCACGGAGAGTCAGGCTGGCTGCCTTGAGGGTGCAAGCAACCACATACACCTTCTTGCCTGGTCATTTCAGTGCACTATCCCCCAGCACTCTATCAGCTAGCAGCAGGTGACTGGAGGATTTGGGTGAGGTAGCATAGCAAGGAACTCACTGAAGCAGACAAATACCACAGTGAAGAAGGTGCTGCCCTCCAGCCCCCAGGTTGCTCAACACTCCCAGCTTCCTTCCTGAGCCCATGAAGACCAGGCCCACCCCAAACCCTAGCCTTTTGTTAGCAGGCTCACTTCTCTAGTTCCCCGGTAGCTACTAGCCCAAGCCTCTCTCAGATACCCCAGAGTAAGGGCACAAACCAACTTACCTTCTTGGTGAACTTGGTGGTTTTGATCTCCACAAAAGCAGCACTGACTGCTTTCAGGTAACTACGCTGATTATTGAAAGTAACTCGGCCAGACCCTAGAACAAAAAGGCCAGAACTTAGCTTCTAGCCAAATTCTCTCAAATGCCACTCTTCAATACTCCACAACCCTGTTTCTACACCAGTGCTGTCCAACAGAAATATAACATGAGCTGCTTACTTCATTTTTAATTTGGTGGTAGCCACATGAAAATAAAAAGGAAGTAGTTGAATTAATTTAAATTGCACATTCTATTTAATCCCAGGTGTCCAAAATACCATTTTAACATGAGACAGGAACCGCATTTTTTTTTTTTTTTTGTCTTTTTGAGACAGGGTCTCGGTAGACAGTTCAGGCTGGCCTTGAGCTCACCTTGTAGCCCAGGCTGGTCTTGAACTCGCCACAATCCTCCCGCCTCAGCGTCCCAAGGGCTGGGATTACAGGCGTGTGCCACCACGCCTGGCTAGGAACCACATTCCAAGCACTAATACCCACATTTAGCTCATGGCTACTGTACTGGATGCTAGAGTTCCAGACCATGTTGGCACAAACCATTCAGGAAAGAAGGGAAGGGATGATTCGTGTAGATAGATGCACTGATAAGGGCAAAGGGCTGAGGGGGAAACCAAGAGGCCAACAGAACATCTCTCTGAAGACTAGGCCCAGCATTCATGCCCCTCCTGGCATGGAGGAACCCTGAAGACCCAGGGGGAGAGCCAGAAGAAGCTCCATCTTGCCAAGTGCCGCCTCCACCCTGCAGCCTCTGAAGTCCTTGTTCTCAGCACAGCACTGATGAGCACATGGTGCTCCTTCCTGGCCAGATGCACTGTGGGTGGGCAGACTATGCATCTGGGGAGGTGGGTTAGGCACATCGTGATTGGACAGTCCAGGCTCTACTTCCAAACCCGTCACTGTGGCAATTCTGCCATGACTATGGAACTGACTTTTCTCAGCGAGGCTGACTGAACCTAATAGCCCAGATCAGCCCAGACTCCTCCTGAGATGGGACAGCACAGGCCATGACTGCATTCTGTTTGCTCCCTGAGTCACCCAGAAAGCCTTCCTTTGATCTAACTTGGTCTCTGACCCTAGAGAACACCACAGATTTTCAAGAACTTTTACTAAAGGAAATTGGAAGCAGGCTGTGGTGCCACATGTCTATAAGCCCAGCACTCTTTTGAGAGGGTGAGGCAGAAGGACATCCACAAGGCCAGCCTGAGCTACATAGTGATTTCAAGGCCAGCCTGAGCTTTGGGAATTGCTGTCTACAAACAAACAAATAAACTGGACAAGTTCAGGAAAGTGTGGCCTTTTTCAGTGCAATATTCCATTATCTGTTCTAAACTGTGAACTCTGAGCTTCCAACAAAGTTCTTCCTCATTCCCGTTAATCACTCTCTACAGCCCCCAATGACTTATTTTTCCCCTGCCTAAGAGCGGGGCAGTACTAGTGACTTATCTGGGAAAGACACTATGCTGCTGGTATCCACTGATTGGCAGGCCTAGGACAGGCCTCTCTCTCTGCTCTCAAGGGGAAATACCACAATCTTGGTCTATTCCCAGGGGCCACTAAGCTTTCCCACACAAATTAGGACACTTACCAATGGGATACTTGTGCTTATCTGTGTCAATCCCAGCATACACCACTCCACCAAATAGGTCGTTCAAGATGGCAGCCAGGGCCTCGGCATTGAGCATCCCATGCAGGGCTCCAACAAACACTGTCCTACTGGGGTCCAGCCTCTGAGATGGGCTCCGGACAAAGTTGCTGTCAGCCAAGACCCAGGGGATCACCTGCACCTGAAAATTCCCCAAAAGTGTATCAGCCAGGGCAAAGGGCAAAGACAGAGGGGCTCTTGTGCTATGGAGACAGTACATGGGGGCTGCAAAGGCCTGTGCAGGAGTGAGAAGGCACCATTACCTATCAGGCACACAAGTGTCCAGTAAGGTACTCTATCCAACCCAGTGAACTGAAATTTACTAAGTTCATGTGTTTAGAATGGTCAAAGTAAGCACAACAACAGCACTCATTCACCCAAGAAAGTAAGCAAAAAAGTACCAACTGTTAAGCCCAGGAACCTAGTACCCTGTTATAATTGCCAACTGTGTGGTTCCAACCAAGGGCCGTGGACACTAATGAAGACAGCACGTGAGTTCTTGAGAAACAAAGAATTCACAAAGAAATTAAAAGAGTGGAGCCTGAAGGACAGAGGAATAGGAATGCTTATGATATTTGTGACATGGTTATTGGCCCAAACTATGCATCAGAGGTTTTGCGCCAGGAGCACTGACAAAGAGGGAGAGTGGGAAGTCACACAGAGATAACCCTGAGGTCTTGCAGAACTGGGTAACACTAAGGCAGGAGCTGATACATCCTTTGTCCCTGAATCCCCTGAACTCAGAACAAAACCTGGAGAGCAGATGGAGGGGTCCACAACAAAATGCGCAGTAGGTGTTTCTGTAAGATTCATCTGTGAGATCTTTTTAAAATGTCTTGAAGTAGGAAGAGATCTCTGGCAGAAAGCAGTAAGGAGGAAAAAATGGTAATGCAGAGAACAGGTAATTAAGAGTTGGACAAGGCTGCTGGCCACAGGAAAAGAGAACAAGGAGATTCTGCAACAGCAGAGTCTGCAGAACTCATACTGCCTGGGCATGGTAGATAAACAAGATAGAATCAGGACTAAAGTGATCTGGGGATGAGAGGACCTAGCAGAAGTTACTAGGACAGCCAATTTCATTAGAAGGTAAAAAAGCCCATTTTGTACACAGAAGAGTTTAGGGGTTACACAGCATCCAAATGGAGGGCCCATGGGAGGAGGCTATCACAGAGTGGGAGGCTAGAGAGGCAAATCAGTCTAAACCTTAAGTGTAGAGCCAAAGAGTAAGTTTCTGAGATGGAAAAGAATATAAAAAGGAGTCAAATAGTAACTATACTTACAATGGAGGAGGGGACACAAAGGGAAAAGAGTCAGAGAGGTAGAGAACGGGGACAGCCTACAGCCAGTCATCAGAGAAAGATGCAAGGTGATGAGACAGGAAGGGAGAGGGAAAGGTGTAAACAGAGAGGCTGAGAAGTGAAATGTGGTGTGGATACGGTTGGCTCTAGTGTGAACGCAGGGGACCAGGAAGGCATGTGAGCTAAGTCCTGGAATACAATAAGCTCATGCCTTCAGCCAATGGATGACAGAAAGCAGGGGAACTGTGAGTCACAGTACCAACCAGGAAACATCTATAAGATAAACACCTTATAAAAGACTTATTGATAGGTTATTTAATAAAATGCCTATTTTATTAAATTTTATTTTCTCCCTTACTATACAGATTTTTTTAAAAGACAGGTTTTATTTTTTAGAGTAGTTTTAAGGCTCACAGTAACACTGAGCAGAAATTTTCCTTAGATTCCCTTACCACCAACGTTCAGCACCAGCAAATGATGAACCTCCCCTGATGCGTCCCCCGCACCCAGAGTCCATACCTATATTAGGATTCATTCTTCAAGTCTGCTGTACATTTTGTGGGTTTGAGCAAATGTGAAGGAAATATACCTACTATTACAGTATCACACAGAAAAGTTCTGCTGGCCTAAAAATCCTTTGTGTTATGTCTATTCATGCCTCTCTGTTAAACCCCTGGAAGCTACTGATAATTTTAATAAAAAAGGAATTTTAGTTTCTCATTTGATAAGCTAGAAGGGAATGTCATGGAGCTCCTAGGAAGTAAGGTTTCAAAGCTATTACATATCTAGTGCAATGTGACAAAAATGATGTATTCTGGAGTCAGATTTTTAAAAACAACCACACTGAATTCAAAGCAAGTGATTCTCAAACTCTATTAGAACCACCTGAGGAGTATAGTTAAAGTGAAGATTCCTAAACTCCACCCAGACAGATTCATAAAGTAGGAACAAATAAATGAGGGCCTCCCAGATACCAAGGACATACCAGGGTGGGCAAAAGGTGTGTATGTGGGACATGGAGTCATATAGAGAGAGGTATTTAATCAATCAACTCCTGACTCAGGTGGGTGTGAGCAAAGGGGAATTTACCCATCATGGAAAGGGCGGTGGGGAGCAGCAGAGGGATCAGCCTGAGATCAGGACTACCTGATTTTATTTATTTAATTATTTTTTTAAGAGGTGATTTTATCAGTTAAATCCAAATAGAGAAAACTGTTGCTCTAAATTTCATCTCGAAGATAGTAAGTTTGGAATAGAAGTATAGGCTAGAAAAAAACGTGGTGGAAGACAGTTGGGATTCCCATGTGTGGAAGTGTGTGTGCATGTACACACCTTGTAACCACCCCACTAAAGCTCAAAGGTTGGGATTTTTTAATATAACTAAGAAGATACTCTTGTGTTTATAGTAGGATAACGGAAGAGTTCTTGCTTCAGGAAGAATACTTTTGGCTGTAGCCTGTGTGTCTGCTTTAACCAGGAAATCCAGTGCCTCCATATGCTAATCACTTGGACCCAGAGGGGTACCAATGCTGACTCACCTCCTTGCAGCGCATCCTTCGGCTAGACATCTTGAAATAATATTCACTCAGACCGTCTGGGCTCAGCGGGTCATGAGAGCAAGCCTGAAGTAAGGCCCGGACAGATTTCTCAAGTTCAAAGACCAGATATACATATCCTATTCACAATGAGAGGGAAAAGTACATTAACATTCCTCAGGTGGCTACTCTTGAGGTTTGGCTTTTCATCGTGAGTTTTCTTCCAAAAGGGGGATTTGTGCACCAGACACATTTTGTTCTACTCCTGAAGTCTTGCTGAATGAAAGCACCTGTTACACAGTATGCCCAGGCCAAGGGAGAGAGATGCACACCATCTCCTACCCTGATAAGGGCAAGTCATGGTAAGCTGGGACAGAGGACTCCACCAGTGCCACACAGCTCTCTGTCTCAGAACACAGAGTATGCTGAGGTCAGCTGAGCCAAGAGGGACGGCAGATCTGTAGCCAGTTTACCAGGGGATGCAGGTATAGCTTTAAAAGCCTAGTTAAATCATTGGTTCAGTTCAATGAAGATGGCAGAAGGTGAAAATAGAAGCTGCTCCTTTCTACAGGGAAGGGATCTCATTTCAGACCAGTGAGGAATCAGATGCTTGGTCCTCATTCTTGCCAACTCCAAAGGGATCTCAAAATTAGGTCAGGCAACAACGTAACTGGGCAGTGGCAGGCAGACAAGGGAAGGTTTTTCCAGCACCTCATTCTGAATGGGAAGGTGCTTCTGGGTTCAGTTCTGGAGAGGAAGTGCACAGAAAAGGGATTCAGAAGCAGCTCTCTGCACTGTGAGCTTGGACAGACAGAAGAGTTGCTCAGAGGAAACAGAGGGATATGAGAGGCCAAAGAGGGAGTGCTGACCACAGAAAGGTCTGTGCCTGGAATGCCCACCATGGTACCAGCATGCAGCTGTGACATCCCAGCACCCTTTGGTGCAATTATGTACTAAGGAGGGGAAAAAAAAGTTCCTACCATGTCTTTATTACCTTTAGGCATATTACCTTTGGGAGGACACCGGGGGTGCTTGCCATCCTTACCAGGCCATTCTACACTTAGAGAACCAAAAACACGGAAGGTGTTAACCAATCCAGCTGCAAAGAGACAAGAAAAAACAGAAGAAAATGAGGCCCAGCCTTCCCCAGAAAAGGCTCAAGCACAGGATCACCTGTCCTGTTCCTGGTTCACCTCTTTTGACAAATAACTCCGTGGTGACTTCTGGTGTCAGGTAACAAGTGTAAGCACTAGACACAGAAGCACTATGGGAGTCCAGAAGTGCCCTCAGCTGCTCCTGCAGCACCTTGTACTGAGACAGGTTCAGCCTCTGGCCTTGAGCCTAAGGTTCATGCTCCTGAAAGACAGGCCCCACCTTTAGCTTTGAAGCAGGAGGTCCTAGAGGCAGCTCACCTTCCGTAATATCCCAAGGAACACCTCCTAAGAACACCTTGCAAGAGTAGATGGGATTCTTATAATTCCGGGGAGGAAGCTGGCCACTCCAGGTACAGGTGGCTTCATTCACAGCTTTGGTAGAGTACAAAGAAACAAGGGGTCAGAGAATCAGCAAAGTCACCATATTTCCCTGAATATGGGATGAATTACTTCAAAAAGAAACAGACTGGCCACAGTTCTAATTTGGCTACCTGGGGGAATATCCATGACTATTCCAAAAGATAAGAAACCTTATGTCTCACCAAACCACTCTGTTCCCAGTAAAACTGAAAGGACTACAAAACTAAAATACAGGGTAAAAATGATCACATCCCAACCTATTTTCAAAGATATAACTGATGTGCTAATCATAAAGCAGTTTATCTAGTTATTGCTTATAGTACTATTTGAGTTTATCATTACTTGAAAGTAAATAGAGTAATTTATATACAATGTCCCACAGGCCTACTGGTCCATACTGACCTATCTTCAATACTCAAATGAGGAACTGCTGTTCTCCTATTTTCTTATTTTAGCTTTGAACTCATCAATCACAGAAGCAAGGATACTATCAATAGAAATCACCAATAGCAACTCAACAGGGACGTCACAGCTGTTCCTCAGCTTTTGGGGCAAATTAAAACCATGCCCCATAACTGCCAGAGTTTTTCCTATACCATCTAAACAGATACAGCTTCCTATGTATGCCAATGAGAAGCACAAATAAATATATAAATATAAACTTACATAAATACTGCCTAGCCTGCTCCTGAATATTTCTAGAGGCCTCTTCTTGGTGACTCATTCTATCAGTCTATAAAACTTGTCTCAGCTCAGTCTGTGCCTTTCCAGGCCAGAGACTGACCTAGGCAGCGAATGGTTCATTCTTGCCCATTTCACGCTCCTCCTTAGCAGACCCAATGAAATGAAAACCATCTTTTTAAGGACAAAGCTGTGGAGGATAAGTCCAGAAAAGACAGACCTAATGTGTTGCTACAGGAAGAAACTGGAGCCTGCTGGTAACAGTTTATAGCAAAAACAGAAGTGAATATATTGGCTTCACCCAAAATCATGTTATGTCACTTTATAGCAAAACAGCACAAGAGAAAGCAAAAGAATGGGTTATCAAAACCATGAGGTGACCAGGGCAGCTGCATTGTGAGAGGAGAATGAGATCTGGACCAGTCTGTGGGGTGACAAACTAAAACCTTTGGAAATAAATGGACAGAGAAACTAACATCTACTAGTCACCAGCAGGACCCCAGAACAGTGGTTGATGAGCATCTCCATGAAGGATTTCAATAGTGTATGTATAGCTCATTTATTTTCAAACACTAGTATAAGATGAAGAATATTTTACAGAGCCGGGGAATATAGGTCAGAGGTGCAGCACCTGCCTGGTAAGCACAAGGTCCCGAGTTTGATTCCCAGCACAAAAAAACAAACAGAAAAGACTATTTAGCGTGTTTAAAATCATTTAAATGATAAATCCTTAACCCCTAAGAGACCATGGAACTTGGGGACATCCCACACCTTAGAGATTGACAAATGGGCTACCTACCCACAGTGTATCCCTAAATGTGCCCATCAGAAAGCTTTAGGACAGAGAGCCTCAGCATGGGTTGTGTTTGATAAGGTTGTGAATTAGAAAGGGAGGAGGGAGACAAAATTCCAGGCATCATTTCCAGGGCTTTTCTTGAGGACACCTATTCATGAAAGAATCAAAAGGAGGGCAGCACACAGCCAGTCGCCACAGAAGTGTGAGAGATACAGACCCAACCCCTTATGCTGTGCCCTGCGCACCAGATTATCTGCCTCTTTCCACTCAGCCTCAAAATTATCCCATACTCCACAAAACAGATAGTTCTTTGAAGATGCAACCAAGCCCTCTCCTAGGTAGTGCACCACTGTGTGAACTAATGTCACCTCCTCTGCGCTCCAAGAATGAGGTCTCAGGCCCCACACACATCCCAGCCACACTCACCTGCAGCTTGCCGATGCAGTCTGGCCTCCCTCTCTATGCTGAAGGGATCCTTGGGAGCTTCGAGGAGGTCCCAGGATGGCCACACTGAAGCTCCTGGCCATCTTTTTGAAGCGCTGGTTGGGGAGGGTGTGACTGCAGTGAGAGCAGCTTGCTCTTGGTCCATGCGGGACCCAACCCCCATCTTTAAGGGGTCTCTTGGACCACTCCCTGTCAGAGACAGGAAGGGCAGAGGAGGAGAAATGCGAAGGCTTGACTAGGGGAGGAAAAAGGAAGACATAGTTTTTTAAAGAACAGTTCTGTTACAAAGTGATAATACAGAAATTATGAAAAATACCTAATATACATTTATCATTTGTTAAATTTTGACTTTCTTTCTATGCATTTTAAGATTAGTTGTCATTATACTGTAATTTATGCAAATTCTCCTTCTTCCCCATTCAACATTTTTCCATACTGACACAGAGTTTTAACATATTTTACTTAAACTATATTTCACTGGATCATTTGCTTACTATTAAACATTTAAACATTCCAGTTTTCAGAATTATAAACATTTTACGATGTAGCTTCTTCATATTTTGTATTTTCTTTGTTCAGACTCTTAGAAATACAATGTCAAAATGTGTTCTGCAAGAGCTCCACACTGTATAAGAAATATATGGGAACTTGAGTTACATTACATGCTCGTGTCAAGGCCTTACATTATGATATAAAGGGGTCAAATGACATTATAAAAACAAAGTAAGTAGTTCATAAAATATTTTCCATAAGTTCAAATACTGCCTCTACTTCCTTTTTAATATCATCCTTAGTTCCTCCCAACATAACCACTGGGGCAGGATATCTGAGAAGGTTTTTAAAACAAAATCCCAAATGTTAGTCATGAAGTGAATTTCCAAGACGAGTTCCATTTGAAGTCACAGAAACAGAATGTAAAGCAGCTCACATGAACCCATCTTACAGGACAGTAAAACGAGCCTAGGGAAAGAAAGGACCTAGTGTGGTTGCCCTTCTTGAAACACAGTCTAAACAGAGAAAACCATTGGGCAGTGGAAACACCAAAGCCAGCTTGTCCAGTCTATGACAGGCTGACAAGTAAACAAGGTGGGCTCTAATGGGCTCTGTCATAAATGGAAACTGTGACCATGACTAGTGTCACTAGTCCTGGGTATGGAAAAGATGAGGGTAAAAATCATCCTATTTACTGAACATTAAGCTCAGGAGATTTGGCACAGAGAACCAAGACTTGGAAGGCACCTACCTGAAATTGGATTTTATTTCAAGAAGCTGTCTCACTGCTAATCCCACAGATATTTACTTCTATCCCTTATCTATAATGTCTATGCTATTCTATCTATACTTGCTATACTACCTCAACCCAGCTCTAATCCATTTACCACCTCTATTTAACACTGGCACTGCACCTGTCAAACATGGCTGTAAAGAACATGAGATACATATATTAACTGAGGCAATATTTCTGGGATTCACCATGGCCTCAGACAGAGCTGGCATGGGTCAGTTAAAAAAAATAGAATCTAGAGTCAGGTTTTGATTAAAATTATGGCGCTGATAACTGCTAATGTCATCTTTATATCAGCGCTTAAAATTCTTGAGATATTATATATAAAAGGGACACAAATGATACTGCTTAAAGGCCAAACACCTATAAAGGTTAAGAAACAGAGCAGTGCCAGGGCCCTTATTTTTTTGTTCGAGATAGGGTCTCACTCTGTAATTCAGGCTGCCTCGAACTCAAGGCAATCTTTCTACCTCAGCCTCACCAGTGCTGGGATTACAGGAATCTACCACCACGCCTGGCTACGGATTTACTTTTGAAATTAATTGTTTTCCAATAGCTCTTGGAATAACTAGTACAGAGCTCTGGGTCCAAGGCCTAAAATACATCGTCATGGGTATGTGAAACATCCTTGATTCTGTTGAGGATGAAAAGCTCCACAGACATGCAGGATGGTCTCCACTCCTCCCACCACCCCATTCCCAGGCTACATTTTGGCAAACACCCTCCACTTCAAGCTCTAAAACAAGAACTTCACCTTCCTTCCCTTGAAAACAAACAGGCAACTCCACCCTCAAACCTTCCTTCCCAAGTATGTTACATACAATCAAATCTGAGAGATGATCTGATCCAGAGCTGAAGCCACTTGTGTCTGAGTCAGAGGGGCTGCTAGAGCGGGAATCCAGGATGGGCCGGGTGTCCAAGCGGGATCCTCTAACTGAGGGTGCTGGAAACTTGTCCAAGTCAGACGCAAGGGGATCCAGAGGCAGAAAGCTCAAGGGGGGTTTTCCTAGGACATTTCCCAGTGGGTTATGGAGCATGCTCAGTACTAGGAGGACAACAAAACAAAACACAACAAAAATTGGAAAACTTTATTAGTATTCTTTCCATCCAGAAGCTCTTTTCTCCCACAGTCAGAAACATAAAATACAATGAACAGATAACCATTCACTTCTGGGATCTGGCCACCTGGGGACCACTGGTGGTAGTTACAGACTGACTATCTGAAGGTAAGCGTTCCTGCTCTCTGCCACCATCCTTAAGGGTTTGTGCCAACATCTGGGCAGCTGTGCCACAAGGGATCTGAGAGTTACCGCTGTAGTTAATATCTGGATATGCCTGCAGCACAATGAGGAAGTCCAAACATATCCCTTTACTGCTTGTCAATATGTTTATCAGATTTCCCATCTTTCTAAAGCCATGTAACTACAATTCAGAGCTGCATGCTACATGCTAGAAGCACGGTGAAGCATATAAGCATGTTTCATCTGAGAAATTCCCTTATGCAAACTTCTAGCATATACAAATTATCTTCTGGGCATCTCTAAACTGGATGGAATATCTAGCATTGATGCATATAGATGTGAGGAAGTCTACTCTTTGACATACAACAAACCAGGGATAAAGCCCTGGGTCTGCCCCCTCCATGGATAGCTAAGAGCTCTAGGAAGCTTACTCAGCCCCTCTGAGGCTCCACTTTTTCCACTGGCATCCTGGATAAAATAGTAAGTATAGTATTCTCGTGCCCAGTACACAATACAGTACTCTATTTAAATACTAGGTCAGGCATGGTGGTATATATAATCCTACCACCTGGAAGGCTGAAGCAGGAGGATGGTAATTTTGAGGCCACCTGGGCTACATAGTGAAGTCACGGGCTGCCTACACTGTATAGCAAAGATCTGTCTCATAAAACCAAAAATCAAAACAAAACAATAAGTACTTAATATCAAACATTTAAAAAGAGCAAAAATTTTCCATACTTGGTCTTGGAGAAATGAGGGACATGAGCAAAGCACATCCCCTACCTGTAAGGGTGACAACAAGTAAGAGGGCTTTGTCATGGAGCTACAGAAGTACAAATGCTATGGTAAAGCCTTAATTTGGTGTTTGCTTGTTTTTTCATCTAAAGAGTGAAGAAGCGGGACTATCTGCCTCAAAATGACTATGAGGTGAAACCAAATAATGTAAGTGCTCAATAAAGAGTGGCTGTGACTGGGTCTACTTCAGCCCTGACTAGCAATTATGCCAAACACAGTCACCCATAGCTGATTTTCCCCCCAGGCTTCCAAGTAAGCTAAATGCCAGACTGGTGCTGGAACAAGTCCCAAGAGATAGAAACAAATTTCTGAAATCAAAGTCAAGATATGCTCTCAGGGTATCAGATACACTAAGAGCATATGCATACACAAGATCCAAAACAACTATACCATGGGATCAGATCAGCCTGGATTCCTCAGGCAAATGATCTCCCTCTCCAGATAAAGATATAGTAACCGTGCCCTTATTTTTTTAATGCAGGGGAGATTATGGATGTATTAATCCAATTATTATTCTACAGTGGTAAAATACTTTAAATTTTTAGAAGATTGCTATACTATTTTCCTCAATAGATATATCATCTCATATTCCCACCAGCAATGAGTTTCAGTGTCCACCCATTCTGCTCAATACCTTGTGGGTAAGTCTTAATTTTAGTCAAGTCTAGTATCTGTGAAGGGAGGGGAAAGCCAAACCATATCCACCAAGGAGTTAGTTTACTATTTTATTTTTTAAGCAAACAGTGTTTTACCTAGGCCTTTAGGCCTTTCAAAAGCACTGAGCTAAATGTATATGCTGATGCTAAGTGTCTCAAATGCTTGGATTCTGATACCAGTCAGAAACAATACTTGATAAACACCTCAGAGTAATGTTTGATGAACCCCTGCTTGAAACAAACAAAATATCTAAGTCCCTGGAATCCATGCCTTGAGAAGGCAGGAGATGTCAGGATTTACTCAAGGTTCCTCTCTACTGCTCCGAAACCTGGTAAAAAGTACAGAGAAAATCCACAGATCATATGTGTCAGTCTTAAAAGTGATGTCAATGCCCCGGAGGGCCTCATCCTTCTTCCTGTTTTACAAAAACAAGGGTGGTGAACAATGTGGTCACAATTGAATCACAAAGAACCCTGACAACCAGGCAGAAAGGTATGACTGGATTTCATCCTAAGGGTAATTGACAGACACTGAACACAGGGTTAAGAGGTGGTGAGGGGATAGCCAGGGAAACTGAGGAAGACTGCCTGTAATTCGAGGCACCCAGCTGAGAGGAAGGCAAGTACTAAACTGGACTGTCAGGATTGTCTCCAGCAGAGCTCAGGCACCTGGAGGGCTGTGATTTTTTTTCCCCCCAAGGAGGTGTGAAGGAGAAAATGGGACAACCAGAGTTGGAGACAGCAACAAAGAGGATGAAGAGTGGGTCACAGATTAAAGGACTAAGAACAGAGTCAACAGACTGGAAGCAAATAAATGGAGAAATAGCAGTTTCAAGCTACTGGGCTAATAGTTTTAAGAGGAATGAAGGAAACAGAGGAGGAGGAGGTAGAATAATGAATAGCTAGAATTCTGAGGATGGCAAGGGCCACGGTGTGAACAAGTAGCTGAACTGTGTATAAAGTCTAAAATTCTGGGTAGGTTCTATACACATGTTAAAAGGAGCCAAGGCAATAGGTGTGCCTGAGTTGAAAAGAAAATTCAAAGTAGAAATCTTCAGGAAGGGGAAGGACAGGGAAGTTGGGAAGGAGAAAGAAAAAGACTGGCCCTGAAGTAGATGAGGCTTGGGAGAATGAGAAGGTGCTACTTGGCAAAGTAGCACTGTAAGATAAGCCTTCAGCTAGAGTAGAAGCTGGAGGGAGCAGCTACCAGTAATAGACAACATCAAGGGCAGTTTGTTACCCTGGGAAGGAGAGTTTGAAGCAGCTGAGGAGAGGGCTCAGAGTTGACAAGGGAGACAGTGCAAAGCTGTATGAAGAAACACAGTCAAGGAGGGATGGCTGGCCCACAGTGTCTGTATCTGGGGCACTGAAGTGGGTAAGTACAAGCAGCAGGAACTGCGCCTTCGTCCATGGTTAAAAAGGAACATTAGGGTCAAAATGCAACATGGTGGCCACAACAGGACATTTTTCTCATTCACATCAATTCACAGTCACTATTGTCTTTACTGGATATAAATATGTCTACCTCAACTAACCTATGAACATTACAAAGGTATCTTGTGGTTTTGTGAAGTTCTTCTGCCAAAGCTAGGAATTACACCAATTGTACTCTTCTGCTATGACAATATGCTTGCCTTAGCGGAAAATGACATGACAACCTAAGCTGGCCACTTCAAGTGTTCCTAGCTCATAGTCAGTCATCTGTTGTTCATATTGGGCCAGGCTTACTAACAGCAACCTACATTTATTTAGTGCACACCCAGCATGTGCCCAGACCTTGTGCCAGAAGCACTCCAAGTAAATAATCATCAGACCCTAAAAAGTGGGTATTATCCCATCTTAGCAAAAATAAACTATCACTCAGTGGTAGTCAGTAAGTATAAGTAACAGCCAATGAAGGACAAAGTAGAACCCATTCTTCCTGACTCTGAGCTATATCTTCCTAGTGTAACATTCACTAGCTACTTTTAAAATAATTGTTAGGGCCTCATATCTCTACGGCGTCATATTCCTGTTACTTCTCCTTTTTGTTCCAATTCTTAAAGATCTACAGATGAGCACTCTTACCTACCAGAAATCAGTGCCATGGACCTAACACATCTGGATCTCAAAACTAAGCCAGGGTCCTGCCATTGTAGAAATTCATTAAAAAGGCATCTTGGACTCCACCCCAAATATGAATCACAATCTGCGTTTTAACAGGCTCCCAAGGAGAGCTCTTTGTAACAATTAAGGAAAACTAATCCAGAAAACCTAAGGCTTGCTACTTGAAATTTTTAATTACTCCCCTTACCACATGCAAACATCTATACCTGATTTTCCTTGATTTAAAGGCTGCAGGCTGTAACATAAATTCTTAGAACACAAACGCAACTAAACAAGGAAAAGCGGTGGTGGTGGGGGAACGACCCAAATAAACAACAGTGGCTATATGGGACATTTCCCAGAATTTTGAGATCTGAAAACCCCGGGTAGGGGTAGAAGGAGAACCAAAGAGGCAGACAGACATAGTACTAGGTACAAATAATATAAAGCGTGGCACAGAATATGATAATATTTCAGGAAAAGTGATGGGCAGAACCAGCTGAATACTGTGAAAATCATTCAAAACAGTGAAGAGTTCATCCTGGGGGAGAAGAAGGAAGCTACGGCCAGCACTTGGAGCAGATACATGTTAAGAGAGAAGAGAAAAATTCTATAAAGAACATTACTACCTCACCTGACAAAACTAGAATAAACAAGTTTATTAACAGTATTCTATCAATTTTCGATTGTCTGAAGTTCATAACTGTTTTGCTACCCATAAATGTAAAGTATCATTTTTATTCTTTTTTTGTTTTTGTTTTTCTCCGGTACCGGGAACTGAACTCACGACCTTGCGCTTGCCAGGCAGGCGCTTTTGCCGCTGAGCTAAATTCCCAGCCCCTCATTTTTATTCTTAATGGTTCAGAATGGGGGGTTGCAAGAGCAAGCACAAAAGATATAGCAAATAGGATAAAATGAATGTCAACAACAGGAGAATCTAGATAAAGCTTATTTGAGATTTCCTTCAACCTACAGAAAAAGCCAGGTTTCTGGAAACTGTGACCCATGGTCAGATGCCCTAGAGTGACCTGACTGTCCCTCTATAGCCCAACATGGTAGAGGGTTCCAGCTCATTAACGCTACTTCAGAGAGTACAAGAGACCAAATCAGCAGTAATATTTTTAGAATGATTGTTAACTTTCTCTACTTTCACCCTTCTATGCCAGCTCCTGTGGGTTTTTACAGCTGAGTCACTGTTCGAATTTTCTGAAGCCTTCCCCAAGAGTACAAAGGCACCCAAGAGTCTGATGGCAGCAAGGGCTTGGAAATGGATGCTTACATTGCAAGATGTTGTCTGAACAGCTGAGGGGCAGAAGCGGAGAGTAGGCCTAGGGGACCACAGTCAAACACTTGTTGACTAATGGGAGCACTCACAGGGAAAATCCAGACTGAGCACCATTATTCCTAGCTCAAGATATAAGGTCATACATCTGGAACCTTCTTTCCTCATCTCCATCCCTGGCTCTAGGTTGCTTACTGAGAATCTACCTGAAGGCAGCAAGGCAGAAGACAGCATTCTCCCAGATATGAAAACAGACCACTCTTTGTGACCCCAAATATGCTACTTTACAACACACCCCAATTCAAATGATAACCTGGTGTGATACCATGCACAGCCTTTTCCCCATGGCACTCCCCATTTTTATCACTGAACAAGTTCCATCACTTACAGAGAATAAATACTCAAGTTCCATATAAGGCCATTACACATCCAACCACCTCAGCTCCTCTCTCATGGTTGAGGCACCCACTCTCACAATGCTTCCCAGTTCTCCCTCCTCTCTGCACTAGAAGTTGTTCCCAAACAGACTACTTGACTTTAGAACTCAGGCTCTGGTGTATGACAAAAACTTTTGTCAAACTAAACCATTATGCCCTAGAAGCTATTAGGGCTAAAAAACACTACGCGTGAAGGCTCTATTCATGCTGTTGATCAACACAAGTAGGAGGCAGAAGAGTGGAATAGACTATGTCAGAACTACCATATGCAGTTAAAAAAAAAAAAAAGGAATCAAGGTAGTCTGGGGATGTAGCTTAGTGGTACAACACTTGCCTAGAATGTGAGAGGCCCTGGGTTCAGTTACTAGCATGGCAAAACAAAACCCAAAACAAAACAAAAATCCCACCCAGGATCAACAGAGTGGCTCAGCACTCATCATTCAGTAAATATTTATTAAACAGCTATGAGCAAGGTCACTGTGGCTGCATGCTAGAAATACAGTGAGTGGAGAATTTGGAGTTGAAAAAGACCATGAGACCTTGGCTGGTCTTAGGATGTCCACATTTCACACAGGAGAGACCTAAAGCCTATTTGGAATGTTGCCTTAAAATGGCTATTTGGAAGATACTGGAAGTATCAAAGCAAAATACTCAAGACTCCCCTCTCATCTCAGGCTGATCTAGCCTACAGATCAGTGGGGGGATGCTGTAAGTAACACAGAACAGGGAACATTCCATTAACTGGTCAGCAGTTAAGGCAGAAACCAGATGGGGTGAACGAGTTAATTCCCACAGAACTTTATAGGATACGTCCTCTGGCATCATAGACTGAGTACCGAGTTGCCTACTGGGCTTCTTTACAAGGTGTTAAGAGTCCTTCCCAGGTCCCTCAAAGTAGATTCTCAGGTCATCCCACTCTCTTGCTGAGTAATACTGTACACATGAGACATAAGGGGGAAGACACAAATCCAGCAGGTCATAAAATAATGAGTTACGACTGAGGTTGGGAGGAGTGGGAACTGTCTTTCTAGCACCTTCACCTTTAGAGTTCCAGCAAGGGAACATTATGACCTCTGGCTAAATAGTCCCCTGTACTATGGACAGTTACATGTCTTGTCCAAGGGATCATGCATAGAAGCACAGGTTTAACAGGAAGTATGAGAGTTTTTGAACCAAACCAGACCGGGCTTGGACTGCTGAGTTTGCCAGTTGTGTCACTTTTGGCACTTTGCAACCTCTGGGAGCCTATTTCCTTATCTATACAAGCATTAAAATCATGTGATGTACTCAGCCTAAGAAGCAGTTGATAAGTGGTTGCTATTAGTCACTATCCCCTACTGCAGGATACTGAGAATGGCCTCCATGGCCCTAATGACTGTTACAGGACTTAAAGATGTGACAAGCAGGACAAGAGTGGCCCTGGCCACATACTATTTGGAGACTGAGAAAAACATACTTCTAATACTCATCTTGCTTGAAGGGCTTCTTCCCTACCAGGGGTTGACAGTCCAGAAAGGAGGGACCTTACAAAATGCCACATCCAAAACTATATGGGCCTTGCAGGCACAGCTTTCAGAATCAGACTCCACCCAGGGTCTTCCAGCAGGACTTTGAGGTCAAAGGAATTTATGTAGCAGCAGCACTCTGGTTCTTGGAGAATGTTCTTCATGTACCACCCTCATGCTGGGAACTCAAAGAAAGGTTGTACTAATGCAAAAAAAAAAAAAAGTCCTTATGGAGAAAATGGAAGCCTCGATAACAGCAATTACTATGCTCCATTTGGTATACTTTCTCATCTGTTTCCATTGACAGTCATGGGGATTCTTAACAGAAGCAATTTTAACCTATTCATTGATGCACCTTCAGTGCCTAACACAATGCCTGGCACACAGCCGGTGCTTAGGGTGCCCACGGAGTTTAGCCAAGATGTTTTGTCAAGAGTCCTGCTCTCCAGTCCTACCTTCCACACTGCTGAATACTTAAAGAGTAGTAGAAGATGGTCAGATGTGAAGCCATGGCTGCCTGGGGTAATATATCAACAAACAGAGCCGAGAGAGTAAGCTTTTGCCCTGGGCCCCACAGAGAGACGAGGAAGCAGGCTGTGTGCAAGGATAACTCCCAGATTTCCTGAAGCTATTGAAATCTCTCCTCTCTGTGTGAAGAAACTGACCTAGTTGGTTTTCAGAGGAAAAAGCAGTGTAGGCACTGGAATGTGGGCTGTATGTTCCCGCATTGCTGGCGAGGGTGTACGATCTGGCACTGCAGCTGGCTGGTGGGAGAGCTGTGTCCTACTGTAGGAGGCGGTACCCTCCTGTGGGCTTTCCAAGACGGCCCAGCACACAGGGAAAGAAAAGAGATGGCTGCCACTCAGCTCTAAAAACCAAAGATGGCAAGGCAAAGAACACGGCGATTAGGAATGGGTGTGTCTTCAACTCTCAGAAAGGAAGAAATATCCATACTAACTCTGCCCTCAGCCAGATCATTCTGCTTAGGCAACTTTCTAGTCCTTATGAATCTGGAGGCTCAGATTCATAAAATCAAAAACTTCTCTGAGCCACAAAATCATGTAATATTTATCATTAAAGTGCCTGAGATGGAAGATGGAGAAGAAAAAAACCTTCCCACTACAGAAACAAATAGCTATAGACATAGGCTTTTCAAGTGGTGAGGAAGCTGGACCTAAGATTTTTTTCAATAAAAGGGACAGGGTCTGGCTATGTTGTCCAGGCTGGCCCCAAACTCCTCGGCTCAAAAGATTTTCTTGCCTCAAACTCCTGTAAGAGCTGAGATTGTAAGCTTGTGTCACTTTGTCCAGCCAAGCTATTTTTATAGCTTACTTCCACAGTAACTTTCAGGCCATGTATGCTTAGCCCCCAAGTTGGACACACCTGCATTTCTATGGCCCAAAGATGTATTTCAAAAAGACCCTTGTAAAAAAAAAAAATGAGAGCCAAAGAAGTGCCACCTCCTCAAACTGTATCCCAGTACAAGTGCTTGATCAAACAATGATGATCCATAAACAGATGCCCGTCTCCTCTGTGAATTCTTCTGTCTTTTGGTCAAACCCAGTGGCAGTGAGGACAGGACAAGGCTACTTCAAAGAACATACAGAAGAAAGTAACTGTCTAAGACAAGGTCCAGGCACAGGATACCAAACAGTGACACTATACTTCCTTGCCTAGGAATAGAGGGCAGTTATCAATCTTTCCAGAAAAGCCTGAGTCAGCTGAAGCCAGTACTTCCAGAGACTCCACCATAACCCAGAGGTGATTAATTACTTAGGGCAAAGCTTTTCCTTACTCATTTCCAAATTTTAAAAACCCACTTCCCCTCCCCCAAATGGGTTTTAACCAAAACAACTGGGCATTAAAATGCCTAGCAGATGCACCAGTCCCAGTATCTGCAAAGGATTCTAAAAAAAGACCTGCGCCAAACAGGGTGGAGACCAGAGAAATCGACAGAACAGTGCCTTGCTGCCGTGACTGCTGGTTCCTGGATCAGGGAGGTGGGGGAAAGACAGCAGGCTCAATGGACCCCATCATCAGCATCAACAGTAAATGGCAACACCTACATCACCTATTTTCCTAGAGAACCTATAGCCAATACTTTTTTTTTTTACATAAAGTAAAATCTGTAGATATTAAGTGCATTTGTAGCATTTAAGTTCACATTTCTTGCTGAATACTTTAAGACTTGTACTTGGTCAACTTGTCTCCTGATACAAGAGAGAAATAAAAATAATGAACAGAAGCAGTTCAAGGGGTTGCCGAGAAGTCCCTTCAATTTGTCCCCATCAAATCCTGCCAAAATGACAAGGACTCCTAAAGGGGAGTGGCTCTTCTCTCATCCATCCAGCTACCCTCAACAGGAAGGAAGGAAGGAAGGAAAGAAGGAAGGGAAGAAGGCAGGGAGGGAGGAAGAGGGGGAGGGAGAGAGGGACAAACGGGAGGGGAAGGAAGGAAAGAAGGGAGGGAAGAAGGGAGGAAGGGAAGGTGGGGCAAGCCTCTGTGGCTGGGAGTTACCCTAAGTCTGCTCACCCTGCCTACTTCTTTCAGGATCAATGCTCTTAACCTTACGTGAAGGCAATTTCAATATCCTAGCACTCAGTACCCAGCCTCACCTGAGGTTACAGTTCTTTTCCCTCATAATGATTCAGGATCACCTGCCCTCCATATGTAGCTCCCTGTTTTAAAAGCCAATGAGAGAATCTGGTCATCTAGTAATCAGTCCCTTAAGTCCCTTCCCCCACCTAAAAGTGTTTTGCTTCATCATCTCTAAGACAGGCCTGGACACCAGGGGGTTAGCTGGATCATCTTTGCATAAGGCTGTCACCTTGGGGACCCTTCTCAGAGCCACCCAAGTATAGACTAACAACTCCAGGGAATTTATCAGGATAAGTGGAAAAGCCCTGCCTGGCTTTGCGAGCAGCCATCTGTCCTGCCACAGTCACAGCTAGTATTTCCATCTCTTGCAAAACAACTCCATGTTGTGTGTGTACAGGGAGTGAGCAAAGGGGAGCAGAACAACTGTTGCTGTGGATATCCTCCACTATCCCTCCCCCTGAGCCCCTTCCCCCAGCTGACTTATCCCTCTCAGACTTACCTGAATGTGTGCTGCTCTGGGCTGAGGAGTCTGAGTCCTGGGTGCTCCAGGGTCGGTCCCAGCCGGTCAGGCTGAGGGACTGCAGGCCAAGGCACAAGTCATTTGCATCTGGGAGGCCACGGGAAGATTCTTGCGCAGAGGTGGGGAAAAGCATCTTGCTTGTAACTGTTTCTTCAGAGTCCTGGAAGTCTGCTTTGGACAGGAGGATAGCAGAAACCCTAGAGTTAAGGGCTGTTTTTCCCGATAGCATCAACAATAAATACTATTAATAATAGTTTCCCCAGGCTCAAGGGCCAGACATCCAAGCTGGCTGGACGCTGCAGCTGCTGCCTCTGCACTTTTGGGGGCGTTTGAGCAAGAGCAGTTGCCATACATCCCCCTCCCCACAACACACCCCTATCCCGTCTGCATTACAGACTGGGTCAGCATGTGATCAGGCTGCTGATGCTTCCCGCTGCCAGTGACATCAGCTGGCTGAGCCGTGCAATAGAGCGGCATCATCCTCGCAGAACGGGGGAGGAGCAGGAGGGACGACAGGGAGGAGACTTGCCTCCCAGAGGGGAAAAAAAAAACACAGCACAAGAGCTACTTGGAATAGGCCGGGTGCAGTGCCGGTAAGTCAGGGTTCCAAGGCAGCGCCCTCCGGTCTCTAGTAATGGTGGCCAAGCAGCCCTCAGACCTGAGTAAAGTCCTCTCCGCTGACAGCAAAGCCAAAGCAGCCGACTGCCTGCTTGTGTAGCTCTGCCCTCCTGCCCCTCCCTCTCTCTCCCTCAGCTCTCCACCCCCAAACCCAAAAACACTCTAGTCCTGGACTCTCTCCAGCTGCTGGCTCAAGCCCTGGCTTTGCAGCCCAATGCAAAGCTTCACAATCCTGCTAGCAAAAATCTGTGTGCTCCAAGTGGCCCCAGAGCAGCACCCTGACACAGCAGTGTTTACCACTGAGAAATGGGATAACCTTCAGAAAATACTGCACACCTGGACCCTGAGGAACAACACCTGGTGCTTTAGGCTTTCCTGGAGCAAATTATCAGAGAAAAGAGGTCAGCTTTGGCAGAGGGAGGGGGAGTCAACTGGGCCATTCTAGGTACATCTCACAGGACATGACCCACACCCACATGCCAGAATGAGATCTGCTCTCATTCAGATAATCCCTGTCCCCAGGCTCCTTTACACCAAAAGGATAGGCATTAGTCTTGAACAGATATATGGGCCCAGCTCCTTCACTACCTCCTACAACTGAAGGCAGAGACTGAGCGAATACTCCCAGAGCAGTCTAATAGACCAAAACAACAGAAATAGTTTCAGAAGTATTACTATTCCCTATCAGAAACACCATGATCAGAAGTTCACAACACCAGGCTCTGTCAACACTTTCTCATCTTTGTCCTTCCGGAGCCTCTGAAATGATACTGGCCAAATTGAGGGCCACTGGGTCCTTTAATTGCTGGGTCTTCTCTCAGGGATGCTGCCTAGGACCTAGGACCCATTTCTATGACCACTCACAGCTCTAGCAATAAAATCTTCTGAGATCAGGTCTGTTCAGAGTGGTATGGCCGTAGACTCTAGCAAGAAGGTCCAACTTCAGGAGCTTCTGACATTTCCTCTTCATCAATGTCTTCTACATCTGTCATTTTCCAATATGACCCCTGGTCACCTGGCTTCTTCATGAAGGGGGTTTAGGGCAGCAGTTTCAGCCCCATCCGGAAGGTTGCTCACACCTGCACCAGGCACACAACACTCTGCTGGTTTCCTGTTGCAAGTAGCAGCAGGAGAGATGGGAAGCCTGCCCACCTTGGACCTCCTCTGGCAGGGACTGATGGAACAGGTGAGAAGGGACAGCTGGCCACAGCCTCCTGCAGTACATGCTGCCTTGATATACTCAGGCCTAGAGCCTGGAGCGGAAAATGTTTAGTCTGTATAGAAGGACGCCTCCCTGTGAAGCTTTTTTTTTTTTTAAAGCTTTGCTGCTGTGTCATCCATCCATGTTATTCCTATCTGGCTGTAGACACTCTGCTCTCTATCTGTGTTTGTCAAATCTGTGTTCAGCATTGCACAGGCTAAGTAAGAATTCACTCATAATGGCACTGTCCCCACCCCAGACCACTTCCTCCTGCTTCTCTAATTCCACCCTTCCCCCAAGCTAAGGAAATACATTAATGTACTAATTACAAAAGCAAAATGCTTCTATTAAAAATATCCATGTTTAAGTATTTAACCCCTGCAAACCAGGCATATATATAATCCCCTCTACCTTAACCTGCTTTTAAGTGTAGAAGCAGCCATTCTCCTACATCCTCTAAAATCAAAGGATCCGTAATATAAATGGGCACCCTCAACTCCTGGCAGAAAGAATCTAATAATCAGTGTGATTAGACTGTGTGGCAGACCATCAGTATCAGCATCACCAGAAGCCTGCTACAAATACTGTATCTCAGGCCCCACCTGCAACCTACAGATCCAAGATCCCCAGTTAAAGTGAATGTACATGGAAGTCTGTACATGTACATGGTAGCACAACTACCACAGCCTTCCAATTCCAAGCTGAAAGGCCCCCAGCCTGAGCAACAGGTCTGTTAAATCCCTCAAGGGCCAGATGGCTACAAACACCCAAAAGCCCGAAGATCTACAAGTGGGCACAACTCTACCCTCACCCTAAAATCCCCACCATAGACCTCACCTTTATGTTTATCCAGACATTCCTTAATCCATAAAGGTTTTCACTTCCATTGCAGGACTCCTTCTCTAGATCCACCTCCCTCCCCAAATCAATGGAGGTCATCCCTATTACACCTTGGTACAGTTGGATGAGAGAAGTTAAGAGTCTTAGGAGTCTGACAGACCTTGCTTTTTGTTTACCACGTTGACCACTGTGTGACCTCGGTCAAGTTATTCAGTCTTTCTGAGTACCTTTTTATCTATAAAGTAGAAAAAGCAGCTACCCTTTTAAGTGTTTCTGAGGATTAACAGAAGTTTGGAGCTAGGTATGGTGGCATACACCTCTAATCTCAGTTAATCAGGAGGCTGAGGCAGAAAGATTCCAAGTCCTAGGCAGCCTGGGAAATTTAGTGAAACTCTTAGTCCCAAAATAAAAAATAAAAAGGGCGCACGCATTGTGTATAGGTGTTGCATTTGATACAGTGCCTGGCACAAATTATTTTACCTGGGGGATAACCATCTAAATTATTATACAAACTAAGACACTTTTGAAAGAGAAGGGAAAATATTAATAATTGTATCAGGACTAAACACTTGAACAGAAACCCTGTTAGACAAACTGTGAGGCATGATCATTCTAGTCATTCATGCCTAGAAACGTTTATTCAAAAACCCTCCTTTCTAACGGCTCCTCTAATTTCTTCCTTCTGCTCTGCTTCTCTCTGTACTAAAAGCAAGTCTGAGAAGGAAATAGCACAGGCTACCATGCAATGAGTCAAAAGGCCTGATAAGCAAAGGCTAATTTTAATAAGCAAAAGCCCACATGTGCCTATCAAACTCACAGCTGAAGTTGGATAGGCAACTGACCCTTTTTATTGAAAGAGCTTTACTATTTTTTGGAGATAAGCTCTATGTATTCCAGGCTGGGCCTGAACTCATTACTCCTTTAACCCAGGCTGGCCTTAAATTCACAATCCTCCTGTCTCAACTTCTCATGAGTACATGCATCATCACTCCTGGCTTGGAGAATACTTTTTTAAATAATCTTTTGTGCCAAGAAGTAACTAGGCACTCAGAAGATACTAAAAGCCAGGACCCAAATACAGGCCAAACTGGCCTGGTAACTTTCCTTTTTTTTTGGTACTGGGAATTGAACTCAGGACCTTGCCCTTGCCAGGCTGGTGCTTGTGCAGCTGAGCTATATCCCTGGCCCGGTAACTTTCCTTCTAAGGCAATGTCTCAAATGCTTTCTCCAACAAGTTCCTTTTAACACAAAGCTTCCAATTTGTTTCTGAAGTCAATTCAAATTTTTAAAATTGTTCTGCTTTGAAAATGTTATCTTCTCTATTATAGTTAACCTCCTAAATTCTTGAAAACTCAGGAAATCAGAAAACTAAAATCAGAGCCTGCTACTGACTTACTATGATTTGAATGTGCTCATGTGTTGGAAACTTATATAAGTACCGCGCGTTAACCAATTGCGCCACTGGAGCTTAATGTGTTGGAAACTTAATCCTCATTCATACATTGATAGTATGTGGAGATAAAGCCCTCAGATGGCATTACTGGCTTGGTAAGGAGAAAGAGGAGCTAGCACACCTCTAGGTCTCCCAGTTCCTCCAGTACACTACGATGCAGCAGAAAGGCCCACACAAATGGCAACACCATCTTCCTGGACTAACCCATCTCCACGACTATGAACCAAGTAAACTTCTGTTTTTTATAAATTACTCAGCCTCAAGAGACATTTTGTCACAGAAATAATATAAGGTGGACAAAGATTGGTCTAAAATAGAAAATCCTCTCACACATGCAAAATGTAGATGGATTCTAGCTTCAGGTCTAAGTTTCACAGTCTCAATTCTGATCATTTCCATCCTTATCATAAGAACCTATCTTTTCATGACTCCTCAGCTACCAAAGCTCAGTACAAAACTGCTCAGAAACAGTGGCACACATCTGTAATCTGGGCATATGGTAGACTGAGGCAGGAGGATCACAAGTTTGAGTCCAGCCTGGGCAATTTAGCAGTATCTTATCCCAAAATAAGAAATTTAAAACAAAACAAAAACAGGCTGGTGATGTAGCTCAGTGAGAGAAGGCCCTATGTTTAATACTCGTAGTGAAAAATAGGAACAACAACAGAGGCAAAAACACACAAAAACCAGTTCCTTTAGGCCCTCAGTTGCAGGGTATTGTAAAGGTTCCCTCCAGAGCTAAAAAGGACAGAGCACAAAAATACCTGGAAGAGGGAAGCGGGAGGAGGGAAGTAAGTTAAAGGGCAGACAGATCACTTAATTGCATCTATAGCACAATTATAACGATGTGAAAATTCTGTATGTTGAAGATGGGCAATGCTGGTTAAGAAACACAAACTATGAAAAGCTACTGTGTGTCAAGATAGCAGGCTAATGGATTTATTTCCCTTTATTTGCTAGAAAACACTGTAAAAACACAAAACTAAATCTGTCCTATCCTGCCTGCTTCTTTCCAGCCTTTTGTGTGTGTGTGTGTTACTGGGTATTGAGCCCAGGACCTCTGCACTGAGGACTCGGCCCTTTTAAATTTTTTATTTCAAAACAGGGTCTTGCAAGTCACTAAGTTGTTCAGGTTGGGCTTGAACTTTCTCCCCAGCCCGCCCCTGCCTTCCTTTTTTTTGGAGATAGGGTCTGCTTTGAGGTTTAGGTTGTCCTTAAACTCACTAAGTAGCCCAGGCTGACCTCAACCTTGTGGCAATCCTCCTGCCTCTGCCTCCTAAGAGTGCTGGGATTACCTGTGTTTGCCACCAAACCCAGGTTCTTTCCAGACTTTCAACAGTAACATTATTTTAGTTTGTATTGCAACTACACTTGAACTCTTTTATAAAGTCTCTTCTTCATCTTCAAATTCCAGTCCCTGCAAATAACAAAACAGAACACTATCATTTGTCCACATTAATTTCTTTCAAATAACTGACTGACTTGACAGTCAGCTGAGACCACTGGAATCAATGATTTATGGTTTTAAAGCCCTAGCAAGCACACAGAGTGGCTTGAAGAGTTAGGATACTACTTTTTCCATCAAACCAAAATGCCTTCTCCCCACCTCCAGTATTGGGGATCAAATCTACAGCCTTCACACTGAGCTACATCCCCAGCCCTTTTTCAATTTTTTTTCAAGATGGGGCCTTGCTAAATTGCCCAGACTGGACTTGAATTTGTGATTCTCCTGCCTCAGCATTCCAGAGTGGTTACAGGTGAGCACTACTATGCCTGGCCCAAAATGCTGATTTTGAAACATCAATTTGGCAGCTTTAAGAGAAAAAATAAGCATAAAAAAGTTCAGTATCTATCATGATCATGCCAGTGGCTATTTGTACTATGGTTCTTACCCACCTATGTTAGATAGCTAGAAGTTTCCCCTAGCACAGTGCTTCTCCAATTTTAGTTTTTTTGAGACAGGGTCTTGCTATGTAATTCAGGCTGTCCTTAAACTCACTGTGTAGCCCAGGGTGGCCTTGAACTTATACTGCTCCTCCTGCCTCAGCCTTCCAAGTGCTGGGATTATAGGTGTGTGCCATCGACCTAGCTTTCAATTTTAATACATGCATAAATTTTTTTTTACATTTATTAAAGGTAAGAAAAGAAACAGGCTCTGTAGAGCAAGTTCTGGTCAAGAAAACGTACAAAAACAAGTACATTCTACAGAGTGTGAACCATTGTGAAAGAGAGAATATAGAGGCCCACACAAATCTTTTTAAAAGACTGATTTTAGGGGGTCTGGGTTGCTCCTCAGAACTTGCATTTCCCTTCTTATGGTACTAAAGAGTGAACCCATGGCCACCCTACATTCCCAGTCCTTTTGAGATAGTGTCTCACTAAACCGCAAAGTTGCCTGGGTTGGACTTGAACTTACAATCATCTTGCCTCAGCCTCTGGCAATCCTTGTAGGATTACAGATGTATGCCACAACACCTGGCTCATACAGACCTTGTATTTCTACCACACTTGCAGATGGCATGAGTGATACCGATGTGTTACTACGCTTTGAATAGCTAAAGAGTCTTTCTTCCAGGTTAGTCATCCCATCCTTACTCAGCACCACTTTCTTGGTTGTGCTCTCTCCTCAATGAGCACCTTTCAATGATTCCCTGATCTGTTGCTTTTCAGATCAAAGCCAATCTTAGCCCTGGCTTACTTTTGTACCTTCTCTTACACTATTTACCAAACATAAAAGGCTAAATATGAGTTAATCCCAATTCCTTAGGAGTTCACACTCTAGAGAAAGACTTCCTGCTAATCTGTGTGTTAATGAGTAGCACAGCTTTGAAGACAGAATGCATGATGGCTTAGCATATTTAAGGAGAATTTTCTTTACCTACATATGAAACTGTATGATTATGGATTAAGGTATGAAAGCATTAGGTTTCTTTTGTGCTTGGCATTATAGAAATATGATTACTGGATTACTCTAATCTTGGCTGCTTCTAATAATCTTCCAATAAATTCTGCAAATTATTTCAAACTGCTTTCTATAATAGTTCTTAAAAGAAACATTAACATGATTGTATTTTAAATACCATCTCAGTTCCAGGGTTGGTGGCAGAGGAAGGAGAGGATCCTGTTCAGTGCAAGGTCTGCTGCTGCTGAGACACACAACAGCAGCAGTACCACAGCAGTGCCACAGAAGAACCATGAAGGCTACATGGGACTCAAATGTACTTGATGTCACTAAGTATACAGACAATCAGTGAGGGGAGGGTCTCCACTCACACTTATGTAGAAAGTGAATGTGAACTGGGAAAGTCAACATTCTACAAATCATTATTCTTCACATATCTGTATTCTCTAGGGCACCCAGATCCTTTCACAGAATTAAAACACTACTTTTGGTCCACTTTAAAGCTTTAATCGAAGAAGGTGGTATTCAGTTGCTGCCCACAGTAACCGATATCCTAGCACTGTTGGGTGCAGCTGATAGCAGTAATCACTGATAGCCAGTTATCAACTACACTGATTGTAAATATAAGCACAGCCTAAATCTAGACTCTTGAGTGAACAGATGTCTGATACCTGATAACAGGTTACAGTGTGTTTTACACATCGTTCTTCCTGGGAGATATGGCCTTACATCGTTGGGTATTGAGTTTATGAAGTGTTTGCATGAAAGAGTGAGTGTCAGTCTACTTACTGTCAAAGCAGACATGCTCACACTACAGGAATGCCAATAGTTTAAAACATGGATAATGAAAGAAATCCAAGGACATAAAACATTTTCTCTCATGAGTCTAAAAGTAAGCCAAAGCCTGCATATGAATTTCTAGAAACAAAGAATGAAGAAAATAAGCTGATTAAGACTAAAAACAGAGAAACTTATCAACAACATAAAAAGGACTGTGTACCTTGTGCTGTGATGGCAGTAACAGTCATTTTGAAGTTAATGGTGAGAGGGTCAGAGGAAGGCAGTGTCCCTGGGGTGCTGCTTAATTTACAATTATAAAAATACTCAAAGAAAAAAAACGCTCAAAGAACACACATGCAAGAATTGAGTGTCACGATATAACCACAGAAGCAGAAAACTGGCAGCTGTGACTTATACTAGAGTTGTTAATAGTAAGAATAAAGACAGCTTACTAAGAGCTCTTTGGCACAAATGGAAGAAAGGAGCATGTAGTTAAGATGAAGATGATGGAGATAAGCTGGTATATGAGATTAAGGTCAAAGAAGTTGTCCAAAAACTGAAGACTCACTCTGAAGCATAGGTCTAACAGCATCATGAGCAAAAGAAATTTGTAGCACAGCTAAAAGAATTAGAAAATACCAGTTTGAAAATGAGACAGCAAACTAGGAAACTCTGCCATGTATTTTAGGACAACAGGATCTGGGAACGTTGGAAAAGAACAAGAATAAAGGAAGGTCTCCCTCATGAACTGTTAACCAACACTTAAATAACGTCACCTTGGACGTCACTGTTTGCTGGATCTGTGTGTGAACCAATATGCACCAGTTTTATACATAATGATGGATTTAACAGCATGACAAAAATTATTTTGTTCCTGATGGACATTAAGATGCCTTGAATTGTCCAGGATATTGCGTACTTAAAAAGTAATAGCTCTGGGGCTGGGGATTTAGCTCAGCGGCACAGTGCCTGCCTGGCAAGTGCAAGGTTGTGAGTTCAATTTTTGATACCGGAAAAAAAAAAAAGTAACAGCTCTAAGTACCTTTCTATACTCCCCTCTTTTTCTAAAAACAAATGTTTTCTATTTAAGTCAAGAGGACAGTTTATCTTTATATAATCATGTTCTAGTGATTTTGATTGTTTACAGGGTCTTCCAAAATAAAACAGTGAAAAACAATATAAATATGTTTCGCTATAATAATTATAATACTAACGTCCCACTTATTGCAGCATATACAATAAAGCAATTAGTCTAACACAGCTGGCCCTATTTTTGACACTTCTGCTGTTTAAAGATACACATTAGAAAAACTGTGTGCTTACACTGCAACTAGACAATTTTTATAACAATCTTTTTGAATCTGTCCATTTTGGCTTCTCCAAATATATATAACTCTCTTTTAGTGTCTTCTTTAGTCATAATTTCACTACTACTTTGTATTTGTAATGACATTTAATTTAGCTATTTTCTGTATATTGGCCCCAGTAAAATATAATACAATACCCTTTCATATGGTAGCAATCAATAAGAAAACTTTAACTCTCTTTTTATACTTTATGGGGGAAAATGCACTTATAGTTAAATTATTTCTAGCCTGAAGTGCTAATGACCAACCTGTTTCTACCTACACACAGTCTGTTTTTCTAAAATGGAAATAATAGACTTTTTTGTGTGGTACTAGGATTGAACCCAGGACCTCTGCACTGAGATACTGCTCCAGCCTTTTATTTTGAGACAGGGTCTCACTAAATTGCCCAGGCTGGATTTGAACTTGTAATCCTGCCTCAGTTCTTAGAGTACAGGATTATAGGTATGCAGCACCATGCTCCCACACTCTTAAAAATAAAAATGTGTCACCATTCTCCATTTAGTAATACTCATGCTCCATTCCTATTATTTTTCTGTTGGTATCAGAAAAAAAAAAATCACATAACAATGTTGAAATAGAACCAAAAGTCATATATTCACACATGGAAGACTCAATGCTGCTAAAAACTTATTTCTCACCACATGAATATAGTTAGTATAATCCCAATAATAATACCTACCACCTTCAAGTAATTTAATAACAAAAGACTCTGTAAAACAAGTAGTGGTGGAAAAACCAGATATTCATATTGGGGGGAAAATGAACCTTTGCCTCCTATCATATAAAAACAAATTATTAAATCAATGATTCATAAGTAAAAGCAAAAAATATAACTATAATGCTTCTCTTAAGAAGATATTTTTGTAATCTGAGGTTGAGGGGCGATAGAAGCAAAGATTTCCTATGTAGGAAAACACAAAATGGAAAACTTTGATAAACTGGATATTTTCAAAATAAAAAACTTCTACTAATAAAGGCATATTAAAAATAACTAGGAAAGCCACAAATTGTGAGTAAATATCTACACCTGACAAATGGCTAGCAAATTATAGAAAAAATAGTAACAACTCGAGCTTTTTAAAAATTCTAATTTTTAAAAATTAAGCTTATTGATACATTTTAGGTATACCTAATGATCACATTTCATTGTAGGGAGTTTGTACCTGTACATGATATATCTTGATTCATTTTTTCCCCATTCCCCTACCTCTCTTCAACCCTTTTTCTCTCCATCCTATTTACAAAAGCTTTGTTACCCTTCTTTCCTTCTTTTCTAGTTCTTTTTCTTTTCCCCTTTTTCCTTTCCCCATCCCCCCTTCTAAGTTCTCTTTCCTATTTCGACATTTTTTTCCTATTTTGCAATATATATGATGCATTTTGGGCCTTAAAAAATCCTAATTTTTACAAGGGTACAAAATCTGAAAAGCACTTCCCAAGAATATATCAATGACTAGTAAGAACTTGAAAGAGTGCTCTGTAGTCTGCAATTTAAACAATGAGATAATAGGACACAACTATCAGATGGCTAAAATGGAAAGGAATGCTCTACATTTTTCTAACATTTGGTGTTCATCAAAACCTCCATATATGAGATTCTGATAAATGTACACACCCAACTCCTACCAAGATACACTGGTAACATCACTTGGGAAAGTTCTCTCTTGCCCTACCCCAGCTATTACCCTCCAAAAGCAACCACCTAAATTTTTTACATGTACAGAGTCTGCCAAAAAGATGTATAGACACTTCAGGAAAAGCAAAGCTTGTATAAATCTTTTAATAATGAATGTGTTGAGACATCATGGTACTACAGCAACAAGTGACCCCAGACTGCTATAAAGATTTGTGAGCTTATCTGGGTGAGAATGTACAAGGACACTGGCTAGTATGAAGAGCTGCAGTTGAGTTCCCTGAATGTTCTCCTGATTTAACAACTACAGACTTTCATCTATGGCGGACCCTGAAGGATATATCTCAGAAATATGTGTCTAGACAGAAAACTCACTACACTGCCGACTCTTAAAGAAGAAATTGAAAATGTGTATGCAGCAATTTCAATGGACACTTTGACCAAGGTTACTAAAGCAGCAGTTCACTGTACTAATAAACGTTTGTAAGCTAATGGTACCACTTTGGGAAACTCTTGTAATTGTAGAGGCCAAAGGTAACTTGCATTACTCTCATAATGCCTCAATAAATTTAGTATTTTTTTTTGTCTTTTTGAGACAGGGTCTCACTATGCAGTTCAGGCTGGCCTTGAGCTCACTTTGTGGCCTGGGCTGGTCTCAAACTCACAATGATCCTCCTGCCTCAGCCTCCCAAGTGCTGGGATTACAAGTGTGCACCACCATGCCTGGGTTTATAAATTTGGTATTAAATATTTATACAAGTTTTTATCTTCTTGAAATCTTCTTGAAATCTTCTTGGCAGAATTTGTATTACACTTAAAATTTGTGTTTCACTCCATTTTTCTATAAGAAAAAGTTGTAAAACAACAGTAAATATTAATTATTATATGCATACTAAAGCATTTATACCAATGTCTTTAACTTTGAATTAAATCATAAGATATACTGATAATGGTTAGGGGGATGTATTACTTTCCTGTTGCTGGGACAAAATACCCAACATCCACAAATTAAAGAGGCTGATTTGGCTTCAGTTCATGGTAGGCTGGATTCAAGGAAGAAACAGCATGAAGGAAGGATAGCTGTTCAATTCACAGCAGTCAGGAAGCAGAGAGACCAGGAATAGCTAAGGACAAAAATATACCCTTTCAGGACACACTCCCAGTGACCCAACTCTTCCAACTACGCCCCACCTTCTAACAGCCTGTTCAACTATCAAGCTCATCAACAGAACAAACCAGTGATGATTAAATCACCTTCCAAAAGTCCCTCCCCTTTGAACACACGAGACACTAGAAAAGATACTTTAGATCTAAACCATAGTAGGATGAATAAATGGATATCTGATAAAACAAGTATGATAAAATGTCTATGATCAAACCCAGGTGTTGGATACGATGGCCTCAAACTCAATCCTCCTGCCTCACCCTCCCAAGGTGCTGGGATTACAGGTGTGTGCCACAATGTCCAGCCCTTTCATATTTCTAAATAATCATCACCACTATTCACCCTCCAGAACTTTCTCACCCCAAATTTAAACTGTACCATTAAACACTAATTCACTATTATTCTTTATTCCCAGGCCCCTGGTAACTACTTTCTGTCTCCATGAATTTGACTATTCTAGGGATGTCATGTAAGTGAACTGTACAGAATTTAGCCTGAACTGCATAGTGAAACCCTGTCTCAAAACGACAGAAACAAACAAAAAAAAAGCCACCAATGTACAAATGTGTTCAAGTCCCTACTTTCAATTATTCTGGATATTTATCTAGAAGCAGAAGCAGAATTGCTAGATCTTATGGTAATTCTTTAATTTTTTAGGAAGCACTATACTACTTCTCACAGTGCCTGCACCATTTTACAATCCCAACAGCAATGCACAAGTGTCTCAATATAACTATGTCTTTGGTAACACTTGTATTTTGGGCATTTCTTGTTTCATAATGGTCATCCTAATGGGTTCAAACTAGTACCTAATTGTGGGGTATACTTTTTTTTTTTTAATTCAAAAATAGATGCTACACAAATATCTAAAGATGGCTAATGCCTCGTTGAATTTCTAAGCTTTTTTTGTTTTTGTTTTTCAGACAGTCTCGTTATGTAGTTTAGGCTGCTTCTGAATCAAGATGTTTTAAGAATCTCCCACTGCCAGGCATGGTGGTGCACACCTGTAATTCTAGCACTTGGGAGGCTGAAGCAGGAGGAGTTCTGGCCAGCCTGAACTATGTAAGGAGACCATCTAAGGGGCTTGGGATTTAGCTCAGTGGCACAGCACCTGCCTGGCAAGCGCAAGGTTGTGAATTCGGTTCCCGGTACCGGAAACACCCCCCTCCCCCAAAAAAGGGGACTATCTTGAAAAACCTATAAAAAAAAACCCGAAAGATTCTCCCACAGGGCTGGGTTTGTAGCTTAGTTATGAGGCACTTGCCTAGCAAAAATGAAGCCCTGGGTTTGATGCCCAGCACTGCAAACAACCCCCCTTCCTCCACCACCACAATCAGCATTTTGTTCTGTGGTACTGAGGACTGAATCAAAGGCTCTACCACTGAGCTATATTATTTTTATTTTGAAAGAGTCTTGCTAAATTGCTAGGTCTAGCCTCTGACTTGTGATCCTACCACCTCAGCCTTCCAAGTTACTGGCATATGCTACTGTGCACAGCTCACTCCACACACTCCAGATTTTTAAACTGTTTTTCTCCTCATGCCATTTCAAGTAGCAAATTTTTCTTCCTCCTTTTTTTGTCCTTTGAGGGTGTGTGTGTGATTGGAGATTGAACTCAGGGCCTTCACACTGAGCTATATCCCTAGTGCTTTTAAAATTTTTTTGTATTTTGAGGCAAGGTCTCACTAAATCATTAAGTTGTCCAGGCTCGGCTTGAACCTGCAACTCTCCTGCCTCAGCCTCCCAAGACTGCTGGGATTTCAGAAATATACTAGCATGCCTAGTACAAATACCATCTTCTTGCAGTATTCTACTTCACTGGTCATAGTAATGGTCCATAGATGGATGTACCAGTCCCCTGTATTACTATAATTCAATGCCTGAAGCTGTCTACTTTATAAAGGAAACATGTTTCTTCAGTTCACATTTCTGGAGGTTTAAGGGCATGGCACTGACTTGGCTCTGGAAGGACCTCATGGAAGACAGCATCATGGTACAAGTGCATGTGAGAGGGAGAAATTGCATGATGAGACAAGAAGCCACAGCAAAGAGAAGGGCAAATTTGTTCTTTTCATGCTAACTTGGGGTCCTACCAACTACCTCACTTCCTTCTGGGGCAATGCCCCCCCCACCTAATGACCTTTCACTATGCCCCACCCTTAAAGGTTTCCACCACCTCAATGAAGACTAAGCTTCCAACACATAAACCTTTGGGACAAAGACTTCAATCATATTGAAGCCACAGCAGTGACCATTTGGCCCAAACTGGGTGTTAGGATTTGTGTCTAGACATTCCTCCAACGCCTCATAAGCACAGGTGGGGCTTTTTGGAGGTGGCTAGATCTAGGGTGTGTAATGATGAGATCAAGGATTTGATGCTTGAATTAAGGGTGTGAGTGCTACCTGCCTTAAGAAGGTGGGTAGCTTAGGTAGTATATACGGGACAGAAAGAGGCTTGTTGCTGGTTGTTTGTTGCTGGTTTGCAGTTTGTGTTACCCTGCTTTGGTGCCAGCAAACTACAAACTAAAACCTCTACAAACTGTGAGCTAAATAAACCTTTCCTTCTTTAACTTTGAGTGTCAGGTATTTTGTCTCAGCAACAACAAAAGTAACTAAGACACTGGGTAAGAATAAACCATTCCCATGGCTACAGACCAGTCCAGGTATGGGGTAGACTCAAAGCTAGAAATCCTTTCTCATGATTTTTCTAATTGTATATAGGTGGATGAAGAACCATTCTTAATTGCTCATGATGCCAGAGGATGTCAGTATACCTTCCTACTTTAGGGAAAAAGCAAATCTGCAAAAGCAGAAAACTAAAACCACATTGGGAAGAACAGAGACTCAACAACACTGAAGGTCCAGGATTCAGCATCTCTAGCTTTTCAGTGATTCCTTTCTATTTGTGAGCTACACAGCAGAAGCCTTTTAATATAACTTATACTTTGCTTAAGTTAGTTCTCATTAGTTGTTTAACCATTTGCAAATGGCAGTGCTCTGGTAATTCAGGCCCTTTAGCACAGAATGACCAAACAAGTAATTACAGTACATGCAAAATAAAAATCTCTAGGACAAAAGCCTCTGGCACCAGATGAGAAAGTCAACCACAAGGGAAAGCAGGAAGGAAGTAAAAGACCACCTGGTCAAATTACCTTTTTACCAGAGCTCAAAGCCCAGAGATGGCCAAAGCCACAACACGACTATGGAGAACTGAACTGCTCCCTCAAGTGCTAAGGACTTCTACGGAGCCACCCTGAAAAAAACAGAACTGAGATAACAATCAATCAGATCCCAACAAATCCATAAAAGCAAGTTTCATTGCTTTTGTTAATGGGCCAGTCTGATCATCTTTATCAAAGCTATGCCCTCTTTAGCTCCTCAAACTGAAGACCCCTCCCCATTTTCTAACTCTGCCTAATAAATCTATGTATGCCTCTCACTAATGCATTCTGAAATGCTTTTCTGTGACAATATGTCAAGAACCTATCTGGGGATAGCTGAAGTCCCCAACTCCTCTTTGGGAGGACCTCCTTAGATCCTGTCAAGTGACAATCCTATGTCCAAATAACCACATATGTAGGAAAAAGTTTTAACTTTAGGTACTTTTTACTAGTGGATAAAATGAGTACACAAACTTGTCTTCAAAATAAGAAACTGAATGCCAGAGATTCTTAACCTTGTTTATATAAGAACTATTTGGTAGTTTATTAAATCCTATGGACACGTTCTAAAACTGTTTTAAATATATAAAATAGTGATCCTAATTTTGAAATAGTAAGAAGGATTTCAAGATATGAAATGACTAAAAGGAAACAAATATAGACTGTACGATCATCCTAATGCCAAAGTATTAGGTCCTGCTAATACTGTTGTGTTCTATTGCCAAAATTTACAATCAAAAGAAATGCCACATTTTCCTTAAACACTGGTGAAACTGAAGATGCAAATTTTTATCTGAAACTGTCTAAATTACTGGATCCCCTGAATTCCATCCACATAGCCAAGTTAAGAATGTCATAATTCAGCCAGGTGTGGTGGTGCACAGCTGTAATCCCAGCACTCAGGAGGCTGAGGCACAAGGATTGCCATGAGTTCAAGGCCAGCCTGGCCTACATGTTGAGTTTAAAGCCCGCCTGAACTACACAGTGACACCTTGTCTCAAAAAAGGTCATAATTCATTTATCTACACAATAAAATGTTGTATGACCTTAAAGAAAGAGAAGGAAAATCAATGACAGAGATAAAAGAAAAAAAAGGAAATAACACTGTGTTCAGAAAGAATTCATGTATGTATCAGAAAAATAGTAGAAAGACAGATCAAAATGTTAACATTAGTTATCTCTCAATAGTGAGATTATCTAATCCCTTCCCCCTCTAGCGTTTTCATCAAAAATTTTTTCATAATTAACATATTACTATAATACAAAAACATATTATTAAGTAGGGTAAGGTGACTTAGATTTAACATCTTCACAATAAATTTGCACTTCTAATTCTTGCAGAGAAAAGCCCATATTCACAGGAGACTTTAAATCTGATACCGGGATTTCAATGATAAAATTAAGATTATAATAAATTTAAATACATAAATCACACATTAAAAGGAGAACTCTGGAGTCTATTTAGTACAACCTTCATTTCACAGCAGAACCACTGTCCTAGTATTGATCCAGAAGACTTGACCCTTTCTTTCTCCTCTCCTGTAGTCTCTTCTCCCATGCTAATGTATTCATTTCTTCTTCAGTCAAAAATAGCTACATTTGGGAAATGGAACACACACTAAAATGGAAGCAATTCTGACTGTGAGAGACACACAATTAAGATTGTTTTCAGCAGCAAAGCTCTGACATTCCAGCAGATGGGGATGGTACCATGTAGACCAAGACTGTCACAAATGAAACCCCACATTACCTACTTTTGCAAGCAAGAAAAAGAGCAGAAAACTTACTTCCAACGTCTAAGATGAGCGAGGCAACTTATAACTATCACCATAATCTTCAAAACCACCCCATGAAGATGGATGTTACCCCCAGTTTTACCAATACTGGATTCAAAAGAGGTAAAGCAACTTGATCAAGGTTACACAGTTAGCACTCAAATCCCACTCCAAAACTATGTCCTTTTATCCTTATGCTCCTTACAAGTTTATACTTTATTGTAATAGTTTTGTTAAAAAAAATCATGGCAACGTACATATATAAGAAAAAAGTAAAAAGATCTCTTTCATATCCCTGCAACATTCCTCATTCTAAATCCTACTCTCCTCTGAATTAACAGTTTAATAAACAGATTCCATTTTTCTGTTGTTGTTTTGTTCTGGTGCTGGGAATCAAATTCAAGACCTTGTGCTTGTCAGACAGGTGCTATACCTCTGAGCTATATCCTTGGCCCCTAAGAGATTCCTTTTATACCATTTTCTATATATTTATAAACACCTTTCCCAACATTTTCACTATCCAACTCTAAGTCATGTCAATGTGATATGTTAAAAAAGAATCTAAGTAAGAAATGAGAGTCTTGCGTGTCATGCACTGGCGAGGTAAAAGGAATGAGGAAAAATACCTACAACTCCTGCCTTTAAGAATTTGCAAGTCTCATAAGTGAAATAAATCAGACCCATATATGTAAACATTGTATTGTTTCATTTGTGTGAGAAACTGAACAAGTAAATAAGATCCAAAATGTACAACAGATTGTTAATTGGGAAGAAACTGTGCAAAAGAAAAGACAAATTATGATTGGGGGAAGGGGAAAGGAAGAAAGGGAAAAAGAAACAGTATTTATATACAAGATAGTTAAGATAGTTATACAGCTAGTTTCTCTTATTTCACTGAAAAGAAAGGTTTGTGCTAATATTGTCTGGACAAGATTTCATGTCTATATCATGTACTCTGAATAACTACTGTGACAACAACAATACGCAATGTATTAATTATTGTAACTCTCCTACTAACCTGTTTTGAAACTGTTTATTTATTTATTTACTATTGATTTTTTGTGGTTCTGGGACTCAAACTCACGGCCTTGTGCTTGCCAGGTAGGCACTGTGCCACTGAGCTATATCCCCAGCACCTATTTTTTTCTTTAAAATAAAAAGAAAACTTTACAAGTCTATTTGTAGAGATAAATATTCACACAAATGATAAAAGTGTAAGAAAGGAAAGAGATACGACATTATAAAAGTACATGGCAGGGTTCTTAAGCTTTACTGAAGAGTACAATAGTGGTTAAAATTTCTTTGGATAAATATGCTTTTTCACCAAGTTAATCTAATTGCAATGTCTTTGATTATCAAATACCTGAAGCATTTTTCCAAATAAAACAGCCAGGAGCTAAAAATTTCAGTTAATATTCTTTGTCTTGTTTTCTTTAATGATAAATTCTCATCCTATGGAAAGGTTAAAGTTAGTTTTCTTTGTACCACTGACCCAGTATACACTGTCTTCTGCAAGATAAAGAACATTCTCCCAAATAATTTCATTAGATTTTCTAAGCATTAAATAGTATTTAAAGCCCTTTAAATTCTCTACAGTGGTCCTTTGGTTTATGAACTTAATTCTTTCCACCATTTTGGTTACAGAATATGCTTGCAATTTGATTGCAAGTTGAATTGTAGAAGGAATTCTGACTAGAACCATTGAAAGAATTAAGTAGAATCCACAATTCTACTTGCACTCAAACTGCAAACGTATTCTATAGCCAAAATGGTGGAAAGAATTAAGTTCATGAACCGAGGTACCACTGTACTTGTGAAAGACCCTAGTTTTAAATCATATTTTCCTTTTAAAAAAAAGATTATATTAAACAAATTTTCTCTTTTTCTGGGTTTTCATTGGGAGTTACCTCAGCTACATCTTGTCCAGATAGCCATACTGCTAGTAAAAACCAAAGCTCAATTGATCTGCATAAAACTGCATTTACAAGTTAATTTGCATTTTTTTGTTTAGCAGCAAAGAATCTAAGGACAAGAGTTAAGTTGGCTTCAAAATTATTCTAAATTTGTATTCACATTTGCATACACACCTTTATACCTAGGGATACAACACAGGTGTGAATTCAAAAAGATTACTATTCCTAGCTGTCATTAACACATCAAGAAGTTAACTTTGTCAGCAAAAGATGTTTGCTGGTATAAGCCCATTTTAAAGCATTTCCCCTAAGAGATTTTAGTCATTAGGAACTAAGTTACAACAAATTAAAAAGTTACGTATCCTCTTAACTTCCCCAACAAAGGGGGTAACCACAACCATCTTTTATCAAGTTTGGTTTTTCACAGTGTCTGGTAGCATTTCTACCCCCATAGAAAAAAGTAAGCAGTAAATTCAATACAGGAAAAAAGGAGAGGAAGGTAACAGTTTTTTAAAAATCCACTCCTAAAAGGAACTGGGAATTGAAATGAGAACTCTGCTTATTAAACTAAAAAAACTTTATAATATTCAAGAACGATCAGTTGATTTGGTAATTTTCTACAATGGCAGCACTCAAACTGTGGAAGGGACCAAACAAGGATGTTGTTTTCATACATCATCAAGGATTTTAAAAATATTTAAACTGCTTAAAACCAGTAATTCTAAAATTTCAAGTACTCATAAGTAGTAAGTTTTCCCTATGAAGATGTTTGTCATAATGCTATTAACAGTGAAAAAACTGGAAATAATCCCTCAAAAGGGATTATTAGCTTAGCTATCAAATAAAAAGGCCCTCCCTCAAGGGTGACTAGTGACTTGTCATCAGCTTCAAAATCACTTTGTTAGAATGACTTCCCTAAACTGTTTGCCTATACACAACTGATGTAACCACAATCCTCTACTCACATGGCAGTGCTTAATTTTCATATTAATTGGCATACTATTATTCCCCACTACAGTTCTGTAGCTATATACATACAATTCATAGTTTTTCTACAGAAGAACAGACTGATCTGTTGACATCTGTATTCACAACACCCAGAACAATTTATCTGTCAATCTAAAGGACAATCTCTACACATGCATTCCCCATTTCCCCATTTTTAAAAGCAGGTTGTTAGTCTCATTAATTCTTAGTAATATTCTAACTTAAGAAACTTGATCCCCTGTTACGCATTATAAATCTTTTTCCTCTTTACATAGTCATCCATTTAAATTACACAATTCAAACCTGGGTACTGTGCTATGTACCGATGGTGCCTGCTACTCAGGAGGCTGAGGTAGGAGGACCACTTGAGCTCACACTTGGACATAAGCCCGGGTATCATAGAGAAGTCTTACCTAAAAACAATACATTTTTTTGTTTTGTTTTTCTGAGGTAAGATTTCACTACATAGTCCAGGCTAGCCTTGAACTTGCTATGTAGCTCAGGTTGGTGTTGAATCCATTATCCTCCTGCCTCAGACTCCTGAGTGCTACGATTACAGACACGTGCCACCACATCACCAGGTCAAAAATTTTTTTATTGTGGTATTGGGGACTGAACCCAGGGCCTTGGCACTAAGCTCTATCTCCAGCCCTTTTTAAATTTTCTTTTTGAGATGGGGCCTTGCTAAGGCACTGGGCTTAAAGTTACAATCCTCCTGCCTCAGTTTCCTATAGTGCTGAGATTATAGGTGTATACCACCATGTTCACCTAACAAAATCTATTTTTAAATAATACAGGTGCAGAGATGCACTCCTGTAATCCACCTACGAGGGAGGCTGTGGTAGAAGGATCGCAAGTTCAAGCCCAGGTCAAGTGATTTAGTGAAAACTTACCTCAAAACTAAAAAAAGCCAGCGGACAGAGCTCAGTATTAAGAATAGGCCAGGGTTCAATCTCCATTACAGCAAAAATAAAATAATTCAGTGGTTTTTGGTATATATAGAATTGCACAATCATTAAATTTTAGAACATTTCATCACTCCAAAAATAAATCTGTACCCTCTAGCAGTCATTCCTGCTTCAGTTTCTCCCACCCCAGGCACCACTGATCTATAGACATTTTCTGTGTTTATAATTCACTTCTTCTGGACATTTCATGTAAGTGTAACCATACAATATATTACCTTTTTTCTTCAAAGTTTTTCTTTTCCTCCAAAAGACCTGAGAATATGTAAGAGCTAAAAGGTAAAATGAGCAAATTCGACCTAATTCACATAAATGGAACACTGGATTCAACATTAGCATAATGTTTTCAAGGTTCATACATGTTGCAGCATAAACAAAGACTTATGCCTATTTTTGTTAAACAATATTCCATTGTAACAAAATTTTATTTATCCACTAGTCAGATGACATTTGAGCTGTTTCTATATTTGGGATATTATAAATAATGTTGTTATAAGTGTACATGTACAAGGTTTTCTGTAGATCTGTTTTCATTTTTTTCAGAGAGTAAAAATTTTACCTGGAAGTAAATTTCTGGGTCATATGGTTAACTCTATGCTTAACTTTTTTTTTCTTCTACTTTTTTTTGAGACCGCCTTGAACGCACTGTACAGCCCAGGCTAGCCTTGAACTCCCAGCAATCCTCATGCCTCAGCCTGACTGCTGCAATTACAGGCATGCACTACCATGCCAACTATGCTTAACTTTTTGAGTACTGTCAAACTGCTTTCTAAAACAGCTACAACATTTCATATTACCAATGTATGAGAATTCCAGTGATTCCACATCTTGATCAATCACTATTATAACCTTTTAAAAAGAATACAGTCATCCCACTAGGTGTGAAGAGGCTCGACTACTCAAGATTGAACTACCTGAACAAAAAAAGGGTAAGTGCAACAGATCAAGATACATCAAACATATTAAATCTATGAGCTCATCAAAATACTGAAAAATAAATAAATTCAATATTATAAAAGAAACTAAAGAAAAAAACAAAAACTGTCTTTTCCTAAGTGTTCTATTTTGGGGAGGTTACCCAAACAGTTAAAGTAAGCATAACTTTCATAAGTTGATCAGCTAATATATGACAGAATTAATTAAAATATGCTATCTGGCAACCCCTAAGGTACTAATGAATCCGGTCATCAGTCCCTTACAGAAGTCCCCAGTAAGTACTGCCATGGAGGTGCAGTCTATAACATCTATACTATAGACATTTCTACAGGGCAAATGATCTGGTTTTCTCAAATGAACTGCAAGAGGGGGAAAAGAGATGGAGAAAGCAACTATAGACTAAAAGTGACTTGAAAAATATACAACAATCACAGTATAGGTTTACCTGCCCTACAAGAATTCCAAATCAAATAGGACTCATTTCCATTACAGCCCACAAGAAAATGCAACACTCCACACTCCCAAATATGTGGCAAAACTTGGAGTCATTCATAGTCTTGATGACACAACATTCTGACCTAATTCAGTAACTTTTTAATGAGTTTTTACTATGTTGCCCAAGCTGGTATGGAACCCTCTGGCTCAAGCAATCCCTTTTATTTCAGCCTCCTGAGTAGCTGGGATTACAGGCCTGTGCCACTGGGCTAGACTGAGATTTGGGAATCTCTTAAAAAATAATCCCCTGGGCTTGGTGGTGGACACCTGTAGTTCACCTACCTAAGATACTGAGGCAGGAGGATGACAATCTTGAGGCCAGCCTGAGCAACATGGCTAGACCATCTCACAAAACAAAACAAAATACCAAGGATGTAGCTCAACTGTATCACATTTGCCTAAATAATGGTGAAGAGCCCTGAGTTCAATCTCCAGCATTGTGCTAAAGATCCCAATATACACTGCTTACCAGGGCCATGTCTTAAAATGTAAGATCACAAATAGGTTGAAAAATATGGCAAAAGTTACCCTTCCAAAACCAATCCAATAAAGCTGGCATAATTAATAAATACAAAATAAACTTCAAAGCAAAAGCATGAGATAAAGGGCATTTCCGAGGTATCCAGAGATCAGTCCCAAAGAAAGATATAATTCTAAAATAACAGCCTACAAAATTCTATAAAGCAAAAAGCCCACTCCCCAAAATACCTAAAAGGAGACTCGGTCAAGGCTACAATAAAAGTTAGAACAAGTAAAACTTTCTCCAAAAGACCTGAGAATACGTAAGAGCTAAAAGGTAAAATTAACAAATTCGACCTAATTCACATAAATGGAACACTGGATTCAACATCCACTCAGTATATTCTGTAAGTGTACACAGAACCTTTAACGAAGTACATGTTGGGCCATAATGCAAATGTGAAAAAATTTAAAGACAAATCATACGGAACATGTTCTATAATCACAGAATTAAGATAGAAATCTATAACAAAGACAACTAGCCAGGCATGGTGGTGCATGCTTGTAATCCCAGCAGGAGGATCACAGTGAGTTTGGGGTCAGCCTGGACTACATAGCAAGACCCTGTCTCCAAAAAAAAAAAAAAAGACATCTAAAAGGTTCTAAATGCTTTGGAGCTAAATTACATACTTTTTCAAGGGCCAACAAGACATCCAGTAGGTATAAGACAATCTTTTCAGGTGTATGATAATTTAAAAATACTTCACAACTCATAAAATGCACTTATACTAACACTTAAGAAGAAAACTTACATTCTTTGGTACAGGGACTGGGAAGATTAAAAATGAACAATCAATGTGATGTCAGTGAAATGGTAGGCCAGGGACCTCCAAAAATTCCTTCCTCCCTAAAAGCAATGAGAACACTGGCAAAATGGACATGATCAACTTTTTCAGAACTCCAGAAACTAAATGCAGGCTTACAATAATCTGGGGAGCATACACTTATCAAACACAGAAAGTAAAATCTTGGTAAGAATAGTGCACACTATTCCCACTCCCTCCTTAGTTCTGCTATAACCTTGAAAACCAACATCCTGAAATCACCATGAAAATTAGCAGCTTTGCTGCCATTGAAGGGGGTTTCATAGCTGAAGCTCAATCCCCATCTCAAGAGAGCAATTATTACTTGACATGGAGCAAGGCTCTACTCCCAAGGTTATCTTTATTTGACCCGCCTCAGAGCTCAGGCAGTAAGAACAGCCATTCCCCAGGGGAAATTTGTTTAAAAAGTAACCAGAGGCAACAACTAAACATCTTGGGTATCTAAGGCAGTAGATAGCAGTTCAGGGAAACAATAGGTGAACCAAAAAAGTTTAATTTAAAAGGAAAAATGGGGAATAAGATCTATACCTCATTTCAAAAGGTCAACTGATTCTTAGATGCTTGGAAAAGAATTGATCTTCAGCTCTCACTTCTGGTTAACCATTAGGGTTTACACAAACAAGAAGTCAAGACTACTCAGTTGTAAGATGCTTGGCTAGTTGCAGAAGGCATGCTGAGGTCCTTGTCAAAGACTGAGAGGCTTACTGGTTCCAGGAATGTAGGGCTCTCTGTCCAATCATTAGTTGACCACTAAGACAACCAAGTAGAGACTTCAGGAAAAAATTCAAACTACTGAATTAGTTGAGAAAAATCAGTAAACAAACAACAGCAAGAACTCCTTCTCCTAGAGGTGGTATAATCTGATTTTCAAAGCTGTCATATTAAATTAAAGTATCTAGTTTCCAATACAAAATTTACAAGATTTACAAAGAAACAAGAAAATATAACCCACTCATGGAGGAAAAACAAATCAACAGAAACTTTCCTTGACGAAGACCAGATACTACACATACCAGACCAAGCCTTCAGCTATTTTAAATATGCATGAGGAACTAATGATAACCAAGCTATGGCACTACAGTATAACAATGTCTCTATAGAGAATAATTGGTAAAGATATAGAAGTTATAAGAACAACAAATTAGAAACTCTGCAACTAAACAGTACAACAACTGAAATTAAAAATTCACCAAAGAACCTTAATTGCAGTTTTAAAAAAGAAAAATAATTAGCAAACCTAAAGACAGCCACTGAGATTATCAGTGAGGAAGAGAAAGAAGAATGAAGAAAAATGAACAGAGCCATAGAATTCTCTGGGCTATAACACATATATAATACATATTAAAATGCCAAAAGGAGAGACAAAAAAGAAAGGGCAGAAAGAATATTTGAAGAAAAAAATGGAAGGAAACTTTGATGAATAATATCCATCTACACATTTAAGAAACTCAATGAACTCCAAACAGGATAAACAGTTATACCAAAACACATGAAGTGTCAAAAACAATCTTGAAAATGGCACAAAAGGTATATGGAAAGAATCCTCAATGAGATTAACAGTTCATTTCTTATCAGAAACTGTGGAAGCCAGAAGGTATCAAGATGACATATGCAAAATATTTTTTTAAAAAAACTCAACCAAGAATTTTATATCACCAAAACTATCCCTCAATTTAAGACATTTCCAGGTAAAAAATCTGTCATTAGTAAACCCACCCTGTAAGAAATACTAAAGGGAAACCAAGAAATACTAAAGGGAGTCCTTCACGCTGAAATAAAAGGACCCTGCAAAATTGGCAGGGGATATAGCTCAGCGGTAAAGTACCTGCCTAGCAAGCACAAGGTCAGTAAGCACAAGTATTTAAGGTGATGGATATGTTCATTAGCTTGATCATTCTATACTCTACTAATGAATCATAGTATCACTTTAAATCCCATAAATATAACCAACTCTAATTGTCAATTTAAAATAAAAATAGGAGGACTGGGATATAGCTTATTAGTAGAGCACGTGTTTAGCATCGCAAAGGCCCTTCATTCAATCCCCATCATAAAGAACCAAAAATACCAAAACCAAACCCAAAACAAAAAACTAAACGGGCAAAGATATGAAGAGCCATTTGTCCAAAGAAAAATACACACATGGCCAATGAACTCAACATCACTAAAAAGTGCACATCAAAACCACAATGAAGGGCCTGGAGTGCAACTCAGTGGTGACGCTCTTGCCTAGCAGGCACAAGGACCCGAGTTCAATCTCCAGCACTGAAAAAAAAAAAGATTAAAAGAACACCCTGAATAAAACCTGCAACTAAATACTACCTCACATCTACTTGGACTACTTTTGACTATAACAAAAAAATGTATTGATGAGGATGTGGATAAAATCAAACCTTCACACACTGCTGGTAGGAACATAATTATGTAACTGCTTTGGAAAAATAGTTTGACATTTCCTCAAAGAACTGAATATTGGTGGGTCTGGAGGTACACAGCTGTAATCCCAGCATTCTGGAAGGCTGAAGCTAGAGGACTGCAAATTTGAATATAGCCTGAGCAACTTGGTGAGACTGTCTTTAAGAAAAGGCTGGGAATATAACTCAATATGATGGTTTTGGGTTCAATCTCCAGTATCATTCCAACCCCAAACACAGACAGGAGAAAATATTTGTAATATATACTTCAGATACACAACTTATATGCAGAATACATAAAGAACTGGAACAAAGTAAACAAGATAAAGGTAGAGCATCCTAAAGAACAATGAGTGGAAGGCCTGAAGAGGCACTTCATGAAAGATGATATCCAAGGGGCTGGGGATTTAGCTCAGCGGCAAAGCGCCTGCCTGGCAAGCGCAAGGTCGTGAGTTCGGTTCCCTGGTATCGGAGAAAAAAAAAAAAAAAGAAAGATGATATGCAATGGCCAATAAATATTAAAAGGCGCTCAACTTCAATAGCTGCCGGGAAAATGAAAACTAAAATCACAACAGAGATACCACTACGTAGTGGTCCAAACGGCTAAAAGAAGAAGTATCAATTGTTGGTATGGATGAGAAACAACCCACATTATCAAACATTACTGCAAAAGTAAACTGGTAAAACTACTTGGAAAAACTGGCAGCACCTCTTAAAGCTGAACTTTTGCCTTCCTATAATCAAACAATTCCTCTCCTAGGAATATATATACCATAGATATAAATTCAATAAAAGACATGTTACAGCAGTATTCACAATGGTCCCAGGAGCTGGGGATTTAGCTCAGGGGCACAGCGCCTGCTTGGCAAGCACAAGGTTGTGAGTTTGATTCCCAGTACCACAAAAAAACCAAAAAAAAAAAAAATATATATATATATATATAGAAGAAACACAATGGTCCCAAACTCTAGACTACCCAAAATGCCTATTAACAGAATGAACAAACATTAGTATATTCATAAAACAGAATACTGTGTCACAATGAAAATGAATGATCCACAACCACTGGTTGCATTCTGGATGAATTTCATAGCTAATGAGTACATATTTATGATTTCATTTTTAAAACAGGCAAAACTAATCTATGCAGTTAGATGTCAACATGGTGATGAGCCTTCATGTGTTAATACACTAAAAGTGTTACAAAGGGGATCTAGTATATTATTAATTTTTCCCTCTATATGTGTGTGAGTGGTTATACAAATTGTGTTCAGTATATAATAGCTCAATGAATAGCATACTTTGGGTACTCTACTGTATTTAAGAACAAAAGGTGTATGCAAACTATGTCCATCCTTTCAAACAAGATCAAACTTCTGATTCCCACAGGAAACTCGTAACATGTTATAAATCAATAAAAAGTTCAATCTTTATCACCTGTTGATATACTATTAATGTTCCACAGAAATTTATTTTATGGGGCAAAGAGTGGCTGACAGTAATTTCAGTCATCTCCTATTAGCTGTGACTAAATGTATCAAACTTAGTTTTTGAATAACTTTACAGATAATTTAGTGATGATATGACTTATGATTCTGCAAAATAATAATAAAAAAAAACACCAGGAATTCACTGTCAGGCTACAACTATACAATTCTTTTATTCCTAAAAAGTTGGAAGACTATTTAAATCAGGGTTTAAGAAAGTGATAGCTTTCCACTCATATGTGCTTTTCTGTATGGATATCATACCATACAAGGAAAAAGAAAATTTTTTGTGTGCCAGGACCTTGCACTTGCCAGGCAGGCACTTGTGCCTCTCAGCTACATTCCTAGACCCTAGAAACTTTAAAATCAGCAATATACATATACATATATATGTATATATATCTATCTCACTCTGAACTATGTACTTTGGCTAATCAATTTCTCTTCTACAATTTCTAAGCTTTTAAAATTGTTATTAAGAAGTCTCATCCCAGTGAGTTAGCATGAAACTTTTTCCAGCAGTTGCCCCCAGCCATGGTACCATATACTGTCTTTTAAACTTCCCTACCATGTAGCAGTTAAGATATCCCTTAGCAACGTCTTACCAATTTCACACCTTTAGAGAAATTGTTACTAAAAACTCAGTTCATTAATGCTTTAAACACCTGCCCATTTAAGCTCATTTCTTCCCATACCCACACAGTTCAACAGAGTTGAGCTTTAGGGACTAGGAAAGGTGGAAAGGGCTACACTGCAGGCAAGGCTCTCAAGAAACATGACCCTTCCCAACTCCTATCATCCCTCAACAACACAGGTCTTACTGGGATACTAACCAAAATGCTCAGGTCTTTTGCAGAACCTTCCTAAACTATAGTGGGTCACAACTTTTTTTTTCCTTGTGGTACTGAAGATTGAACCCAGGACCTCTGCACTGAGCTACATCTCCAGCTCTTTTTTGAGACAGGGTCTCACTAAGTTAAGATGTTCAGGCTGGGCTGAAACTTTTGACCCCTCCTAGAGTTCTGGAACTACAAGCAGTTGGACACCATGCCCTGCAGCAGATCACAACTTTCTTGTGTATCAGCTGGAGGGATTTAGACAGCTCTAGCTGCTCTCCTTTTCTGTCCTATCTTTCAATTTCTCCTTCATCTCTCCTTTGGAGAAGATAAGAAGTTGCTGTCTAGCCAGGAGCTCAATCTTGCTTCTTTCTTGGCAGTACCCTCAAGCTATACAAATGCTTCTGTTGGAAGACCTTCCCCTTTCTTAGCTTGAAAAGAGAAGTGGCACCCTGCTCCACCCTGCTCCACTGAGGGAGGAGGAGAATTACTTCATATGCTACCCTCCCTGTATGGTCTTCATGTACTGTGCAGACCAGGTGTCTCAGTTACTTTTCTTGTTGCTGAGACAAAGTACCCAACACCCAAAGTTAAAGGAGGAACTGGGGATATAGCTCAGTGGCACAAGCGCCTGCCTAGCAAGCACAAGGTCCTGAGTTCAATTCCCAGTACCAAAAGAAAAAAGTGTCCAAAGTTAAAGGAGGAAAGGTTTATTTTGGCTCAGACTGTAGAAGTTTCAGTCCATTGTCCCCTGGCTCCAAGGCAGGGTAGCATGGCAGAGGAGATATAGTTCATGGCAGAAGGCAGCAAGCAGCAAGTGACAAACAACAAGCAGTGACCCTCTTTCTGTCCCTTATATCTTATACAAGCTACCCACACTTAGGGTGGGTAGCACTCACACCCAGGAGGGGGAAGTCTTAATCCTAGCATGGTACCACGAGTCAATCCCAGCAATACATCCTGGAATTCAGCAGCATATAATCTTAGCTCCAACCTCCTCTAAAAGCCCCATGTATAACTGCAAGAGGCTTTGGGGGCACATCTAGATACAAACCGTAACAGAAAAGAAATGAGATATTTGTGACAGCAGGAACTGTTCTGTGGCCTTTTGGTAAACTCCATGCAGAGTCATCTACACTGTTTTTTTGTTTTGTTTTGTTTTGGTTTTTTTTGCATTGCTAGGTATTGAACCCATGGCCTCCCACATATAGGGAAAGCACTCTACTGGTGAACTGTACCACCAGTTGGCCCCACTTAAGGGATTTTATTACACTATGGGTTAGTTACCACCTCTTCATCCTCAGCTTTGGCCCTCTTGGGCCATTCTAATGTGACAGAAAAAAAAATATACTCAGTATCTAGCTGCACTGTGAAATGATTTTAACTCTTTAAAAGCCTACTTCAAATGCTATTTCCCCCAACAAGTTTTTCCTAGTTCCCCAACAGTCCCTCTTTTGACTGTGTCACAGCGGTTTTCCAATAATGGTTTGTCAATTGAGTATGTATTTCTGTTACCACTCTCATTACACAGTATACTATGTAATATTTTGTCACAGCTAGCATATGATCCTGCAAGTGACTTACACTCAAACAGTTGTTCAAATAAAAAACATACAACTTTTGCAAATTTAGGCATGTCTGTGTAAAACAACTGGGCAATTTTAATTCTGACCACTGAACATGAATAAAATATTAGTAAGACATGATCTTTTACTTTGTCATAGTCCAGAGAGAGAATAAAATCTGATCTATGAAGAATGCAAATACCAATGTGAAACAGTGGGATATACCATTTTTAAACATTTTTATCATATTATCTTTGTTGTAGAAAGACTAGTGGGAAAAGGTATACAGAAAATGATGTCTACTGTAACAGGTAAATCATTCTAGTCTTCCTGTATACTTATGTATATATTTGGAGGCATACGGTTTTATACTTTGCTTTTTTCATTCTGGGTAAGTGATTATGTTTTCTCATTAAGAAGTCTTCCGCAAACATATTTAGTGGTTCATTTTCCCTAGTTATAATGCTATTATAAATAATCTCAAGTTTTTATAATCCTGATTATTAGGCAACAAAATTTTCATCAGAAGCTACAAGTTCAGGTTGCTTCTTATGATGCTTCACGAAAAATATAATCCCCTAAGCTTACTTCATCACCACTGGATTTGCTTTTCTGCTGGACTTGTCTGTAAGTGGTTCTTGCTGGGGAAACACCAGGAAGAGGTTCTCTACAGACCTGCTTCATCACTCATTAACAAGGGCTCACAGAACTCAGCTAACATCTGAGGTGGAAAGTACAGAGTGATGACCATACAGTGGGGGCTCGGTGCAGCTGAAGGGCTCTGAACACCAGCTACCTTAAAAGGAACCTTTTCCACAATCCTTGAGTTCCCTTAAATCTGCATACTGCCTCATCTGAGCCACATTAAAAAAGAAGAAAACTTGTGAAGCAGGTTGGGCAGGTAACATTCTGTTCTACAGTTGAGAAAACTGACCTCTTTATTTCACTGTCCAATATCAAGCTTAGAAGCTAAGTCTCTCAATTTTTCAAGGTACTCTTCCCATTGTATATTATGTACATGAACCTAAGTCTCTCAATTTTCCAAGGTACTCTTCCCATTGTATATTATGTACCTGCCCAGAGAAAAATCTGAGGTTGAGAAGTACATACTTTACAGTTCAGCCAGCCAATGACCTGACAGAGTGTAAGGGTAACACCCTCACCAGAGCCTGTCTTCTTATCAGCAAGGCCACTGGGCTCCCTTTCCAACCCAAAACATACTCCTGAAAGCTCCTCATTCAGCAGGCATGGGACTTTGTCTAGACAGCTCAACAACCTACCACTAGTTAAAAAAAGACTTTCCTATAAACTACAAAGATTTCCAGCATGTATGAAGCAATCCAGTGAGATGTAAGTCACTCCTGATTGTCTTTCCAGGAAGAGTACTGGGGATCACCCTAGGGCCCTGGGCAAGCTAAGCACACATTCTATCACTGAACTACAAACATCCCCAGACCAACTGTCATTTTTATTTTATTTTTTTGATTTTTTTTTTCCGGTACCAGGAATCAAACTCACGACCTTGCGCTTGCCAGGCAGGCACTATGCCGCTGAGCTAAATCCCCACCTCCCCAACTGTCATTTTTATTGGAATATAATCTATGCAATTTTCTCAGGGGATAATAACAGAACATGTATTAGAACCAAAAACACTCCTGGAAGTGTTTTTCTTTGTGGGGGGGGGTTATTTGTTTATTTTGAGTCAGGGTCTCTTACTTAGGTAGCTCAGAATGACCTCAAACTCACAGTGATCTCTTGCCATAGCCTCCCAACTGCTGAAGATTGTAGCTGTGTGCTACCATGCCCAGTGACTTTTTAAAGTTTTAACACAGCATAAGCTAATTTAGAATCATCTTATACCTTAAATTTTATATATCCTCTTTTGTAGAAGTTAGAAGACATAAATCCCTGCCCTCTCAGGTATGTATGTCCTTTCATTTTACAGATGGCACAAATCAGTTCTTAAAGGGCTTCAAATGTTTAACTACTTAATTCTCATATACTCTTACATCTTCATTGTAATTATTTCTAAGACCAAGTTGAAAAGTAAATCAGAAATTCATAATTAAAGAACAGTAATTATCAGTCCTTATTCTGAGAAGCCTCATTATTGCCAAATTTTTCAAAGTCCATTTTAAAAATTAAAAATGTATTCTTTCATCTAAAATAACTCAAATAGCATTCTTAAAACATGTTGTAACACACATAAAAGATTATGAAACCTGTTAGGATATGCACACCTCACTGGGAAGAGTCATCTTCAAGTGATGCTAGTACCGTTCCAATCTATGGAGTATCCTACATATCCTTAAAAAAAGTCTGTTGACTTAATTCATGTTGAAAAGCTGTTAAAACAGGCAAAAGGTGCACTGTCCAATATACTAGTTACATGTGGCTACTGAACATGTGAAATGTAACTAGTTCATACTAAAATATTCTGTAAGTGTAAAACACACTGGATGATTCTGAAGCCTTAGTATTAACAAGAAGACAATCACTTTTATATCAATGACATGTTAACAAGGCAATGTTTTACATATGTTAGGCTGAATAAAATATTAGATTTATTTTATCTGTTACCTTTTACTGTCTATTTTATCTGTTACCTTTTACTGTCTTTAGATGGTTAATAACATCTATATAAAATATAATTTTTATCATATCTTTATATATAAATGCTCACTACTTTTGGCCCTCACTTTCTTTCCCAATATTCCTGTGTATCATAAAATAGATTCCTATATTCTAATCAAAGGCATTCTTCACCCAAAGAGGGATCTAATCCACAAAGCGAATCATAAAAGGGGTAGGTGCTGCCATTTTCCACAGGTTTCCCAAGGAAGATCTCCTAAAGGCATTGCTTAGAATAGAAGCTAGTCTACACACAAGCCTAGTGCATCCAAGATTCCAAATCTAAATCACCTGGCAAATGATCATGCATTCCTCGATTTACTGGTGTAGTGCAGACTCTACTGAAATCCAGAGAATTGTCCAATATGGCATTTATCCTTCGAAAGATACTGGCATTGCTACATGTGGAGAGTGCAGGCACTTCCTGATTGTCCCAGCAATCTTTTATCCTTCCTGTTTCTTCTTCCTAGAGACAGAAAAAAAGATACTTAGGCTTTCTATACTCTTTTATGATAAACATATGGATCTTTTATAACACCACGCATTAGATAAAGTAACAAGGCCCCGAGTTTCTTGCCAATATAATAAAACACTAAATGGGTGTTTTTTATGGACAAAGCACGCAGAAAACTCTTAAATATACCAACAAAAATATAAAGCTACTTTCTCAGGAACCTGCTAACGGACACAGGAATTAGCACAATGTGGCTGCAGCAACATAAGCTACAGAACCAGAAAGACATGGTTCAAATTATTTCCACACCCTGGAATACTGTTTGGCATGAAGGAATGTAGTACTGAGGTATACTACAACATGGGAAAAAACCTCAAAAGTATGTTAAGTGAAAGAAGCCAGTCACAAAAGACTACACATTGTAAGAACACATTTATATGAAACATCTAGAGTAAGAAATATAAAGATCATCTGTTCAGAGTTGGCAAGGGGTAGTGGCTAATGAATACCAAGTTTATTCTGAGTTGACAGAAGATTCTAAAATTACATTATGATCATGGTTGCACAGTTCTGTAATATACTAAAAAACTAATGAATTATACAATGAAAGGTGAAAACTTTATGATATGTAAATTATATCTCAATACAGCACTTTGAAATTTTTGATTCTACTGTTTATTGGCTGTATGATGTTAGTTACCTAAGCTTTGTACCTTCCAAGGTTTTCCCACCTATGAAATGAGAAAAGGTACCCAATAACTTTTTGATGACGGTGGCATTCCGTACGGTGGCATAGCACACAATAGCTGTTTTTACATAAGATATAATTATAAAAGATATTGTAACAACAAAAACCACCTAAAAGGAACGTGGACATTAAAAGCACATACTACTCTATTTACTGGTATGAGAAGACAACAAACGTCACTGAACGAAAAAAAGCACTCCTATGTACAGAATATTGAACTGAACACTTTGCAAAAACTACTGGTAGTCTCCATATTAGCAAATAACATCACCATCTACCAGGTATCCAGGAAAGAAATCCGAGTACCATTTCTATGTTTTTCTTTCTCTTTAGGCACTACTGGAGGTTGAATCCAGGACATTTTCACTGAGCTACATTTCCAGCCCTTTGATTTTTTTTTTTTTTTTAATTCTGGAGATAGTCTCACAAAGTCACTAAGTTGCCCAAGCTGGGCTGGAACTCTCAATCCTCCTGCCTCAGCCTCCCAGGGTGCTGGGACTATGGCATGCACCACCATGTCCAGCTCCATTCTTCACTCTTTACTCTTCCTTACCTTCTACATCTAGTGCCTGACACTGTGAACAATGAAACACTGGTTGACAGACTGAATATTCTAAGAGGAATCTGCTTTACTACTTCTATCATTCCCAATTATTCTGGGAAAAACAAAAAGCAGACCAAGCAAGGAAACTGGTACATACTTACCACCTTATAGCTGATCTCATGAAAATAAAACAAAATCCTATCATTCTGTCTAGCCTATTAAAATCTAGGTGAGCAGAATGACCCACTGCATTGTTTTACAAACTGCAGGATGACCTTAGAGGGACAGACCTGAACTTCCCTTTAGCCTCAACATCTTGAAAAGATTGGTATCTTCTGCAAGCTGCAAGGACAACCAGAGTACAACTGTTTTCCTAAACCTAAGAGGTGACATCCATACATTCTTCTTCACTGTTAATTGCTCAATGTTAACTGAACATTTCTAAGATAATTCAAAATTTCACTAAGGTAACTTCATAAAGGCTAAGATGCAAACATTTACAATATGCTGATCTTAAGGCTAAATGCTCCATTTATTCACTCCTAATGAACTTTATCTGATTGCCTGCTATCTACAGTGAACAGCACAAGTCAGCATATTAGACTAAATCAAAAGAAAGTTATGAAGTATGAACAAGGAACTAAGACCTGATCATGTTGGACAGGTTAACACTGTCTTCTAAATTTGAAGTTACCAAACTTTTAAAATCCCTTTTCAATATACAAAAAATAACCCAAGTTTTATTTACTACAATAGAAGTACTACATATATGGATTCCCAGATCCTGGCCACATCTAACAGTGAGTAAATGACCACTGTATGTGAGTCTTACAGTACAGATACTGTCAGCAACTACAGGAGATGAGAGGTTAAAAGATCAGTGAGGGGTGAGGGAACTGTCACGGTAGGCTGGGAGATACAAGCAGACTTGGTGGGGGGCTTCTGGAAAAAAAGGTCTAAAACCTTATTTCAAGCAGTCTGAAAAAATCTAATTTAGGAATGCATCTAGCCACACTGCCTCAACTCCTAATCCCATTAGGAATACACATCATATTCCCAAATTGGGCAAACTGCATCTGGTATGCCTCCCTCCTCTTTTCTCATGCATACCAAATTAGAGGTCTAGTTAAGATGACTGTGCAATCAGAATAAAAGTAAATGTGTTCAATTTATACCCTAAACTGCTTGATCTTATCAGTAAGTACCAATGTTTGCCTTGAATGACCAATTTTAAAGGAAAAAAAAAAATCAAAGCCAGCACCCTCAAATTGAGAACAATTCTACTTCCCTTATGTATAAAGTATAACAGCAGTAACACTTTTTCAAAGTAGGGTTTATGAAGTAATACACATACTGTAGTTAGCACAGTCCATGAAACCTAACTATATACTGAATAAATTAATGTTCCCTATTAATATTATTATACTATGGGATTAAAAACTACCAAGTGATCTTTGAGGGAAAGAATCTATTTGCTCGTTAAGTGGAAAAATGGACTAAAAAAGAAATCAAGGGCAACTATATTTCTGAAGGTCATCGGCCCTTATATGCCTGGGACTCATTATCCTTCCCCCTAATCATTTGAATTAAGACAACTAACACTCTGAAGACTGAGGCGAGAATATCACCATAAGTTTCAGGCCAGCCTGGGCTATATAGTAAGACTTTATCTCAAAAAACAAACAACAATGGCAAAACAAAACAAATACCAGAGAGACAAACTTAATTAAATACTAAAGATACTAATACAAATAAGAACTGCCTAAACCCTGAATCTACTACAGAATACATTAATCCTTTTCATCTCTCTAGTTAAATGAATTCATTGTTTTTCATTTCTAAAACAGAAAGCAACTATTTATCCCTATAGTCACAGTCCCATTTACTTTGTATATCCTATCTTAACTTTGATCTATATATAGTTGTGAATTCAAACCAACTTCCCACTATGTAAAAAGTATTTTTTCTTGGTTTGCCTACTACTGCTGATGCTATTATTTTGGGGTTTTTTGTTGTTATTATAAAATGACATCATTTGCAGTTTTTGACCTTTAGTTCGTCTTTCACTGTGGACAAGAAAGTAGGCTTTAAGATAAATCTGAGATTTAGAGTGCAAACCCTAGTAAAGCAGAAAATCTGCGATCAGTGGGAAGAATTACTTGGCAATTTAGAAAAGAAAAATAATTCTCTTCTAGTTTAATGCTGATGACATAGCAAAAAATGGCCTGAAGATAAAACTAGTTCTACCTGCTTATCTGTCATAACAGAATGACTCATGAGGAATTGCTACTAATACAAGTTATTTTAGATCAGGCCTCAATTTTCTCTTCTTCAACTCTCATGGCAAAACAAGTAGTTCCCCACAGCTGTGATCTTCAACTGGGACACCTGAGGTAGAATGGGTTAGGGAGAACCTACGAAAAAAGAGCTTCCCCTTTCCAAAAGGAAAGGATCGTCCTCTCAAAAAATGTGAATCACTCTATCAAAAAGCACAAAGAACATGAGCTTTGGATTATAAACACCAAGTGTACCACTGAAGTGTCACTTTAGGCCTTAGTTGCTGAAGGTATAAAATATGGTACTACCTACTCCGCAGACTTTGTAGTAACTAGAAATAAAGTACATGGATATGCTCAATAGATAACTTATGGTGACAGATGTATGATTCCATACAGGTGATAAAGCCACTGTTACTCAGAAGTATGGTTTTAAGTTATTCATCCGAGCAAAGTTCACCAAAAAACAAACTTACTTGTTTAACCACAATAGTTCTTTTGGTATATATTTGTTTGGTTTTTGGTATCTGCAGTTTGAAACTGTCATAACTCTTTAAGATTTGCATTCATTCCACATGGTAAGTTTTTGTTAAAAAATAAGATTCCAAAATTTTATATTTATTTGTATGATATTTATCTATATGACTTTTTATATAAGAAATGTTGAAAATTACAGTAATTCATATGCTCAGAATGCTGACTATAAATTAGGAAATTCTAGCTTTCTATGAGAAATTAATGTTTTCCTTATGGAAGAATGTATATCATCTAGCCAAATTTCCATGTTTGCCTTAAGTAGCCAGGCCACTCCATGCCAAGTTTTTGGCTGCACTTTAATAACTATAGGCATTTAAAATGCTCATCTATACATATTTAATTTTTTCCTTGTCCTCCACCTCAAGTCTCCCATGCACTGATGTGAATAAAAAATATTTTAGATTGGTCATTTGAAGTTGCAAATTGTCTATCTTTTTCAACCAAGAAAATGATAATTTCACATAGTTCAATCTAGTATTACTTCAATACTGAAAAACTGCTAGGTTAGAAGATGTTAAGATTACAGAAATTTAAAAACCTTGGTTTCAGAATTCATTAAATGGGAGAAAGAAATCCAGCTATGTAAGTGGAGATCAAATAAAGCACAAAATGCCACAAGAAAGGATAACTCAAGGTACCTCAAAAGGTTCCACAATTACAACTCCTATGGTATAGTGGGTCATGCCTGTAATCCCAGTGACCTGAGTGGCTGAGGAAGGAGGATTGCAAGTTTAAGGCCAGCTGGGCAACTTAGAATCCTGTCTCAAAATAAATTAAAAATAGCTGAGAATGGAGCTCAGAGGTGAAGCATTTACCTAGCATCCGTGAGGCCCTAGATTCAGCTTCCAGTAAAGTATGTGAAAGTATGTGTGTGTGCGCGCAGGCATACACACACACACACACACACACACACACACACACAGCTTCTAAAGAACAGTGCAAGAGCAGACTTTCAATAAGCAGCCATGAAAAAGAATATTATACAGTATTATTTACTTAACCTCTTGTTAATCCTCTAAACCCCAATACTCTGTAAGCATACCCTCCACAAGACACTACACTCCTAAATTACTGAGTTCACAGCTGCCAAAACCCAACCGAGTCTATCTTATTTGACATCTCTGGGGGTTCAGAATTTCAGCTAATCTCCACTCAATTCAGGAACCACTTTGTTCTGGCTCCCTTCTTTTCTCTGGTTCATTCCCTCTCTCTTTTTAACAATATGTTCTGGGAATTGAACCCAGGGCCTTTCCACTGAGGTACATCCCCAGTACTTTTATTTTATTTTTTGAGATAGGTTCTCACTAAGATGTCCAGGCTGGATTCAAACTTGTAATTCCTCTGCCTCAGTCTCAGAGCACTAGAATTATAAGCAGGCATGTACCACTATACCTAATTTCTGGTTATTCTTTAGTTTCTACAGGTACATGCATTGTGTAAAATTCTTTGAGCTGTATTAGCTCAGTCTGAAAAAGGAATACTAAAATTCCAGAACACATGTATGAGACCATGAAGGTAATACTTAATACCCAGACTGCTCAAGAATATCGGCAGCACATGGTCACTACAACTGCAGCTCTTGCCAACACTTGTCACACTGCTATCTGCATGCGCTAATAGCATTCCAATTTGATCAAGTTTAATGTGTTCCACAGCCTGTATCTCAGCAGCACCCAGCACAGTATCTGCTGCACTTACACCCCTCAATACCAATACCATACAAACCTAAGGCCCTATATCACACTCCTGTTAAAGGTATCTTACCACCTCTTTACCTCCATAAATAGTAGGGATTCCTGTAAGATTTTAGAAAAAAAAATCAGGATAAACAGTCATTAATTCTATGTTGTTTCAAAACTCTGTCACTCAAGTCACTTCAGGATTTGGAATTTTAAGTCTGAATCAGAGACAATTCCACATGAACAAAAAAACAAAAGCTCCAACGCTGTCAATGAGTTTACTCTGACCTTTCTCCATTTCCTCTCTAAGCAGTGTTTCTCAAGCTGCCCTGAAGTAGAAGGAAGAGGCAGTTTGAAGTCTGGGATCCTGACTTGAGCCCTAGTGTTCTACTAAGTGGATGACTTTGACCAAGATTTATAATTTCTCTGAGCATGTCTTTTCATTCATAAAGCAAGAATGACACAGCCTCATAAATTCTCATGAAGAACAAAAGTCATGGAAGGCTCTGGACAGCTGGTAATATAGGCACTATTCTTGCCCTTTCCAATTTGACATAGTTTCTCTATAATTTTTCCTCCAGTTACCAAAAGAATCTCCTTCCTATGCAAAGATAGTTTGGGAATATCTTTTCTCACCACCTCAGAACATCTTGATCAGTTATCCCTGCCACACCTTTAACACAGCTCTGTCTGTAAACAGGATCAGCTCTCTCTCTTGTTTAGCTCTTACCTTAACCCCATACTAACCTCTAATAGCTTGTCTTTCCTCCAGCTTCTGTACAGCATAACATCCTGTTTTACTGCCTGACCCTGTTCATCTCTTTAATCTCTGAATTTAGGTATCAGATGCCTCTTTTCATTCCCACAAATGCTATTCTGAAACTTTTTGCTAAGTTTACTGTGTCCTATTAAAATCCAATGGACATTTTTGAGCCTTTCAAAATGTTTCATCCTGTCTGGATGTTCCTATAAAATCTCTGAAAAGAGTAAATCTGATCTTCTACTCCATGTGACAGTAGTCTTCAAACATTTTTATTTCGAGACTCTATACTCTTAAAATTACCAAGGGCCTTTCTTTTGTAAAGGTGGATCAATCAAAATTTACCCACTGAAAATTAAAACTGAAGAAGTATATTTATTACTTTAAGAAAACAAATCCATTACATATTAACACAATTTTCCAAAATGAAATAAATTAGTGAAAAGTTACTGAGTTTTTCAAATCTCTTTAATATCTGGCTTAATAGAAGATGGTTGGGTTTTCTTATTTGATTCTGTAATTTTCTTAATTGATTCTCTAATTGTTGTCATTATTGTTCTGGTCTAGGTATAGGAAAAAAGTTCAGTCTTGGATAAGCAGGTAGAAAGGAGGAATATTTTAACAGCTCTTTCAGATGACTGACATTATTTTTCTCTCAAGTAGGAAGTTTTTTGGGGCTGGGGGTAATTGAGGATTAACCCAGGGCCTTTGCACTGAGCTACATTCTCAGCCCTTTTTATTTTCAAGACAAGTCTCATGAAGTCGCTAAACTGCCCAAAAAAACTTGCAATCCTCTTGCCTTAGCCTCCCAGAGCCCAGGGACTACGGGCATGGGCCACTGCACCTGTCTCAATTTCTTAAACGTTAGTTGCAGCACAGAATCTGAAACCACGTGCATGTACTTTTCATATGCTATTACATTAAAATGTATTGGTCTGCCTTGCACAATGGATGGAGCTCTCAATGTATAATATATATTATAGTTATTTGACAAATAGTGGTTCACTGAGTTATGCACATATCTGTAAATTCTGACACCACATGTCACCACCACTGTTATCTTTAAGTTACTGGAGAAGGTATGAAGCTTATGTAGTGGCAGATAAACATTTTCCGAAATTGTAATTTCTGGGGCTGGGGATTTAGCTCAGCGGCACAGCGCCTGCCCGGCAAGCGCAAGGTTGTAAGTTCGATTCCTGGTACCGGAAAAACAAAACAAAACAAAACAAATTGTAATTTCTTCAATGCTCAAATTTTACCCCTGGTAAAAATACTGTCAGTCATTTTTTATGAAGCAATTGGCTTACTTATTCACTTTTAGAAAAATAGCTGCCAAATACCCCAAGCTGAATAAGCACAGTCTTTCTGTCAAGAAAAGGTATTTCATGAAAAAAAGCAGCTTACTCTTCTTGAAACTCAATCACATAAACACTTTTTCTTTGACAACCCCTTCCCTTGAATATGAAGCAAAAGTGCTCAATGATAACTTCCCATTTGTCACACAATATTAAATGCATATACTCAAGGCTTGAAGTTTAATAAAATTAATTTGTATTGCTTCCTCAAGGACACTTGTAAGTGAAACTTTTGGGGAGGAATGTGTAGTGGGAAAGATACAATGACTGCTACTATAGCTTAACGGCACTGCCTTGATTCTTGCTGAGGTGCCAGAGGTTTCACACACCTCCATCCTTTTGTTATCAATGCAAATGATGACAGTTTAAAAATGCAACCATTATCTTAGAATTATTAAAATAGTTTTGACTTTGAGGTCTTCTTGAGGTTTTTGGGGTCCTTCAAGGCCCAAAGATACAGTTTTGAGAACTGCTGTAAGGCAAAGCTCCTCAGCCATAACAAATTCAAAAAGCCACCTTACAGTGGCTTCTACTTAGTGATCCAGTTAGATTCTTACTACTTCTGTTTTAACTACAGGATACATACATGCAGTGAAGGATGCTAGTCATAGGCACACACTTGATTCATTCCACATATTTGTATATATCTGAGTAACTATCATACATATCAAGATGCAGAACTTTTCTACATTCCATAGGTTCCCCTGTCCTTTCCCCTCTCTGTGCTCTTACAGGGTGTACTTTCAGACTCCTATGGTCACCGATTTATTTTGCCTATTTTTAAATTTCTTACAAACACAACCATGTAACATGTACTCTTGGGTCTGACTTTTCCCCTGCTTTGAATATTTTTACATTACAGGGCAGTCCCATAGATTATTATAAGCTACACAAACATAGTTATGTCACAACTTACCCACACAACTGTGTATGGGTAAGCAGAAAGGAGTTAAAATAGCAAGCCTCCCTGCTGTCTTCTGGCTGGCATCTGGGAACTCAGCTTCTGAGTACCCACCATTCCCACTACTGACAAGAGTGACTGCCTCTACTTAAACTGGATGAACAATATGGTTTAGGACAAACACGTGCTTTCCTCCTGAGTCTGGAATTCTGGTACATTCTAAGAAGTAGATGTCTAGCTGACCAGGCCAAAACAAAACAAAAACAGAAACAAAAAACCCATAACCTGGGCACCAAGTTCCTAACAAGCTTTCCTGGCTGACAACATTTTACATACATCGTCAGTTATGGGCAAATTAAATGGTATCCATTATGACTCCCCTAACAAAGGACCTGTACAAGCTTGAACCCAGTGTCCCCCAAACACTGCCCTATACACCTTATCTCTTTCATGGTTTTTCTCTATCCTTTAGTTTTAATAAATCTTAGTAATGAGTACAATTGTATTCTGTCTTATGAATCCTCCCAATGAATCATCTAACTTGGGAAAGGTCTTGGGGGGATTCCTGACAGGCAGACCTTTTCTTCTTTCAGGTTCTGAATGTTATGAATAAAAGTGCTGAGAATATTCTTGTGAATACCTTTTTATAGTCATATGTACTAACTTCTCTTTCATGTAAGAACACAAGTATGGAGCCGGGCTGCAGAGGGGCTGTACCTAGCCTTAAGGGCTGAGAAGAAAGCCAAGGTAATTTCAGTAATGAATGCTGTGGAAGAAAACCAGGTGTCTGGGGACTCATAGAAGGTGGAGGAGGCCAACCCTCCTGCTGTGCAGCAGCCCACTGATCCCACATTCTCCACTGTGGCCACCACTCCTGAACCTGTGGGGGCCGATGCTGGGGACAAGAATGCCACCAAAGCAGCTGACAACGAGCCAGAATATGAGGATGGCCAAGGCTTTGGTGTAGGGTAAACTGCAGGGCTTCTCCTGGTGGCCAGGCCACATGTGTCTTGGTGGATGACAGGCTGGAGTCAAGCTGAAGGCACCCACTGGGTCATGGAGATGTCAAGTTCTCTGTGGTGTATGTTGAGGAGCTGATACCACTGAGCTCCTTCTGCAGCATGTTCCACCAGGCTATCTACAACAAGCAGCCCATGTACCGCAAGATGTTGTATGAAGTGCTGCAGGTAGCCAGCAACCATGCAAGAAAGCTTTTCCCAGCCTTCCAAGATGAGAGCAACACTACTGAGGCTATGGAGGTGCAGAACAAGCAGATGATGTAATGGGCCCTCAGAGGGTTCCAGCCCTCTGGCCCCAAGAGCCTGGAGCCATGACTAGTAGAAAAGAATCTCTATAAGGAAGTTTATACAGACATGAGGGTTGAGCCTGAGGCAGCTGTGTCAGCATCACCTCAAGCCAAAAAGCCATGAAAGCCCAACAGAGAAGCCCAAGGTTAAGGAGATTACTGATGAACAAACAAGAGTGGTTGGTGTACAAGGTGTTGCAGAAGTGCCAGAATATCGAGGATATTTGCATCTCATGTGGGAGCCTCAACGTCACCCTGGAGCACCCTCTCTTCATTGGTAGAATGTGCCACAACTGCAAGAACTGCTTTCTGGAGTGTGTGTACCAGTACAATGATGATGGCTACCAGTCTTACTGCACCATCTGCTGCAGGGGACTCAAGGTGCTCCTGTGCAGGAAAAACTGCTACAGGTGCTTTTGCATGAAGTGTGTAGATCTCTTGGTGGGGCTGGGGGCTGCCCAGGCAGCCATCAAGGAAGACCCCTGGAACTGCAACATGTGCAGGCACAAGGACACCTACAGGCCGCTGCAGTGGCGGGAAGACTGGCTGTCTTGGCTCCAGATGTTCTTTGCTAATAACCATGATAAGGAATTTGACCCTCCAAAGGGTCAAACTGTCCACCTGTACCAGCTGAGAAGAGAAAGCCCATCGGGGTGCTATCTCTCTTTGATGTAATTGCTATTGGGATCCTGGTGCTGAAGGACCTGGGCATCTAGATGGACCACTACATTACCTGAGGTGTGTGAGGACTCCATTAGAGTGGGCACAGTGTGGCACCAAGGAAAGATCAAGGACATCAGTGATGTCCGCAGTGCCACGCAGAAGCATATTTAGGAGTGGGGTCCATCTGATCTGATGATTGAGGGCAGCCCCTGCAATGACCTCTCCATCGTCAATCCCACTCCCAAGGGACCCTGTAAGGGTACTGGCCAGCTCCTGCATGATACACAGCCCAAGGAAGGAGATGACAAACCCTTCTTCTGGCTCTTCAAGAATGTGGTGGCCATGGGCGTTGGTGACAAGAGGGGGCATCTCACGATTTCTCGGGTCCAACATCTGGCCTGATGTACAAAGGTTTTTTAACCAAGGATGGGGAAAGGGATTAGGCTTGAAGATGGCTCGCTGTATGGTGGATTTTTCCCCTGGGTTTTTTTTTTTTTTTTTTTTTTGGTTTTTCTCCGGTACCGGGAACCGAACTCACGACCTTGCGCTTGCCAGGCAGGCGCTTTGCCGTTGAGCTAAATCCCCAGCCCCTCCCCCTGGTTTTTAACAAGCTGAAGGAGGGGAATTGAGTGAACCAGCAATAGGAATGGAATGAATACAGGGCTACAGATAACACCAAGGCAGGATTACACCCAGGCTTTGTAGTTATAAACACTGGAAAGAAATTTCCAAAGGAAAGCTACAACCATGTACTTACCCAGTACCCTTCTGCAGCACAGTCTCTGCTGGGAAAAAACAAAACACCCTAATACAGCTCTTGTCCCCAAGAGGATAAGAGAGCCTGGAATCTAGTTGGGAAAAATTAGACTAATGAGTGAAACAGATAGAATCAGATTAGCTCCAAGAGACAAGGAAAGGAAAAAAAACTGATTCTGTTTTTAGAATTAGAAACCCCAGCAAGGTTTAAAGTGTTTCAGATAGATATCTGCATTCAATAGTCCAATAAGAACCACAGGACTTGAAAACAACAAAAGCTAAAGTTCTCAACCTAAAACTTGGCAACTAAAGAACTAGTGCAGCTATAGGAATTCATGGAACCAAATCCTGTATGAGAGGACAGGAATGATCTAACAGACTGAACCACAGGGAATGTAGCACTGAGGAAGAAAAAGAAGCTTCCAAGCATCAAGACAAAATGATCACATAAGAAAAAGCCATAAGGCTGGGGGTGTAGCTCAGTGGTAGGGCACTTGCTAAGCCTACTCAAGGGTCTGGGTTCAATCCCAAGTAAGGTAAATCTTCAACTTTCAAACATTCGAACTACAAACTTTCACAGGTGTACTGTAAATCTCACTTTGTCAGAGTAACTGACTTTCAAATTCTCCCTGCTCCTTCCAAGTACCTATCATGTCTTTTTTCCTCCTTTGCCATCTTCAAATAAATTGTCTTCTTTTAGTTAAAAAAAAAAAGACTCACTTTGTTGGCTTATAAATGAATCTAATTTATGAACACTTCTGCTGAAATGGACCTTGAAGTTGAGGAATTATACACTACCAGAAAGAAAAAAGAAAAAGAAAGCCACAAAATTTTCTGAACTAAGTGGCAATTTTAAGTAAAATGAGATAATCAGAGACCAACTTAAGAGAGGTCAAGATGTGTGAATTCTAGAACACTAGTCTAGAAATGACAAAATGTGACTTCTAGGTCTGGCTCAGTCAATCATTCACTGTATAAAAATAAAATAACTGGTTTTTGTTCTAAGCTTAATTCTCCTTTGTCAACAAAGAGAGGTAGTCAAAAATTGTAATTTAGGATCAGTGTCAATTCCAAATTATACCTGAGAGACACATCTCCAACACTTTTTCAGTTTCAAAACAATACTAAGATTATAGTTTTTTAAAAAAAGTCTCAGGAGAAAGAGACAATTCATAAGACAGATGGTGCCAGGGCCAGAACCCAGGAGCATAAAGCCAGATGCTAAAAGCACAGGTGTTAAGTAGTTAGAGATTAAGTGTTCTGTCAAAAGACACACACACACACACACACACACACACACACCCCTCTGCCCTTCAAGGTAACTGCTTTTCTTCCAACAAAGGAAAGCTACTCTCACACCTGTATCGAATGTATGGTGCTAAACCCTATCCAGATGGTACTCCACTGTATACTATACTGGCCAAGGATAAAGAAAGCAGTAACAATACCAGTCAAGTTACTCCCTAAATCAACAGTGACCCATTTCTAAACACATATCAATCTTTAGACCTGCCCTTCTGGGGATTCTCCAATTACCTCCAGGGAAACTGGAGTAAGGTATAAAATGCCTTAAAAAAATAAAAATAAGAGTGTTAACTCACTATAATCTAAAAGGACTTCTCCAACAATATAGGAAAACTTAAAGGAGAATTCAGTTTGTCCATGCCTAAGTAAGCACTTAATCAGGAACACCTCCATGCACATACCACAGCTACTTAAAAACACATTATATATTAAGGCAGCAAAATAACCCCTGACAGGCCACTTTTTAAATCCCACTAACAAAAGTCACTGGCAATTAAATCTACAATGTGGATTTAACACCCTAAAATTTGGATACTTTTTATGGAAAGTCAGAAATTTTTCCATGAAAATATTAAATAGTATGTATACACAGTAGTTCAATCTCAGCTATAATTAAGAAATGAATTATTGTGCAGTCTTATCTTCAACATAAAAACTTTCAATCCTCGACATCTGTAGTTGCAGAAGAATCTCTCATATGCAAGTTTAACTAAAAACCTGCTGCAACAGTAGTACAAAAAAAAAAAAAAAAAAAAAAGCATTTCTAAACCTACATGTAGGAGGGAAACAGGCGGAGTTAGGAAGGATCCAAAAGGCTTAACCATTGAAAGGGTGCAATCAGTGCTTCTTGATTTTAAATAAAACAAGAGGCCAAATTCTTTATATAACCTCCTCCATCTCAAGCTCTAGTTCTAACCCCCTTCATCCCCATCTACTCTAGGATTTTTTTCGAAATTGTTCCCAGAGGAAATTCAGTTTAGACACTACCCAGGAAAATCAGATTTGCAGACTAGGATGAGATTACTGCAGCTTTCCCATACACACAAAAAAATTTGTGTTTCATCCCATAATTCTTGTACTGCCTCCACCACTAGTTACTGAAAACAGTTTATACATTAATATCTGGGTTTGGTTTACACTTCTCCCCAAATTTCAAGACTTATAGCACAAACCTCCTAATTAATTTGCTCTTTAAACAAACAATTTTAGGGAACTGTTACTTAGTCAAAGGACCTGAAACTAATGAATGAGAAAGCTTGTACACACAACACAGCATAAAATATGAAGACACCAGCAAATGGACAACTGAAGTTCTCTCATCCCCTCAACCCTACCCCACTGCCCCCTGCTGCCCAAATCTGCAAACACTGAACTTACAGCTGACTACTTAGCTGGTAAAGGTTGCTAGAAAAGGATAAGGTCAGGTCACAGGCAGTATTTCAGAGTTGTTATCTTTCCTATAACTCAGTTTATATGAGGACATTCTCACAGAGAAATCTCTTTAGCGAAGACTTTAAATATGCTCTTTATCACTTCTTTTGGGGGTGCGGTGCTGGGGATCAAACCCAGGGCCTTCTACAAGGCAAGAGCTCTACCACTGAGCCACATCCCCAGCCCATCCACTTTAAATCCTTGAGAATAATACACAGACTTTTATACTTTTTTTTTTTTTTACACATCTGCTAGTGTGGCTATGTATAATGCTGAGATTATTTTACTCAGAATTAAAAGACTCCGCAACTCTCATTCCAGGAGCAGGGCTTTTTTATGCCGTAAGACCTTGTCCCTGAATATTTTGCCACATACTGCTTTTGAAAACCTTTATCTATAGCTCAGAAGTACAGCATGTGCTTAGTATGAGGAAGCACCTGGGTTCACACTATCCAGCACCAAAATAAAATGTTTATTGCTGCAAATCTAAGTCATCTTTATGGGAGTTTGAGCTAAAATAGCCAGATTTAGTAAGGTTTTTCTTTCTACTAATATATGGTTCTTAAAATAATTATATGATTTCAAATTTGCCTTGCCCCAGATGGAAAAAGTCACTGAAATTTTAACTATGCTGAAAAAGGAAAAGTCTTTTGCGCAGAGAACTGGGAGGTTCACCTCCCACTGTGGGAGGAGTCTATTTTCTCCGGACTTCTGGCTCTCAGATCAGCTAACTGTACTGACACACATCATGGAATGATAGACACAGCACATTCCTCCTGCCATCCACCCTGCTGTACTAGTGCTCAGAAGACCCACTGACTCCTATAGCAACGAGATTCCCATCAATGCAGTTAAGGTTCACACTGCCTAAACATGGGTCTAGCCACAGCCTTTTTCCCCCTGCACTATACGTTACTAATTAACCCCTGACATACCAGAATACACATACCTAACAAACTGGGCTATGACGCCAGAAAGACCCAGCACCTGATTCCATCACTTAATAGCTTCATGACTCAGTCTGAGCCAGTTTCCTCATCTGTAAATTAGGGGAAAATCTAGTATCTTAAAACAGATCCCAAACTAGCTATCACGTTGAATTCAATATTATAGAAATATTACATTTGGTCCCTATTGTCTTTTACATTTTTAAATTCTGCTACATTTAAAAGTCTGAGGAATTATCAAAATACAGACTACCAGGGAAATACAGACTAGGGAAAAAGGTCAAAGACGCATCAAAATCCAGGCCCGCATTTTGCTTTGCTTGACAACAATGGCAGCTGCTTTTAGAGAGGGCTTTAGAAAGACCGTTAAGAGAGATACAAATGCTCTCGGTTAGTAGGGGTAATACCTTCCCTCACTCATTTATGTTACCTCAAGCACCTGTAGAGTTTGGGTTTTACAACCTGTTTTAAGGATTAAAGACAAAACTACTAATAGTTGTGCTCAGCAAAAATGCTTGCTGGGGCAGCCATTATCATCAGCTCATTTGTTATTAAGTTTGGTGTTCAGCTGGAGTCTTAGAACTTTATCAGCCGTTTTCTGTCTCTGGAACACTGTACGCCACAGTAAATGCAAAACCCCCGACGCCTTCCTAACTGCAAATGTTCCCAGGATCATTCAGCGCAGTAACTGCCTAACCTCCTGTCTGCCGTCCAGGCCGGCACAACCTCCCTTCCACACCCGAGTCTAGGCAAACAAAAGCAGGGCAAGACCAGTACTTTCATTCGAAAGAGGCTGAGTTTATTACCCATAGAAAGGGAGCGAACTGTCAAATCCCATCTTCTCAGTACTGGGAATTGAGCCCAGGGCCTCCGCAGAGAGCTTCGTCTCCACCCCTCCCTCTTGAGACCAACTCTCACAAAGCTGCCGGGCTCGGATTCGTGAGCCTCCTGCCTCAGTTTCCCAGAATACTCCACCACAGTGTCCGGAACATTCATCACCAGACCACCAAATTTACGCCGAATCCCTCCCACACTCGCAAAGCAGCGCGCCCCGGGAGCAGTTTCTCTCGGGCACACTCCCCGAGGACGGAAGAGCGCGCAGGAGCCCGGCGCGCCCGGTCCTCGGGCTCCTGAGGCAGCACGCCCTCCCTGCAGCCGGGACAGCCGCACACAACCCGGCCGAACCGCCGCCCGTTCGCAGTTCCCGGGCTCCCACTTCCCGCCGGCCGGCCGAGCGGAGCGAGCCAGCCGGGGCGCTCCCGTCC